>NW_023604972.1:77765751-78142627 GCF_014898055.3 Talpa occidentalis
ACTTATAAAGGTTTTGAAGTGCTCTTGTTTGACAATTTTAAACTGGACTTTAGGGAGAAACAAAAGAAGGCATGAGGATGGCTCTGTGTGTGTGTGTACATTTATACACATTATAATGTGTAGTTATACTTATGGTATTTAAGAAGCATAGGTATGATATATGTTTATAACATAAATTAAAACACTTCATATGAAATACAATAGTTTAAACGTTAAACATGTTGAATACTATATAGTACATATGTAAGCTGTATAATATATGCATGTGTTTATATTACGTTTATAGAATATAAATATGTAGGATAAATATTTTAATTTTTAGAGTATATTTGTAATATTGTTTCTTATATTTTTAAATGAGCAGTTGGTTAAGCTAGAAGATGACTTTTGAAAAGAAGGGAATAGAAAATATTTCATTCCTATTCCCTTAATTCTGTTCTAAACAGAAAAAGTGAAAAGTTAAGCACCGCCCGAGGCATTAAAGATGCTGCTTGATCAGGATTCATTGGGACTCATGGGAGTAGAAATAGTGCAGCCCTCTTCCTTTGTGTCTTCTTTATAACATGTAAATTCTACATACTTTATTTTCTGCTTGTAATTGGAAATATGCAATCTATCCAACAAAGCCTATTCGTGTATTTAACTGCATCACCCTCTACTTGGTATTGGAAAAGCAGAAATAGTCTTTGCAATAGTTATTTCATATACTCTCTTTGCAGATATTTAATTTTGTTTAAATATTTAGTTCTTATATAATTCATTTTCTACTTCATATTCACATCTCAGTATATGTATATATTTTTCAAATTTCTGCACTTTCGTTTCTGCAAGTCTCACCTATTCTGCTTTCTGTTTATCTTCTCCAGTTGCTCCTGTTCATCTTCTTTTGTGAGTTTTCTGAATCTCTTTGGACAGTCCATTTATTTCCACCTTCCATAGTGTTTCTGTCTCCCCCACCCCTTTACAGTTTTCTGTACTCATGACAAGTTGATTGTCAACCCTGTGCTGCAGATATGTAGATAACATACTCCACTTAATCCTTCAGAAGTTGAAACTAAATTTCGTCCACTAGTTATGGTATCACACGCCAATCTTTAGTTTCTAGATCTCCACATTTAATTGACTACCCACCATAACTGGTTGCATTGCACTTTCATTAATGAAAACTTCTAAATATCTATTATCCCGCTCTCTGATGATACTCACTTATTCTTCCAACTCCAAGAAAGATAGCAGATCCTCCTTTCATTGGTATCTTCATTCTACAGAATTCTACTTTTTCCCTTTATAAGTCTTGTAGTTACTTCCATTTGTAGCTTATTTTATGTTCCTTTTTATAAATATTAGATTATTTCCAATATACTCTAGTCATTTTCCTAAGTTCCCTCTCCTATTGGCATTTCTTGTCACTGCCTGGAAACTTTACTATATATATATATATATATATATATATATATATATAGAGATCTATATATATATATACTTTATATATATATATATATATTATATATATATCTTTTACCAGTACCTGGGTTACTGATGAGCATTTTAGAGAAAAATCACACAAGTGGACAGATTGACTAGTCCTGCAATGAATTTTTTACTGTCAACCTCAACTATGCTCTCAAATAGATCCAATCCCTTAAAAATATGTTTTTAAGTCCACTCTCCCTTCCATAATTCACAACAAAGATTTTTAGACTTTTCTCATGTATTATTTAATTAAGACTGCTATAATAAAAGTATCATAGACTGGGTAGCTTAAACAAGAAATATTTCTAGAGCCTTTTTGGTGGTGCGGGAGTTAAAGATACAGCACTCTGAAGCTTTCCCCAGCCACTGCAGCACAAGTTTGATCCCTGGCAGGCCCAGCAGCAATCCATGTGGCAAAGCAGACCTCTCCTGTCTCACCTGCTGCTTCCCTCAGCAGTGTATTTTAGACAATCTGCCTGTTCTGCTCCCCACTCTGTCTCTGGTGAATTCTCTCATCCCCCACACCTTTGGCCTACACCCCAGTTCTTGTATGCATAAATAAATCTTTTTTAAAAAAGAAATATTTCCAGCCGCCTTGGAGATTGAGCATCTAAGATCCAGGTACTGGCCACTATGGTTCCTGACAAGAGCACCCTTCCTGGTTTTGTCCTCACACAGCAGGAATGGGGAGGGAGGGAGAGAGGAGGGAGGGAGGGAAGCAGAAGGAGGCTTGGAGGAAAGACGGAGGGAGGAAGAGAAGGAAATTCTTGTGTCTCTTCTTTAAAGGGCACTAATTTCATTCATGAGGGCTTTACCTTCTTGACTTAGTTGCTTCTCAAAGGCTTCCTCTTCAAATACCAATTTGGGGAGGACAAAAACATTCAGTCTGTATCACCTCACTTTACACTTACCTTCAGTGTTGGGTGGAAAATATATGCTATAATAGAAATTGCCTTAACTTCTCACCATCAAAACAATAATTTCTTGTATGTTTACATGCTGACATTCTTTACTACTTCCTTCTTGTTAAAATGGAAGGGTGATCCTTTTACTCAACATTCTGTACTTTTGTGCATTGGTTAGCTTCTCCTTCCTTATGCAAATTCTCCATCTTTATTGGTTCCTGCTCATAAGCACATAAATATGTTCTTTTTTTCATTCTAAAGTTAAAAAATAAAATAGTAGACAAATCCCATAGTCCTATTTTTTTTTTTTTACATTGCACAATCTCCTCATATTCATTGACAACTTTTTAAAAAGAATTGTACATGTTTCCTGGCTTTATTGCATATTCTTTCCTCAACCCACTTTAACATGGTTTCCATGTACTCTAAAGAGTGCAATGGGGGGCCTCCCTGGTGGCACAACAGGTTAAGACGCAACCTATGAAGCTGTCCGCAGCCACTGCAGCACGAGTTCAATCCCAGGCAGGCCGGGAAGCAACCCACAGAACAGCAGTGTTCTGGCACAGCAGACCTCTCCTGACTCGCCTGCTGCTCCCCTCAGCAGTGTACTTCAGTTGATCTGCCTGTTCTGTTCCCCACTCTGTCTCTGTCGAATCCTCTCATCCCCCACACCTCTGGTCTGTACCCCAGCTCTTGGATGCATAAATAAATAAATCTTAAAAAAAAAAGGTGCAATGGAATTATTTTCACTATGCCACTCATATATTTTGCTATTTAATATAGTTAAACTTCTTATTAGTTATATTTCTTGGATTATCACCAGCAATTTATCATACTAACTGCTCCCTGCTTCTTGAATTATAGTTCAAACAAGAGAGTTTTTTAAAAATAAAAGAACAGGTGACCAGATATTGAATTTATCCTATTGGTGGAAAGCATTTGTCTTCAGGTGTTGGACAGCAGAAATCTCAGGACTGTGATTCTCAGGAGAAGAGAACCAAACAAGTTACATTTTCTCAAAGAAAGCTAGATTATTAGACTAGGAACATATTTGATTATCAGCAGGTTGAAGGACTACCATCCGTTTAATTATCATTAATTCAAAGTGATAATTGTGTGGTTGTGTGTTTGTCTTCAGTTACATTCAGCTTTAATTGAGGTGTAGATGTAGAGTAGGCAGAGTTTAATTTGACCTGGATTGCAATATTATTAAGGGATTGCATGATCTGATACAGTAAGGGATTTAAAAGTGTTAAGATGACAATGAGAGAAGTAAGGACATGGAGAGAACATTGGGGTAGTGAAAAGGAGCAGGATAAATGGATGATGGGCCTTTAGGATTGTTGGCATTGTATTACCAGGTGTGTGTTGGAAAGACAGAGATGGTTTGTGCGCAGGAAGCTTGAAATTATAGTTAAGAAAGGTTTGCAGGTATTGTTTTTGAAAGTTTCCAATGAATAACTAAAATAATTGGAATAAAAGTAATGGTAGCAGAGGAGTTCTAGGAACTAAGAAATTAGGAGGTCAGAATGTGGAAACATCACATTAATACTGATATCGCCACAATTAATATGTCTATATAACATTAAATCATCAATTCTGAATCACAAGTATAGAGATAGCTTCCATTTAACATGGAATCAAATATCATTTCCTATGCATACTGAATCACCTGAAAATTTCCATTAGTGTACTATTTTGCAATCTATATTGGAACCGGTTTTCCACACTAATACTTAAGAGTATTCGCTAAATCCTGATGAAAATGGATATAATCAGAGAAATCTGATAGCATTGCTTGAATCTTCCAATATATCAATAATAGCAAATGCACTTCAACATTTACTTACTATTGTTCTATCACCATGTGAATTAAAAAATAAAAACTTAAGAATTGATTGCCACCTAATAACTAATTCTAACAAAAATAATTTTTCCTTGTGTGGTGCCTTCACTGTCACTACAAATAAAAGAGATACCACTTAAAACCATTATGAGATACTATCTCATGCCCCGAGAATGGCATATATTAAAAACACCACCAACACAGAATTGGAGAGGATGGGAAGAAATAGAAATCCTATCACATTGTTGGTGGGAATGAAAACTGGTTCAACCATTACAGGAAGCAATCTGGATATACCTTAAAAATAAAAAAAAAAAAAGAAAAGAAAAGAAAACAAAAGCAGAGAATAAAAATGGTAGTCATCAGGGCCTGAAGCAGGAAAAAAAAAGAAAGAATTATTGTTTAAGGATACACATTTGCAACTAGTAGATAAATAAGTCAGAAAGACTAATACATACTACAGGGATGATGGACCTCAAAAATATAAACACTAAATTTGCTAAGAGAGCACACTGTCATTTTTGGCAACACTAGTAGAAATGATAATTATTTGACACCACACTGGTGTTAGTTAAACCTACTATGGTGATCATATTGTAATAAAAAAATGTATCAAACTAGTTCATTATACACTTAGATTTTCACAATGCTGTGTGTCAAAATAATCCTGGTAAAACACTACCATAAAAGGAAACAACTCATTATGAGGGGCAGTTAGCAGAAAACATAAAGAATCAGCAACTTAAGAACTTGTAATAAAGAAACCAGCAAGCAATAAATGTGTGTGTTTAAAACAGCAAAAAAAAAAAAAATCTAAAAATGGAAATTCTATATAACCTAGCAAATTCTCTGGGTATATGTCAACCAACACAAAAGCCCTTATGGTCCACAATGATCACAACAGCATTATTACTGCAGCTAGGAACTGGAAGCAGCCTAGAAATCCACTGATGGGCCATTGGTTCAAAAGATGGAGTATATTCTCACCATAAGTATTATATAGCCATAAGAAAGGATGAAATGTAGCCATTTTCAACATAATGGAGGGAATCTGAGAGATTATTTATAGTAAAATGAATGGGAATAATAAATATAAAAACTTGACATTTATATAACAGATAATTTAATAATGTAAAATAATTTCAAAAATATGTTGACTTCAGTAAACATCCTGAGAAATCTGAGGTTAAGAGGGGGGCGGAAGGAAAAGGAACAAGAGGATAGGATATAAGATAATGGTGGTGTAAGTAAAATAAATACATAAAAAATAATAACTTGCTTGAATGAAAAAAATGCAAACTCTCACTTAAATAAATGCACTGAAGGAAAAGTTGCTTCTGACCAGATTTATTTTTGTCTCATTTTATCCTTCTATATGGATAAAGCATTATTCTGAAAAGACTAAGAAAATAAATACTATGATATTCACTTTATGAAACATAAAAATATTATTATATAAAAGTACATTTTACCTGTGTGTGCCAGTTGTATGTGTTTAGTGATGATCAAAATAAAGATTTCTCTCTTTGTATTTCATAAGTAAAAAATTCCTATAATTATCAGGACAACTAATACTTTAAGAAAAAAATATTAGGGATACCAGATGCCAAATGTAAGAAAAATATGTGTATATGGGTGTGTATGTAGTATATATTCATATATATATATATATATATATGGGTATATATATATATATATATATATATGGGTGTGTATGTATATATTCCTACTGACTCATAAATGCATATGTACAAATAGTCATACATACACATTTATATTTGGTTCAAATATATGCAACTTTTCCAGTATTCCTACATATTTCCTTTTATTATTGCATTTTTCTGAGAACATGATGATTGCAGAACTGCTATATTCAATATAAATGAAAATTTAACGGAAAGAAACAAACACAATGGTGGAAATGCTTTAAAAAAGGTAAAATATCAATGATACTTTGTGTTTGGTATGTATTTAACTTTTGACTTATTTAACAAAAATATAATGATCTTTTTCAAAAGATATGTGCGTAGAAAGAAAGATTCCTTATGTTTGCAAGAGAAACACAATGTCATCTCAATCAAAATATGTGACTTACTTCATCCTTGGGCAGATTCTGCAGGGAATAGCAGCAATACCCATTTATATCGCTGGAATAATTTTTCTTGATGGAAGCGTCACAACACACTCATCTGGTATTTACTTAGGCAAGTATTATTCCCTCTATTATGGTGGACCCATTTTGAATTTTTATTTAGCTTCTATATTTTGTTGTACACATCTAAAATGATAGAACATTTTTAATTTCTGGCCCTTAAAATAAATTGTAATAATTAATATCTGGTATGCTTAACTTCAAAATCACATTAATTGTGAGGAGCTACTTGAAATTTGGAATTGTGGACAGCTTGTTTGAAGATCACTGAAAAGACAGAAAAATACCCTTCTTAAGAAATAAAAATTGCACTTTATGTGTGTGTATATATTCTACATACACCTGTAACATATATCTCCACATATATATGTATGTGTGTACATATGCATGCATATGTGCACACATACACCTATATGATATCATATCAAACTACAGGCTGAAGTTGATTTCTGTAGGAAAAATATGTCTCATATTACTAGATTGAATTGCTTGGGTAGCTGTATTTTTAAACTTTAGGTATATAGGTGGGAAGTTGCTGCCCTTGTGTCCAATAAGGGGACAGAAACAATGTTTTATGTCTCCTTAGTACTAAATTCACGCGTTTCTAAAATAATCACCATTGTACTAAACTCTGTGCTTCAACTCACTTAATTTTGGGGGAAGCTCTGTGGGAGGATGAATTGATTCTAGTGTAATATCCTCTATTTACAGGCTTTACACTACTGTAATTTATAAAAGTAAGTCTAGGGTATATTTCAGAATAATCTGTAATTCTTGATATTACAATAACTTCTGGTTTTGGTAGATCATCTATATATACTATCATTTTTGGAAAAATATATAAAGTTTTGTTTTCATATACTTATTGTGAAGGGAACTTCAAAGAAAACAGCATTTTTGTACCAAAATAATAATTTTTCCACAAGACATAGGAGACTCTTGTAAATAAGTGAAAATAAATGATATTCATATTTATCTTTGCTTTTGGAAAACAAGTTTTGCACTGATTTATTGGTGCTAGCTGAAGGTGGCAATGCCTATGTTTGTTTTACTGTTGGTTCAACCAAATATCAGTTAAAACACACATATAGACACAGGAAAGAGAAGCTTACTTTATTGCCATCTCCTGCCACCCTTGAAGTTAATGTGCAGTACACAGGCCTGTTGATTATATTAAAGTGTCACCTTGCTTTAGGTGCCACAAATGAAATGAAAGAAGGTATATTGAATTCATATTTATATAAAATATAAGTGTATTCATTTACATGAAACATTATTTACATGAAATATATAAATTAAATAAAGTTAATTACATGTAAATTATTTGATTTTCTCTAATACATTCATTGGTTAATAATCATGGTGATTCATTTTATGTGTCACCTTGGCTGGATCATGGCAGTCAGTTTAGATGTTTCTGTGATATTTTCTTAGAGGTGACTAACATTTACAATCATTGGACTTTGAGTAAGAGCAGATTACCCTCCTTAATGTGAGTCTGATCCAATCAGTTGATGTCTTTCAAAAAATAAGCTGATGTTTCCCAAAAAAGAAGCAATTCTATTTCTAGACTGTAATATAGAAACCCACCCTGAGTTTTTCCAGTCTGCTGGTCTGCCCTGTGGATTTCTTCTTAATTATGTACCCAAAAGTATAATACATACTCTTATCTGGATGTCCAGCCTCTCTGTCTGCCCTACAAATTTGTCTCTTGGTTGTGCCCGCAAATCCCTAAACCCATTCCTTTAAATGACTCTCTGTCTCTTTCTGTCTCTGCCCCTCCCCCATTTTGTCTGTTTCTCTGGAGAACCCTTACTAGTCAAGTATGCCTTGAAGCTTTCAGAAATAATCCATTTCAGTGATGTGATTTTTAATCATTTTTATGACAAAGCTGACATAGATCAATTTTTGATATTCAGTATTCATTTTATAGGCTGTGTGGAAAGTTCACTAACGGTTGGTTATGCTTTGGGTTACACAATAGGCGCACCCCTAACTAATACCTTAGAGAATGACACTGTTGTGAAGAGGTAAGTAAATTTTTTTCCTTTTTGTAATTTACATCATGTTAAGTACTTATGGACCAGATAGTATAGTTGATTAATATATGTTTTTAATTTAATTTGTAAAAGATATGCAAATGTGATTATATATACATATATTTAAATACATCCAAAATACACACTGTATCTTTATGACTTGAAATATAATTTTAAAAATACTACTTAAAATGGCAATCTTACCACTAATGCTGCATATAGATTTTTTTTTTAATTGTGATGAAAAACACATAACATAAAATTGATCATCCTAGCCACTTTTAAGTACAGCAGTGTTAACTATATGCGTGTTTCTGGGCAACAGCTCTTCAGAACTTCTTCATCTTGCAAAACTGAAACTGTATTCACTGCACAACTCCTCTTTTCTCACTTCTCCCCAGGTTCTGACAACCACCGTTCTAATTTGTTTTTAAGAGTTACATTATTTTAGGTAATCATATGTGTAGAATCATGCAGTATTTGTCTTTCTGTGACTTATTTCACTTAGCATAATGTCCTCAAAGTTTTTTGTTGTGTATGATATTTCCGTTTTTTTTTAAAGCTAAATAATATTCCACTGTATGTATATACCACATTTTCTATCTTCATTTATCTTTAATGGACATTTAGGTTACTTCTATTTATTGGATGTTGTGAATAATGCCTCAGTTAACATGACTGTGCAAATATCTCTTTGAGAATCGATTTTTAATTCTTTTGAATATAGTCTCAGAAGTGGGATTGTTAGATCAAATAGTAATTCTATTTTTAATTTTTTGGAGGAACTTCCATACGGTTTTCCACAGTGGCTATCCCCCCTTTATATTCCCAACAGTGCACAAAACTTCCAATCTCTCAACGTCCTTGTTATTTCTCTGTTTATTTTGTTTGTTTGATTTTGGTAACAGTCACCCTCACAGATGTGAAGTGGTATTTTATGTGGTTTTGATTTCCCTGTAAATTAATGATGTTGGACATCTTCATATACTCATTTGTCATTTGTATATTTTCTTTGGAGAAATGTTCATTCAGATTCTTTGCCCATTTTAAAATTAGATTTGTATCATATATTTCCTCCCATAATACAGTTTGTCCTTTTAATCTGCTAATTATTTTCCTTTGTTGTGCAGTTTTTAAGTTTGATATTGTCCTGTTTGTCTAATTTTGTTTTAGTTGCCTGTGCTATTGGCATAATATCAAGAAATTATTGCCAAGGTCAATGCCATGAATATTTCCTACTGTTTTGTCTTCTAGGAGTTTTATTGTTTGAGGCATTATATTAGATCTTTAATCTGTTATGACTTATTTTTTTGCAAATGTTGTAAGATAAGTGTTCAATTTCCTTGTTTTTCATTGGATATCTAATTTTCCAGCACCATGTGTTGAAGAGACTATTCCTGACCCATTCTGAATTCTTGTCACCCTTGTCAGGATCATTTTACCTTATCTATGAAAGTTTATTTCTGGGTCGTATATTCTATTTTATCGGTCTGTATTTCTTTCCTAATACCAGTACAATAAAAAGTCTTTTGAAATTGTAATTTCGTAATGTAACTTGAGACCAGAAAGTATGAGACCTCCAGCTTTCTTTTTCTTTCTCAATATTGTTTTGGCTATTTGGGGTCTTTTTCTGATTCCATATGAATTTTGTCCCTGATTTCACAAAATTTTTCATTGAGATTTTGGTAGGCGTTTTCATTGAATCTATATACCACTCTGGATAGTAAGGACATTTAAATAATTATTAAGTCTTCAAATCCACAAACATAGGTGTCTTTTATATTTATCTTTATTTCTTTCAGTAATGTTTTATAGTTTTTCATGTACAAGTGTTTCACCTTGTATACTGTTCATCAGTAGTATATAGAAACACACATGATCTTTATGTTTTGTGTTCCACAACTTGTTTAAATTAATTTATTACTTCCAGTAAATTTTTGGTGTCATCTGCAAACAAAGATAATTTTACTTCTTCATTTATGTTACTGCTTCCTTTGGATGACTTTTGTTTCTTTTTCTTACCTAATTGTTTTGGCTAGATTTTCCAATACTATGTTGAATAGAAATGGTGAGATAGGCATCTTAGTCTTGTTTCTAATCTTAAAGGGAATTTTTTTCAGATATTTACCATGATGTTAGTGATAGGTTTTATATATATATTTTTTTTTATTATGTTGCAGGAATTTCTTCTATTTTCAGTTTATTGAGAATTTTCATAATGAAAGAACATCAAAATTTTTGAATGCTGTTTCTGCATCAATTGAGATGATTGTGGGGTTTTGTCCTTCATTCCACTAATTTGCTATATTGCTTTGATTAATGTTCACATGTTGCATCATTCTTGCATCCCAGCAATAAATCTCATTTGGTCATGATGTATAATCCATTTCATGTATCATGCATTTAGTTTTGTTAGTACTTTGTACCTGAATTTTATATCAGTATTCACCATGGATAAGACTATCCTTTTCTTTCCTGTATAGGTTTGAGATATTATGGAAGTATTACTTCTTCCTCAATTCTTTGAAAGTTTGTGTCTGATAGGAATCAGTTCATCTTTGAAAATTTGGTAAATTTCACTTGTGAAACCATCTGGTTCTGGACTTTGGTTATTTCAAGAGAGTTTGATTACTATTTCAATGTCCTTGCTTGAGATTGGTTTGTTTAGCATTTTCTTTCTTTCCTACTCAGTTGTGGATGATTGTATAAATCTAAGAATCTGTCCATCTCATCTAGGTTGCTGAATTTGTTTGCATATAAATGTGCATAGTAATCTCTGATTATCCCCCTGAATGTCTGTACTAATAGTCTCTTGGAATTTTTCCTCTTTCATTTTTGATCCTATTAACTTGAATTTTTTTCTCTTTTTTTTTTTTTTTGAGCCTAGCTAGAGGTTTGTCTTTTTTGTTTATTTTTTCAAAGAACTACTTTTAGTTTCATGACCTTAAGAACCACCTTTTTGATTTCCATTTCACATATTTCTGCCCTTATTTTTTTAATTTCCTTCCATTTGCTGACTTTCAGACTTTTTGTTCCTTTTCATGTTCCTTGAGATAAAAGATTGTTAGTTTAGGCTCTTTCTTGGTTGTTGACATGGGCCTGTATTTCTATATACTTCCCTCCTAGAATTGCTTTTGCTGTGTCCCATGTGTTTTGGGAGGCTGTGTCTTCATTATCATTTGTCTCAAGGTACTTTTTGATTTCTTCTCTTTCCTCATTAACCCATTAGTCTTTCGGTAGTGTGCTGTTCAGTATCATGTTTAGAATAACTCCTTTGTTGTTGATTTCTACTTTGATAACCTTATGGTCAGATGATAGTTGATATGATTTTAATGTTCACAAATTTGTTATATTTATCTTGTGACCCAATATGTGGTCAATCCTGGAGAATGACCCATGTGAATTTGAGAAAAATTTGTATTCAGCATTTGTGTGTATGGAGGGCGGGGTGTGGGGGGCAGCAGCAGTGCCCTATAAATGTCTAGTACATCCAGATAACCTAGTTCTTTGTTTAGGGAATTATGCCCATATTTATTTTCTCTCTAATTCATCTGTCTATTGGTGAAATGGGGTATTGAAATCTCCAACGACATATGTATTTTCTCCAAAGTCCATTTTCAGATTTAGTAGTAATTATATGATGTGTTTTGATGCTGCTTTGTTTGGTGAGTATATATTGATGAGTCTTGTCTTCCTGTTTTATTGTTCCCTTAATCATTATATAGTGTTCATCCGTGCCTCTTATTATCTTCTTATGTTGGAAGTCTATGTTATCTGATACAATTATGGCTGTTCCTGCCTTCATGTGGGTATCATTTGAATTGTTTTCCAGCTTCCCTTTATTTTCAACCTGTGTTTATCCTTAGAATTTAGTTGTGTTTCCTGGAGGAAGCAGAAAGTTGAAATCTGTTTGCTGATTCAACTTGATATTCTATGTCTTTTTATTAATGAGTTCAGTCCATTATATTTAGAAAGATTATTGTTATAAGAAAGTTTCCTGGGCCTCCCTGGTGGTGCAAGGGGTTAAGACGCAACCTATGAAGCTGTCCGCTGCCTCTGCAGCATGAGTTCGATCCCCTGCTGGTCAGGGAGCAAACCACATGTTGCAGCAGAACTCGCCTGACTGGCCCACTGTTCCCCTCAGCAGTGTACTTTGGTCAATCTGCCTGTTCCGCCGTTCCCCACTCTGTCTTTGGTGAATCCTCTCACAGGCCACACCTCTGGCCTGTACCCCAGCTCTTGTATGCATAAATAAATCTTTTTTTGAAAAAGGCATTTCTTAAAAAAAAAAAAGTGTTCTACTGCCATTTAGTCCTTAGTTTTGTGATTCTATTTAATTGCTTGTTCTATTTTGTGTGTTTATTCCTCTGTTTGG
Source organism: Talpa occidentalis (assembly GCF_014898055.3). NCBI lineage: Eukaryota > Metazoa > Chordata > Mammalia > Eulipotyphla > Talpidae > Talpa > Talpa occidentalis. The sequence goes on from NW_023604972.1 coordinate 77,778,542, forward strand.
TTTAAATACTAACACTCCTTTTATTATTTCCTGCAGGGGGTTTTAGTGTTTGGACGCTCTCAAAGGTTCTGTTTGTCTGAGGACTTTATTTCTCCCTTATATCTGAAGGAGATATTTGCATTGTGGTTGGTATTTTGAATGTGTCACTCCATTCTCTTCTTGCCCATAGAGTTTCTTCAGAGAACTCTGATGTTAGTGTAATCAGGGTTCCTTTATAGGTTATCTGCTTCTTCCCCTTCATCAGCTCATATTTTTCTTTGTATTGGACTCTTAGAATTTTAACTACTGCATGTCTTGCTATAGTTTCTTTTAGTCTGTTGCTTGTCATTCTTTTGACTGCCTGTATCTGTATGTGCCCTTCCCTTGGAGATGTGGATGATTCTTATATTTCCTTTCCTATTGGTGCCAGATAATTCTTGAAATGTTTCTTCATTTATTTTCCTTTGTATCTCTCTTTGCTTTTCGGTTTTGAATATTTCTATTTTTGAATATTTGCATCTTCAAGCTCATTGATATGGTCTTCTTTTTTTTTAAAGATTTATTTATTTATTTATTATATTTTTTATTTTTATTTTTTTAATAATAAATTTTATTTTTATATTCCCCATACAATTGCAATCCCTCCATTCTGACCCCAACCCCTCCCCTCCCTCCCCCCACCCCACAAAAAGTGTCTCTGGTTCATAATTTTTGTTGATTTTCACTTTCTTATAGTTATTCAATTTCCTGGTCCCTTATTTAAGTTTTCTAGATTCCTGCTATGAGTGAGACCATCCGGTATTTTTCTTTTTCTTTCTGGCTTATTTCGCTGAGCATGATCCCTTCCAGCGCCATCCATGTTGCTGCAAATTGCATGTGTTTATCTTTTTTGAATGCTGAATAATATTCCATGGTATATATGTACTACATCTTCTTGATCCAGTCATCTATTTTTGGGCATCTGGGCTGTTTCCAAAGCTTAGCTATTGTAAATAGTGCTGCTATAAACATAGGGGTGCAGGTGCTCTTTGGAATTGATGTTTCTGTGTCCTTTGGGTAAATACCTAGGAGTGGAATTGCTGGACCATATGGAAGCTCTATGTTTAGTAGGTCCAGAAATCTCCACACAGCTCTCCATAGTGGTTGGACCAGTTTGCACTCCTACCAACAGTGCAGAAGAGTACCTTTTTCTCCACACCCTCGCCAACATTTGTTGTTGCTAGTTTTTTTAATATGTGCCATTCTCACTGGTGTGAGATGGTATCTCATGGTAGTTTTGATTTGCATTTCCCTGATGACAAGTGATGTTGAAGATTTTTTCATATGCCTGTTGGCCATTTGCATTTCCTCTTCAGAGAAGTTTCTTTTTAGCTCTTCTGCCCATTTTTTGACTGGATTCTTTTCTTTGTTGTTGTTGAGTCTCATCAGCTCTTTGCAGATTTTTGTGATCAGTCCTTTATCATTAGTGTTGTGTACAAAAATGTTCTCCCAGTTGGTGGGGTTTCTCTTTGTTTTTGTTATTGTCTCTTTTGCTGTGCAGAAGATCTTTAATTTGATATAGTCCCAGCTGTTTATCTTTGCCTTCACTATCACTGCTTTGGGTGATGTGTCTGTAAAGATGTCTTTGATGTGCAAATCACGTAGCGTTTCGCCTATATTTCCTTCTATGTATTTTATGGTTTCAGGTCTTATGTCTAGTTCTTTAATCCATTTTGAGTTGATTTTTGTGCACGGTGTGAGGTAGTGGTCAAGCTTCGTTCTTTTGCATGTAGCGACCCAGTTTTCCTAGCACCATTTATTGAACAAACTTTCTTTGTTCCAATGCATAGTCTTTGCTCCTTTGTCAAAGATTAGTTGATCATAAATCTGTGGGTTTATTTCTGGATTTTCTATTCGATTCCATTGGTCTGTATGTCTGCTCTTGTTCCAATACCATGCAGTTTTGATGATTATGGCTTTGTAGTATAGTTTGAAGTCTAGGAGTGTGATGCCTCCATTCCCTTCTTTTTTTTTCAGGAGAGCTTTGGCTATTCGGGGTTTTTTGTGATTCCATATGAATTTCATCAATAATTGTTCTATTTCTTTGAAGAATGACATTGAAATTTTGATTGGAATAGCATTGAATCTGTAGATTGCTTTTGGTAGGATGGCCATTTTAATAATGTTTATTTCTCCAATCCATGAGCAGGGGATGTCTTTCCATTTCTTTGTGTCTTCTATTTTTTATTTATACATGCACTGGGTACAGTCAGAAGTGCGGGAGTGTGAGAGAATTCACCAGAGCCAGAGCGGGGAGCAGAGCAGGCAGAAGGACCGAAATACACTGCTGAGAGGAGCAGCGGGCGGCAGGAGAGGTCTGCGCGCCATGTGGGACCCTCCTCCGGTTGTGGTGCAGCCGGGGATCAAACCAGTGCTGCAGAGGCTGCGGGCAGCTTTGCAACCCAGCGCTCAACCACTGCGCCACCGGGGAGGCCCTCTTTGATATGGTCTTCTACTTGGTGTATTCTACTCCCTCAGCTTGCTCCAGAATTTTCCATCTCTTCTATTAATTTTTCTACTTTTTCATTTCTATTGTTTTCTTATTTGGAATTTCAATTTTAATTTTCTTTTCATTGATTGTGTTCCTCATTTATTTGCTTTCCTGAGATTTCTTGCATATCTCCAATCTGCATTTTTGAATTTTCTATGTATTGTCTCAATTCTTTAATTTTCATAATTATGACAGTTTTGAATTCTGTATTTGATAGGGAAAAAAATATATTTTATGTGGTTGTGACTTGGTTCTGGAGATTTTTTTTCTCTTTCTGTATATCGTTCCCCTGTGCACTTTCTTGGCCATTTGTAATGTTTCTTTTCCCCTATTTTTTGCCATTGCTACTGTTGGATCTTTTTTTGTGTTAGGGTCCTCCTCTCCCACTATTCAGGACATTTACTGGTTGGTGGAGATAGCAAGTGGTGCCTAATAGGGTTTTTTGTGGTGTTGGGAGTTCAACCTGAGGCTGTCAGGACCAGGCTCCAGGTGCTGTGATCAGGGCTGGGTGGGAGTCAGGGCCAGTCATCAAGAATATTTGGTGTTGCTTTGATAGTAAGTGTTCAGTGGTACCATGTATTTGAAAAGGTATGAACCTATACCCTTAAACCATTTACAGATTGTTAACTCAATAAAAAGTATTTTAATAATTAAAAAAAAATACCAGGATATGAGTGTTATTACTGCTCAATATCTAACTTATCAACAGTAGAAGTCAAACCTGATCCCCTAATATGACACAGTTACTGGGAGACAAAATGTCATCAGTTTAATTGCATTTTAACACAGAGGATATTTGTCTTGACAGGGGAAAATACAAACCCCAGAAGGAATTTTTGTCTTAATCATGAAAACTTTATAACAAAACTATCATAGACAGAGCTTATTAACAACAAAAACCTATTTATCACAGTTCTGGCAGTTGGAAATTCCAAGGTCAAGAGGTCAGGAAAATTGGTGTCTTGTGAGATCTTACTTTCTGGTTCAGAGACTGTAATCTTCTCCTTTTGTTCTTACATGGATGAAAGATCATGAAAGTTCTGTAGGATCTCTTTTATAAAGTTATTAATCACATTCATTTAGCTCTACCCTCAGGGTATAATCACCTCCAAATGTGCCCCTTCGCTATACCATCATACTGGGGGTTAGGATCCCAACATATGAATTTGGAGGGGGACACAGTCAGTCTAGAATATCTACCTACAGTGCTCTGTTTGGATCACCATTCAAAGACTTACGGATACCGTGTTCATTCCTGTAGTTTCTCATACAATATTGCCACTGATTAGATTGCTTATAATAAGACAAAGGAAATGAGACAATATTACTTCAGGATTCTCTGGTCTTACTCAGCACCTCATTATCCAGAAATAAATGGCTTGATAGAATGATGTTATAGCTTGGACCCTTCAACAGATTTTTTTAAAGTCTTTTAGGATTTTCTATAGGTAATATCATGTTATGTTAAAAAAGAGTCAGTTTACTTATTCCTTTCTGATTTGGATTTTTTTATGAGTTTTGCTTTCCTAATTGCTCTAATTGGTAGTTTCAGTTTTATGTTGAATAAAAATTAGCTTGGGCATCCTTGTCTTGTTCTTGATTTTATAGGAAAAGCTTTCAACATTTTACTATTGAAAAAGATGTTAACTGGGAGCTTGTACCATATCACCTTTATTATACTGAGATATGGTCCTTCCCTGGCTGTTCCCCTTTTGCTAGGTTCTTACTGCTAAGGCTGTTTTTTTTTTTTTTGAATGAATCAATTTTTAATTGAGGTAATATTTGGATGCTCCCATCAGATATTGCATCATATAACCCACCTGCATTGTCCACTGTGCTTCCTTCCCTCTTTGTTCTTACCCCTCCAACCTCTGGATGCTTCAGTTTTGTAGTCAGCTTTCAAAAGTTAACCTTTAAGCTTGTCTTTATCTGACGCTTAGTTCAGTTACCCTGTATTACACATATTAGTGATACCATCTGATATTTATCTTTCTTCTTCTGGCTTATTACACTTAATATCATCACTTTTAACTTTATCCATGTTGCCACAAATGGCATGAATTTATCTTTTGACTGCCGAGTAATAGTCCATTGTGTAAATATACCCCATATTCTTGATTCACTCATCTATTTTGGGGACAATTAGGTTGTTTTCATAATTTGGTAATAGTAAATAGTGCTGCAAAAAACTCGGGAGTGCGAGTTTCCTTTTGAAGTAATATTTTGAAATTTTTGGTAGATGGCCTAGGAGCAGAATTGCTGGGTCATATGGCAGATTCATTTTTAACATTTGAGACTCCTCCATAGTGCTTTCCATAGGACTAGACCAGTCTGAATTCCTATCTACAGAGGGTTTCTTTTCTCCGCATCCTCACCAGCACTTGTTTCTGCAATTTTTGATTTGGGCCATTCTCACATGTGTGGTCTTGATTTGCATTTCCCTGATGATAGGTGATGATGAAACTTTTTTTCATGTGCCTTTTTGTAGTCTTTGTCTTTTTTGAAGAAGTGTCTATTTTTTTTTTAACAAGATTTTTTTTTTTAAACAATATATTTTTTTTTTTAAACAAGATTCCCTTATAGGTTTTTTTTAAAGATTTATTTATATATACAAGAACCGGGGTACAGGCCAGAGGCACAGGAGGGTGAGAGGATTCACCAGAGACAGAGTGGGGAGCAGAACAGGCAGAAAGACTGAAATACACTGCAGGGGAGCAGTGGGCAAGACAGGAGTGGTCTGCTGCACCATGTGGTTATCTCTCTGGCCAGCCGGGATCAAACTGGTGCTGCAGAGGCTGCGGACAGCTTCACAGTGCAGCGCTTAACCACCTGCACCACCAGGGAGACCCTATTTCTTCTATTTTTTGATAGGGTTGTTTTGTTCTTGTTGAGTTATATGAGTTCTTTATAGATCTTAGGTTCCTTGTCAGATGTATGAAGTGTAGACATTGTGTCCCATTCAGTACAGTGTCTTCATTTTAATTATGGTTTCTTGCACTGTGCAGAAGCTTTTTAGTTTGATACAGTTTGAGTTGTTTATGTTCTCTTTTGTTTTCCTTACTATTGGGATGAATCCTTAAAGACATCACTGAAGCTTATGTCATAAAATGCTTTGCCTATCTTTTCTTCAATGGATTTTATGGTTTCAGGCCTTACAACTTTATCTTTTACCATTTTGAATTGATTTTTGTGTATGGTGTAAGATATATCTTCTTATACACACGTTGTTGAGAGCTTTTATCAGGAGTCAATGACAATTTTAGTCAAGTGCTTCTTTTTTTTTTTTTGACTTTACATGTTTGAGAACGTTTTATTCTATCCTCATTCTTTAATTAATTTATTCTAAGATATTTCAAAATCATTAATATTTTGAAAACATTTTTGTTGCCTTCTATCTTCCATTGCTCTTTTTTTTATTTTATTTTATATATTTTATATCATTTTTTATTTTTGCACAATGTATGCATTTTCCTCTTGGTTCTTAATTGACTTGATCATATGATTTTATTCTTCATGTGTTAATGTAGCATATAACATTGCTTGATTTGCAGATGTTGAGCCACCCTCACATTCCTAGACTATATCCCACTGGATTGTGGTGTATGATTCTGTTACTATATTGCTGAATTAGGTTTGCTAATATTTTCTTGAGGATTTTTGTATTTATGTTCATCAGGGATACTAGCCTGTTATTTTCTTTTTTTGTAGTGGTTTTGTCTGGTTTTGGTTATACAATTAAATTTAACTTTTAATTTTTATATATAGATTATAAGGCATAGATCAAGCTTCTTTTCCTTCAAAGGGTGACATAATTGTACTAATGACATTTATTATTCCATGGCTTTTAAAAATTAATTTATTTTTATTGATATTAAACAACTTCTCTGTAATAAATTTCCTGTTTACATAGTTTTTGGTCAATACAATGTTTTAATAAAAATAACTAAAACTTTATCATATAATTTGCTATTTGTTTGTGGAATTCTCCACTCATTATTCTTCATCAAAAGTGAAGCTATTTTTGCAGTTACTCTTGATAGATTTAATAGATAGATTTCAAGTTATACTCAAAACATTTTGATACTTGAATTTATGTGTTAAATTGAGAATAATTTTTATCTTTCCATACACTGTGGTATGTTGCTTTATTTTCTCTGTTCTTTCCTTAATGATCTGCAAGAGTTTTATGAATTTGTGCAATTGAAGATATTTTATTAAATTATTCCTAGTAATTTCACATATTCTGTTACTATTATGTGGAACATCCTTATATTAAAATATTTTCTCTTAAATCATTTCTAGTAGAGGGAAAGTCTACTAATTTCTAAGTTTTTCTTATATTTATAAAGCACACTTAAATTATTTGCTTGTACTTTGTAGGGTTTTTTAAATTATTTTCCTCGAACTTCTAGGTGCTCAATTATCTGCACATATGTAAATATCATGTTATAAAGAGTGTAATGAAAAGAACATATAGCTAGGCTCCAAAACAAATAAAGAAAAAAAATCTGACTATTGTAAGTAATGAAGAAACACATAACCATAGTAATAATCCAGAGAAGAAACTCACTGGACATAGCATATTGATATATATGTGTCTACAGGATATGTCTATAGAAATCAAGGTTACACTCCCATATCATCGGAAATTGAAAATATGTAACAAAATTGAAATAATGAAATAACATCAAAGGAGTTGTACCATTGATGAATAAAACTGGAAATATGCTTCATGTTCTATTAAAGCACAGACCTATAAATCAGCTACTTATCAGGTCTCTGCTGGCAACACACTAACCATGAGAAATTAGCACTCTTTAAAAAAGTGCACTTCCAGGAGATTCCAGGCATTTCCCACAATGGCTAGATGGCCGAGGTATTAAGTGTGAGGAAATGATAGCAATGCTGGCTGTCTAGTAATCAACTTCCACAAATCTCCTACCTAAACAATGCAAACTAACTTCAAAGCTCTAAAAATTCCCCACAAAATCATGGCTTTAGGCATTTTGAAGGCAAAGAAATGCTGATCTGTAAAATAATTGTGAGTAAAAAGAAAACAAATCGCAGCAGATGATCCTTCATGTTGCTACCCAACCCTTTCCACTGAAGGCTTTTTGGCTTGCAAAAGCATGCCAAAAAAAAAAAAAAAAGGAAGTTAGAAGACAGAGCTTAACTAAGGATCCTAAAGCTGGTTAGGAATGATCACTGGAAGGGTAATTCATGATCAATCTGAGAGTTCAAAGAAGAGACTATAAGAAAGCTCTTAATGTATTTGTGATTTAAAGGGTTAGTTATAAGATAACAGATTATGCAATTTAGAGTGCCAAGCTTGTCTTAAAGAACTAGGTGCATGACTTAAAGGGGCAGGGATGATCTTAAAGGAAAAATGAGATTATGAGGAATGGTTTCCCAAGCATATAATTTCTGTTGGAGAAAACAGAATTAAAGGAACAAAGAATTACTCATTGCCATTTAAGTCAAAATGGGAATAAAAGGAAAAGAAAAGGGAAAAAATTAAGGAAACTCTCAGTAAAAAGAGAATACATAATTGAAGTAACAACCACTCATTCTCAGGAAAATAAATAGGAAAAAAATAACAGAATTTACTATTTTTATTTCACTGTCTCTGATTGGCTTTGTTTGTAATAAAATATGCTAATTATTTATAAATATATAAATAAAAATTTGTATTTGTGCTTTTATTTTTCTCTATTAAAGCAGTGGAAACAACAGTAGTACTCAACACTGGCATCAGTCTTGGTGGCTTAACTATATGATTGTCTCAGTTACTTCATGGTCTACATTGATACCATTGTTGTGCTTTCCACCCAGTATACGAGGTGACTATAAAAATGTAATTCATTAAAAGATAGTAGTAGATTTTTTTTGCACCCTTATTCCCATCTTTCATTCTCAGACTAGGAATGAACTACATTTCTTTCTATCATGGAAATAAGTGTCATGTTCTAGTATTATTTGAACAAGTTAAGCCACATTCAGCCAAATATTATTTAATTTTTGTATCAAACTTTCATTAATACATATTTTTGTTGTCATTAGAAAAAAAATTCTTTATATAGACTTCATAAGTTTTCTTTAAAAAGCAAATTTACATATATTTGCCTACCATTATTTAATAAATATATTACCTCATATAATTGCTATAAGATGAAATAATAAACTGTTAAATGCTTTTGGAAACATTGAAAAATTCATATAACATTAGAAATATCAAGTACTATATCTGATTGGCATAAAATATTTTTAATAATATCAAAAAATTAGTCTTTTATATTTTAGGGTTGTACCATCAAATGCTGTAGTTGCACCCATATGTAATTTAATTATATTTAATTTAAATTAAATTAAGAATCCATATACCCAATCATGGGAGCTGGATTCAAGTAGTTAATAGTCACTTATATATGGTGACTACAATATTGGACAGTGCCTGTATGTAAAATTTTTCATTATCATAGAATGTTTATAGTACAGGATTGTTTTAGAAGAATGTGACTTTTACTTAATTAGATTAACTTTATTCAAAAATAACTCACTTGTTTATTAAATAATAAATAATGTTTACATATGAATTTTAGCTATTTAAACATAAGATTTGTTTATTTGTTAACATATAGGTACAGCAAAGATAAAAGCTGCCAAACTGAAAGAGCCTCAGCTTGACATACTTAAAGATCAGGAACTTGGAACTAGATTCAAGGATCTATTTGCTGCTGTTTGGGTGAAGTAAAATATTTTATATGAACAAGTAAATGTAGTTAACATGCACACTGATAGTTGATTTAAGAAAATAGTGATCATGTGTTCAATTTAAATCTTAATGAAACTTTGATGCCTTAATTGACCTATTTATTTTACAAATACAAAATAGGACCCATTTTACCTAAGTGATATTGCCAAGAACTTGGTTAGTGTCAGATATTTGTGCCAATTATTTTCCTTCTACTTTTTATAATTCCACTTTTATATTATTTTGTATTTACTTTTTCCCTGAAGAAATAATAAGACATTTAATTAGATGATTTACTAAGTACATGAGATCTTATTTATTTTGCTTAACTGACTTCAAAGAGATTTCTAGAATTTAAATATGCTCATAAACATCATATTTTATGGAAAAGAATCAATATCAAATGGAGAAGAGTTTTTGTTTTTCTGGGTGGGAAATAATGCCTACAACATAGGTATTAGTGGAACTAAAAAATGCAACTTGTATATATGATTCTATTTTCAATTTGTTTTATCTTCTATTCATGGTCTCATCTTTATGTTGCCTGCAAAATGTATTTTTCACATAGATATTTTTGTGAAGTAATTTTCCATATTACTTGCTAGAGTATTTTGTACTCTTTTAGTGGAAATTTGAAGACACTTCACAGTAGAAACAGCTGAATTTTTCTATTTCATGTTAGAATTTTATACCTATTTTTTCCATATTCTTGCCATTTGCTCTTTCCTGGAGAGATTAGATACATATAGTCTTTGTAGATGCTAATCTCATTACTTCAAATATTCTTCACTTTTTTTCCATTAGAAAAAGAAAACCTCCTTCTGAAGTCTTACATTTCAGGAAAATGAATTTCTCTGTCCTTAATACTTTCATAATATATCTGTTCTAAATATAATATATTCTAATGTAATATATACCATAGTGTATTATAATATATATAATTATAAATATGTAATAACATATCTACTTATTGGGTATGTAGTGCTTTTTATTATATAAATTTATTTCTACTTAAATTGAATAGAATGTCAAAGAAAATCAGAAATTTTGTTTACATGTTCTTATTCAAATATTAAAGTTTACTTTTTATCAAGTCATGAACCCATCTTATTTTTTTTAAATAATAAATTTTATTTTTATATTCCCCATACAATTGCAACCCCCCCATTCTACCCCAATCCCTCCCCTCCCACCCCCCACCCTCCAAAAAATGTCTCTGGTTCATAGTTTTTTGTTGATTTTGATTTTCACTTTCTTATAGTTTTTCATTTTTCTGGTCCCTTATTTAAGTTTTCTAGATTCCTGCTATGAGTGAGACCATCCGGTATTTTTCTTTTTCTTTTTGGCTTATTTCGCTGAGCATGATCCCTTCCAGCGCCATCCATGTTGCTGCAAATTGCATGTGTTTATCTTTTTTGAATGCTGAGTAATATTCCATGGTGTATATGTACCACATCTTCTTGATCTAGTCATCTATTTTTGGGCATTTGGGCTGTTTCCAAAGCTTAGCTATTGTAAATAGTACTGAACCCATCTTATTAATGGATTATACCTCACTGAGATTTTTTTATTTACTTTTAATTTTTATATTTACCAAAATACTTATATGTGTCGATTTTAAAAATACAGAAATAAATTAGTCTAACCTCTCTCATATTAACAAAAATAAGATACAATTATTAAAAATCATTTTTCAGATAATTTAAACATGAGTTCTTTAATAGGAGACTGTAGTGATGGTGCGTGGGTGCATTGGTGAAGGAAATTCTATGGGGACTAAACCTGAAGAGGGGGAAACAAACATTTAAAAATGAACAATGATGTAAAAAATATATTAAAAATTAAAAAACCATGAGTGCTTTAAATTACTTTTTGGTTACTGTCAGAGAGAAATAACAATCCAGTTCTAATATTTCTTGTTCAAAATGGAGTGCTTTAAACATTTTTGTTAGGATCCAAAATAATATAAGCTTGGGTAACAATTTTAGACTTCTAATTAATCCCCATCTCAGTAGCTAACTAGAAGATAGCTTAGTCCTTTTTAAAGTTTATCAGAAGATGGAACTTCCGAAGTGTCAGAGTGAGGACATTTTTTTAAAGATTTATTTATTTATGCATATAAGAACTGGGGTACAGGCCAGAGGTATGGAGGGTGAGAGGATTCACCAGAGACAGAGTGGGGAACAGAACAGGCAAACTGACTGAAGTGCACTGCCTAGGGGAGCAGCAGGCAAGTCAGGGGATGTCTGCTGTGCCATGTGGGTATCTCCATGGCTTGGGATCCAACTCATGCTGCAGTGGCTGTGAAAAGCTTCATAGGTTGCATCTTAACCCCTTGTGCCATCAGGGAGGCCGCAGAGTTAGGACAGTTGAAAAAAAATCAGCTACCAAAAACAGTGGCTGGAATTGGCAAAATTGTCAACAACCATTTCAAAACACTGGAAATTAGGATCATACTTTGAGAATCACTGATCTGGTTTATCAGAGACTTTTCTTAATTATAAAGGGACAACTCCAGAACAGGGTCTGCATATGTAATTGACTTGTGCAATATATTGAGTGCATGATAGGTGCCTGTCCTAGGAAGGAGGAAGTTTAGGAAAGCCATAAATAACCTTGTGATACCCGCTAACACACTGTCAAAAAAGTAACCAAGAACAAAGCATTAATCAAAAGTGAGTAGCCATGATAAAGTCATACTGGAGTTTATATAAACAATAATTTGAGGGTCCCTGCACCATTGTCAGAGGCCAAGGACCCCACAATCCCTCTAGAACTGAGACGAGAAAGGGAGGTCTCTACCATCAAGGTGAACTGTGGGTACCAGGAAAGTGCTGCCCCTACACCATTTTCAGAAGCCAGAGACCTCACCATACCCTCCTGGAACTGAGTAGAGAGTGGGAGGGCTCTCAAACAAAGGTGAGCAGGAAAGCACATGCCTGAGGAAGGCTGCTGGTGACCCTGTGCTCCCTTTTGGAATTGAGTAGAGAATGGGAGGGTTCCACCATCAAGGTGAACTGTGGGTCCCAAGAAAGTGTGGGCCTGCCCATGGGGTTGGGGGAAGCCAGGGACAACACGAGTCCCTTTTGGAACTGAGTAAGTAACAGAGGGAGGGGATCTTCAGGGACAGCGCCCATCAACAAATCCACAGTATCACTACCCTTGTGGAGTCTGGTGTACCAGTGCCAGACTTGATCTGGCCACCAGTTCCTGACACCCCAGAAGTAGCACCCCAAAGAGATGCCCATCAGTACCAGTTGCACAGTGGCCCACCACATAGAACAAATTAGAAAACAAACAATAGGGAGAAGGAAAAAATACTAATAACCAAGCAAGTTCTCAAGGAAAGGATACACCACAAAAAGAAAATCAGCCACCAGAACTCAACAACAATGACAATGGAAGAAATTCTCTGCCTGCCAGACAGAGAATTTAAAATTGCCAAGATTAAAAAAACATAATAATAAAAAGGAAAAGAGTAACATGAGAAATATAATTAATGATGACAAGAATGAAGCTGAGTCCTTAAAGAAGGAAATAAAGGAAACACAGAGATTAAAAAGTTAATGGAGGGGCTAAAGAACTTTGTGAAAACAAGAAAGACAGAATTAATGAAATGGAAGAATGAATGACTACTCTCAAAGATACAAAAAGAAAAAGAACCAAAAAGAAAAGGAAACAGAAGTACAAAGGAAAAAGAATGAAGAAACATTTTGAGAACCATCTGATACGATGAGGAAAGGAAATATAAGAGTTATAGGAATCCCAGTAGTGAAGAGAGAGACAAGAGAATGAGAAACTATTCAAGGAGATAATCAAAGAGAACTTCCAAAGCATGAAGAATGAGATGAAAATAAACATACAGGAAGCTAGAAGAACACCAAATTACTACAATGAAAGGAACACTACAGCAAGACACATACTAGTGAAGCTTCCAAGAGTGCAAGACAAGGAAAAAATAATGAAGTTGATGAGGGGAAAGAAACAGATAACATACAAAGGAAAACCAATCAGGCTGACATCAGACATCTACAAAGAAACACTATGGGCAAGAAGAGAATGGAGTGACATATTCAACAAACTGCAAGTCAACAAATGCCAACCAAAAATAGTTTACCCCACAAAGCTCTCCTTCCTCTATGAAGGAAAAATAAGGACTTCTCAGACAAACAGAATATCCAGAAATTCATTACTACTAAACCCCTACTCCAAAAAATAAATACTACCAGAAGTCCTGAAGCCAAAACCAACAGAAGAATGAATAAGAACAGAATAAGGCAAGGAATAAACTCACAAAAAGACAAACAAAATGGCAAATGCAGATGCCAACATATCAATATTAACCCTAAATGAACTAAACTCATCAATTGAAAGACATAGAGTAGCAGTCTGGATTAAAAAACAAAGTCCAACCTTCTGCTGTTTCCAGGAAACACATTTAACTACAAAATATAAACAAATACTGAAAGTAAAAGGTTGGAAAACAATCCTACAAACAAATGGACCAAAAAAGAAAGCAGCAAAAGCTATACTTTATATCAGATGAAAAAGACTTCACACTAAAAAAGGTAAAAAGAGACATAGATGGACACTACATTATGATCAAGGGGAAAATATATCAGGAAGATATAATGCTCATCAACATATATTCACCAAATGAAGGAGTACCAAAATATATTATGTCAATTATTATCAGCTTTGAAAACAGACATTAGAGAAAATACATATATAGAAGGAGACTTCAATTCTCCACTCTCACCAATGGACAGATCAATGAGACAAAAAATAAAGGACTCTAGAGCTCTAAATAAAGACCTAGACCTCATGGATTCAACAGACATCTATAGAACACTGCACCCCAAAAAATCTTAGTACATATTTTTCTCAAATATGCATGGATCATTCTCCAGAATCGATCACACACTGGGCCACAAGATAGACATCAACAGATACATTAAGATCAAAATCATTCCAACTATTTTCTCTGATCATAAAGGCATCAAACTATAAATAAACCATAAAAAGAAAGCAAGGAACCCTCCCACTTCATGGAGATTGAAACCCACACAACTGGAAGACAATTGGATTAAAGAGAAAATCAAAGAAGAAATTAAAAAATACCTTGAGTTGAATAACAATGACAACACAACTTTCCAGAATATATAGGACATGGCAAAATCAGTAATAAGAGGAAATAATATAACAATATAGGCTCACATCAAGAAACAAGAAAGAACACATAGAAACAACCTAATGTCCTATCTCAAAGAGCTAGAAAAAGAATAACAACAACAAAAACCTGGTAGAAGAAAGGAAATAATAAAAATCATAGCAGAAATAAATAAAATAGAAGTTAAAAACAACCCAAAAGAGCAACGAAATCAAAAATTGGTTCTTAAAAATATAAACAAAATAGACAAACCTATAGCCAGACTCACAAAGAAAAAATGGGAGAAAACACAAATAAATAGGATCATAAAGAGGAGAAGTTACAACAGACTCAGTAGAAATTAAAAGAATAATCAGTGATTACTATGAAACATCTATATGCAAACAAGTTCAGCAATCTAGAAGAGATGGACAAATTCCTAGAATAATATAATCATCCAAAGCTACATAAAGAAGAAATAGAACACCTAAACAGACCAATTATAAGCAGTGAAATTGAAACAGCAATCAAAACACTCCCCAAAAACAAAAGCCCAGGACCAGACTGCTTCACAAATGAATTCTACCAAACGTTCAGTAATGAACTAGTGTCTATCCTACACAAAATCTTTCAAAAAATTGAGAAAGAAGGAATACTGCCAAATGTGTTCTGTGAAGCCAATATTACACTAATATCAAAGCCAAACAAAGACAACACACATACACACAAAAAAACTACAGGCCAATCACCCTAATGAACACTGCTGCAAAAATGTTCAATAAAATCCTAGCCAAAAGAATCCAACAATGCAACCAAAGGGTAATATACCATGACCAAGTGGGATTTATTACAGAGGCACAAGGATGTTTCAACATCCAAAAATCAATTAATGTAATCCAATGTATCAACAAAAAGAAAAATAAAAACCATATGTTCATATCAATAGATGATGAGAAAGCATTTGACAAAGTTCAACAACCATTTATGATGAAGGTCCTTGAAATTCTTGGGATAGAAGGAACATACCTTTACATGATAAAAGCCATATATGACAAACCCACAGTCAATACTATTCTCAATGGTGAAAAGCTGAAAGCCTTTCTGATACGATCAAGAACAAGACAAGGATGTCCACTCTTACCACTCTTTTTCAATCTAATACTGGAAGACGCACACAGAGCAATAAATCTAAATGCAATAAATCTAAATAAGGAGAAATCAAGAAAACCATCTCTCTTATAACTGAAACAAAAATAAATAAATACTTGGGAATAAACCTAACAAAAATTGGTGAAGGACCTATACCAAGAAAATTATAAAACATTGCTACAAAAATAGAAGAAGACACAAGGAAATGGAAAGACATCCTCTGCTCATGGATTGGATGAATTAACATTATCAAAATGGCCATCACCAAAAGCAACTTACAGATTCAATGCTATTCCAATCAAAATCTTAACATTCTTCAAAGAAACAGAATATTATTGATGAAATTCATATGGAGCCACAAAAAATCTCGAATAGCCAAAGGTCTCCTGACTAAAACAAAGGAGAACAGAGGTATAACACGCCTGGACATCAAACTATACTACAAAGCCATAATAAATAAAACAGTATGGTACTGGAACAAAACCAGATACACAGAACAATGGCACTGCATAGAAAGCCCAGAAACATACCACATATATATGGACAGCTAATCTTTGACAAAGGACAAAGAATATGCAATGGAACACGGACAGTTTGTTCAATAAATGGTGCTGGGAAAACTGGACCACCCAATCAAAAGAATGAAACTAGACCATTACCTCACACCATGCAAAAAATCAACTCAAAATGAATAAAAGATTAGGACATAAGACCTGAAACCATAAAATAATATAGAAGAAAATACAAGCAAAACACTACATGACATACATCTCAGTAACATCTTTAAAGACTCATCCTCCAAAGCAAAAAAAGTGAAGGAAAAGATAAACAGCTGGGTGTGTGGAGATTCCTCAACCTACTAAAGTAGAGTTTCCATATTATCCAGCCATTCCACTCCTAGGTATTTACCCAAAGGACACAGAAACATTAATTCCAAAGAGCACCTGCACCCCTATGTTTATAGCAGCACAATTTACAATAGCTAAGCTTTGGAAACAACCCAAATGCCCAAAGAGTAGATGACTGGATCAAGAAGATGTGGTGCATATACACAATGGAATATTACTCAGCAATCAAAACACATGCAATTTGCAGCAACATGGATGGAGCTGGAAGGGATCATGCTCAGTGAAATAAGCCGGAAAGAAAAAGAAAAATACTGGATGGTCTCACTCATAACAGGAATCTAGAAAACCTAAAAAAGGGACCAGGAAAAAGAATAACTATAAGAAAGAAAAAAATCAAAATCAACAAAGAACTATGAACCAGATACACACTTTGGCGGGGAAGGAGGGATTGGGGTCAAAATCAGAGGGTTGCAATTATATGGGGAATATAAAAATTAAAAAAATATAAAATATATTAAAAAAAGATAAACAGCTGGGATTACTTCATGCTAAAAAGCTTCTGTACAGCAAAGGAGACTTTAACCAAAACAAAGAGATACCCTACTAATTGAGAGAAAATTTTTGCACACCACACAAATATGGGACTGATCACAAAGATAAGAACTCACACAACTCATCAAAAACAAAGTAAATAATACAGTCAAAAATGGGCAGAATAGCTTAAAACACACTTCTCCAAAGAGAAAATGCAAATGTTCAACAGGTATATGAAAAAAAAGTTCAACATCCCTCATAATCAGGGAAATGCCAATCAAAACCATAATAAGATATCACCTTACACCAGTGAGAATGGCACAAACTTAAAAAAATAACTAGCAACAACAAATGTTGGTGAGGATGTGGCATATATTTTAAAAAAAAACTAGCAACAACAATTGTTGGTGACAATGTGGTGAAAAAGGAACTCTCCTACACTGCTGGTGGGAAAGCAAACTGGTTCAACCACTATGGGAAGCTGTGTGGAGGTTCCTCAGACTATTAAAAATGGAGCTACCATATAACTGAGCAATTCCACTCCTAGGGATATACCCAAAGGACACAAAAACACTAATTTAAAAGGATACCTGCACCCCCATGTTTATTGCAGTACTATTTATAATAGGTAGGAGAAGGAAATGATGCAAATGCCCAAAAATAGATGACGGATCAAGAAGATGTGGTATATATATACACAATGGAATACTATTCAACAATCAAAAAAGGCAAACTAATGGTATTCACAGCAACATGGATGAAACTAGAGGGGATTATGCTCAGTACAATAAGTCAGAAGGAAGAAGGAAAATATCAGATGGTTTCACTTATAAGAGGAATATAATGAAACAAAATAAGGGATCGGAGGGCAAATAGCAACAATAAAAAACAAAACAAAAATACACTGGCAATTATAAATCAGAGAAATTCTACAGAAGAGGGGAAGGGAGAGGGATCAAAACAAGGGTGGGAAGAGCACAGGGGACTGTGGCGATGGTTCATGGGTGAATTGGTGGTGGAAATTCTATGGGGACTACACCTGAAAAAAGAAAGCAAACATTGTACAAAAATGAACAATGATGTAAAATATATATAAGTAAAGTATAAAAAAAGGGACAGCTGTCAAAAAAAAACCCACAATAATTTGAGAAAGTGTTATTTTTTTGTCAAGTAAGAATTAGTATGTAAATTAAATTGATATTTAATTCAACTTGTTATTCTTTTAAAAGGTTAAGCTACATTTTCATTAAACCTTATAGAACTATACTTATTGAATTTCTGAATGAGAATAGTTAAAAATTGATGCTCACTATTTAAAAGTGTCCTTAAATAGTTTGGAACAAATAACCATTTTATGTGTCTTAGTTTCTATTCTATAAAATGATGGTGATAATAGAAGTATTTTAAAGATGTATTTAGAATTTAATGTGTTTTTAAAGATCCTAGAACGGTGCCTGACACATAGTAATACAATACAAATGATTGTTATTTTAGTTTTTCTTATTTATCATTTTTATTGTGTAGTGACTTGTGCTAGGTATTGAAGACACTACAGTAACTGCTGTCCAGATTTTTAATGGAGATTTTATTCTTGTGTGAGTCTCACTTAAAAACAATTAACAACTGAGTAGAGAAATTTCTTCATTAAACCTACGTTAGATAAGGGGGGAAAATGATTTCCACTGAACAAGGTATATTTATATAGAGAAGCTTAAAACATAAGGAGTTATACATGTGAAGAATCCTGATTAAGAAAACCATACCACTACAGAGCCTGAAAATCCACCACTATAGAATTATTTGTTTGATGGTAAATATTGACTTACTTAGATTCCAATTAAAAAAAGGTTTTTTTTCTATAAAGACCAGGAAAGGGTAAGTTGATAATAAAGGCAGCATCAAGAAAAAAAAAGAAATTGAAACATCAGTGTAAAGACTTGTACCTGAATGTTTATAGAAACTTTATTCATAACTATTCCGATCTTAAAATAACACAAATGTTTATCAACTGGTGAATGAAGAAATGAATTTTGATATATGCTTTTTAAGATGAACAAAATATTAATACTTGCCACAACACTAATGGCTGAAAAGTTTTATGCTTAAGTGAAAGAGGTAAAACACAAAGTGTATACACTGTACCATTCCATATATATAACAATAGGAAAAACCCTATCATCAGATCAGTGGTTACTTGAGATTGGGGGTGAAAAGAGGGGATTGAGTGCAAAGGGAACAAAAAGAACTGCTTGGGATTAAGAAAATGTTCTATATCATAATTCTGTTGGCAGTGGATATAAAAGTATATACTCATCAAAACTCTGAGATTAAATTTCATCATATACCTGAAATTAATTTTACTTTATGTAAATTATTGCTCAATTAACCTAACCTTTAGGGGAAAAAAAGGGAGAAAAAGTTCCAAGCTCAAAGGACACATGTGGAAAGAACTTGAGGCAACAAGACTTTGGGAATGTTCACTTCAGAGAAAACCTGAGTGTTTGGAACATAATTGTTGGTGAGGAGAATGGTAGAATCATAGGTTGAAGGACCTCCCTGGTGGCACAGCAGGTTTAGCTCAGTGCTGTGAAGCTGTCCACAGCCTCTGCAGCACCGGTTCAATTCCTGGCTGGCCAAGGAGATACCCCCATGGTGCGGCAGACCTTGCCTGTCTCGCCTGATGCTCCCTTCAGCAGTGCTTTCAGTCTATCTGCCTGTTCTGCTCCCTGCCTGTCTCTGGTGAATTCTCTCACCCTCCTGTGCCTCTAGACTGTGACCCAATTCTTGAATAAAAATAAATAAATCTTTAAAAAAAAGAATCATAAGATGGAGAGGGAGGCAAATGCTAGCTCATACTTGTGGGATATGGTAAAAACTTTTGACTTCACTCTAAATGCAATAGAAAGTCCTTATTGTATTTTAATTAAGGAAATAACATAAATGATATGAATTTTGTTTTAAGAACTTTTAAACATGACAGTACAAAAATTGATGAGAATTAAAAAGAATTTAAAAGGTAGAATAACATTAGTGTTGTTTTAGGAAGTTCTTCCTTGGGTACAAGAAATGGTTTGACTTTTTTATTCAGTTTAGTATATTTGACCCAATTAAAGAACCACTTGGCATTTATAAAAACAAAGGCTACCAACAATTATTTGTATCAGAGGGAAAAAAAAAACCTTCCAGTAGCAATATGATCTGAGCTTCTGGAACCATAACTAAATACATACATACATACATACATACATACATAAAATAATCATTTTAACTTGCTAAAGGGAAATGATTGTTCTAAAATCTAGATAACTGATAGATACATAATATCCAAAAGAAAAGTCCATGTATTTAGGCTCTTGCCTGTAACATTATCTCAGGTTGAATCACAGAAAAACAACAGAAGAATAAAAAGTCATTATTTAGTGAATCTACTAAATTAAAGAAATCTCCATTGTTTGCCTTGTTTCATGCCAAAGATGAATTTCTTAGTAGAATGGACATATTAATCCATGTACTTTTCTTATAAGAATGTAAAGTTTATAGATTAGTGCATAAATATAGTAAAAACCAATAAATATGTAAATGATATGAATGCTTACTGGGGATATTTCTGAATTTAGATTAAGGAGGGAAACTGTCCAAAAATAATTAGGGAAAACTTTACAACAAGACTTATCTTAATAAGAAAAGAAGTTTATCAACTAGAAAATATGAAAATTAGAAACACTAGTGTGAGGAACTTAATTGAATAAAGTTCTATTATATTCCTTCACTATTCTTTAGTTCAACACCTCCTAGTTCATGACTTAATTGATATTGTTTGTTTGAAGTTCAATGACTGTTGTGAAACCCCTAATATAAAGAATGTAGAAAGTCATTCTAGCAAGAAAATTATTCCAGGTAGTAAAATGGATCACCATCAACATATGACTTATTGACTAATATCTTATTGAAATACGTACCACCTGATTTTTCAGACATAGATTTAAAAAAAAAAAACTTTATTTTAATTAAAGAGAGCCAGAGAACTAGTTATTTTTAGAATGGATTCTCTGTATTATTAATGTATATTAGTTAATCAAATAGTATAGCAAATTCATAAAGGGAAGAAATTTTTATGAAATGTCAGTAAAAATAATTTTTATATTTTAAAATAGATAAAATGGACTGAAGTGAGGTAAAAGATACAATATGGAACAGAGGAAAAATATTTTTTTAAAGATTTTATTCATGCATACAAGAACTGGGGTATAGGCCAGATGTACGGGAGGGTGAGAGGAGTCACCAGAAACAGAGGGGGGAAAGAACAGGCAGACTGACTGAAATACACTGCGGAGGGGAGCAGTGGGTGAGACAGGAGAGGTCTGCCATGCCATGTGGGTATCTCCCAGCTGGTCAGGTTCGAAATGGCACTGCAGAGGTTGTGGACAGCTTCACAGCACTGTGCTCTACTGCCTGTGCCATCAGGGAGGCCCTGGAGAAAAAATATTTAACATTTTTATAGTTATAGTATCTATGAGGTGAAATGTTATAATGTAAAAGTAGAGTGGATTTAGCTTAGAAAATGGAAAGTAGAACAGTGAATAAGAACAACAGCTATCACTGTAGATATAAGAATATGATGAATTAGAAATATATTTTGAAAGGATAAAAAGTTAATTATTAGAGTCTAGGGAAATACATGATGGAAAGAAAAGTGAAATTAAAACTGACTAAAAGCAAGTATGGAATGATATTTTATAAGGGGAAAGATACATTTAAATATGTAAGGCGGAGACTATAACACTTTTTATTTTACTTCATTTCATGCCTAAGTCTCATACGTTATTAACTGGGAAGACAGTTATATACTAGAATGCCATTGAACAAAGATGTCAGTGAATATTATATTATGAAAGAACTTTGTGAGTTTGAAAGGATCAAACAAATATGAGGTGTTATTCATTGCGGTGAGACTGCTAATGGATAACAGCCCAGATCTTAGGAAGCTAGTGTCCTAATTACTTAGATATTTACTATTGGGAGTCAAGTATTTAATTACCTTTGAAAGAAATTAACTTACTAGGTAGAAAATATAATCAACATTCATTTGATGTAAATATCATGCTATTCAAACATTTATTTATTGCCACCCATGACCATATGCTGGAAGCTGCACTTAGCATTGTTGGCTACAGGGAAGAGTTTGGTAGAGTGTGGAGGGAGAACAGAAAGGCAGTCTTCATGGAGCTGAAGGATTGGACCTGCTGTAACCTCAAAGAGTATTTGTATTTGGGACTATTTCAAACCACAGTTCTCAGGATCTACTATTTTAATATTTGAGAGAAACACATTCTGAAGACAAGTATTTTGAAATATAAGTGTTTACTCTACAGATACAGATATTTCCCAGGATAGAAGAAACATGGTGTTAAAAGAGGTTATTTCATCTGGGAAGATAATCTGAAAGCTAACCAGACCAACACGATATCCAGAGCCTCCTATGACTGAGTATGAAACTGTAGCACCTATTGGATATCAGAGACCAGCACAAACTGCTCTGTAGGTGACACTGAAGAGATTCATTAAGAGATGGATGGAAATAAATAACTGGAGGCTAGATAGGAGGTGGGAGGCTGCCATAAATATTGCAGTACTGCTATTTGGTGGCAGCACTGAGGCAGGAAAGGCTGAGCAGTTGGAGACACAAACTGTTGAGTGAATGAAACTGTGTGGAGGTGCTGGTGATTCTTCCAGGCTGGGTCCCCGGTGTAAAGAATGACAGTGTGATGAGCTTCATGCCTCCTTCTCCACCCCCCCAGATTGGTGCTGACCTTGTGAAGCCCCCAAACAGCATACAGACTGAAGATTCTAGGGTCTGATGTGCTGGTGGGGAGGGATATGGAAGGGGCTACAAACACAAGCCAACACCTCCCAGCACATTGACATCAGAGAATATGAAAACACAAATACAAAAATATGCACCCCTATATTTATAGCAGCATTATTCATAAGAGCTAAGTCATGAAGCCAACATAAATACCCATCAACAGATGACTAGATAAATTGTGGAATATATATGCAGTGGAATACAACACCATTATTGAAAAGGATACAGGACCTCTTGTGATTTAATGGATGAATCTTAAGATGGTTAGGCTAAGTGAAATAAGTCAGGAAGTGAAAGACAGTGGATGGTTTCATTAATTTTCAGTGTGAAAAGATCTAAAAACAAACTGGCAAAATAATTCTTAGACTCTAAAAATTATACTGATTACCCCACTGTTGGGTGCAAGATGGAAGGGATAGGAGAGAGAAGATAATACTGGTACTAGAATGTTGATGAAAGGTGAGTAAAGCATGTGCACATATAGAGGTGTGAAGTTGTATGTCCCCCTAATTATATAGTTATGCAAATAATTGGCAAATCAATAAATTTAAATGAAAAGAGTAGGAAAATAAATTTTGAATTATATTTATAAATATATATAAGCATTTATATATATATTTATAAAACTTAGAATGCCACTAAATATTTTCAAAAAATGCCACTAAATATTTTCAGAAAATGTAGTAATTTGAAAATTACTATTTTGACATAATTTTCTGTAATATAATTTATTCTGTATTGTGTATAAAAGTATAACAGGTAATAGTAAACTATCATTATATATCATAATATGTTGAAAAATTGTACTAAAATTCATAAATGTGAGGCTACCATAGGGGGAAGGATGATGGGAATAGGACCCAATGGACTGTGGTGGAAGACTATGGGTGCCTTGGTGGTAGGTGTGGTGTGAGAACTGATGAATCATACACAGAGTTGTAAACCAATGTTACCATTGATAAATCTATAATTTATGTTACCATTAATTAATTAATTTTTAAAAGACAGAATTTAAATGGCTTCATTTTTATATATATATATGGAATTCCTAGGAGGAAAATATATAATCTTGACTGAAATCTTGATTGCTGCTTTTATTGTCTTTGCTTTGCTTTTTAGTTAAATAAAAAGATTTACTAAGAAAGAAGAGACAAACAAAAGTAAAGGGAAATTCTGGTTACTTGATTAATGACATCTATTTTCCCTATTCTTTCTAGAAACCTCTCTACCCACAAACTAAAATTATGGGTACATTGTTGGGTAATTAATTTGTACTTTTATAAATCATATTATAAATAAAAATGGTTCATACACATGCTATAAAACCTTTATATAGTGAATTATAAATTTCTGTTTGGATTTTTAAATATATGTAACGTCAGTTTAGATTGGGGAAAGATCAAATATTTGTGGACAGGTAATTAACATCTGGTATATCTGTTATATCATTAATATATGGCCATTAATATATGGTATATATATTAGCACTGGTATATCTGTTCCTCTATTAAAATGAAATAATCATGCATAACTTATTTCTATTTCAGATTCTGTTGAAAACTCCAATCTTTTTGTTCCTAGCTCTGTGCAGAGCTTCAGAATCTTTAGTTCTTATTGCAGGTGCTGAATTTTTGCCTAGATATATTGAAAGTCAGTTTATATTAACACCTCAAGAGGCAACCACACTTACAGGTAGATTTATTTGCTAATTGTACTAATTGTGAGATTTTTATGAAGTTTTCCTATATGAATTAATGAACTATGTCCATGTCAGCAGAAGTGGGAGTAATTGCGTTTGCTTAAAATTTGAATACCTAAATACCATTTGCTCAGCTTTTAAAAGTATGAGCACTTTGTCATTATTGTATCAATATTTCAAACACAATAAATATTGTGAGCACTCTCTCCCCTCCATGTGAGCACTCATTTCCCCCCCCGCCCCCGATGCCCACCCCTTTCCCATTGGTAACCACTCTTTTAAAGTTAGAATACATCCTTCCTATACATTTGTACATCTTTACTGTTTGTATGCCTCTATGTTATCTATTTTTCCCAGCACTGTTTATTAAAAGGCTGTCTTTTCTCCACTGTCTGGCTGTGGCTCCTTTGTTAACTATTAACTGTCCATACTTGTGTGGGTTTATTTCTAGTTTTTCTCTAAATTTTCTTTTCTATTCCATTGGTGTGAATTTCTGTTTTTGTTCCAGTTCCATAGTATTTGATTACTGTTGTTGTATAATATAGTTTGAAGTCAGGAAGTATGATGTCTCAATATTTCTTCTTTCCCTGAGGATTGCTTGAGCTATTTTGTGGTTCCATGATAATCTGGTAGTTGTTCTATTTCCTTGGAAAATGTTATTTGTATTTTGATAGGTATGGCATTGAATCTGTAAATTATTTGGGTAATATGGCCATTTTAGTAATGTCAATTATTCCGATCAATCAATATGGTATATCTTTCTATTTCTTTGTGTCTTCTTTATTTCTTTTAACAGAGTTTTGTTGTTTTCAGTTTATAGTTTCTTAAGGAGATGTTTTTTTTTCCCTTTTAATTTAGCACTTGTGGTTGCACTGTTTAACTTCTCTGTTTCATGCTGATTCAATCTTTGGAGGCTGTACGTGTCTAAAAATATGTCCATTTCTTCTAGGTTGTTCAGTTTGTTTGCATAGAGACTTTTGTAATATGCAGTATCTGTTGTAATTTTGCCTCTTTCATTTCTAATGACTTGGGTTCTTTTCTCTTCTTCCTAAGTCTTGCTAATTTTGTTTATTTTTTCAAAGAACCAACTCTTTCACTGATATTTTGGACTGTCTTTGTTTTCTATTTGATTTATTTCTGCTTGAATTTTTATTATGTCTTTCCTGCTACTGGTTTTTGAATGCTGTTGTTCCTGTAATTCTAGTTTCTTCAGCTGCAGAGTTAGTTTATTTGAAATTTTACTTTCTAAATGTCCAGTAAATCCTACTCTTCAAACAGCTCATTGAAGATCCTTATTTCTTTGTTAATTTTCTGTCTGAAAGATCCCTTCATGTCAGTGGTCTGTTAAGGTCTTCAATAATGAGTGTATTTTTGTTGACATGTTGTTTTAGAGGTGTTAATAGTTACTTTATGTAACTAGGTGTTCCTGTATTAGGTGAATAAATATCAATAACAGTTATGTCTTCTTGGTTAATTGTTCCCACGATCATTCTATAGTATCCATCTTTGTCTTTGTCACTTCTAGTTGAAAGTCTAGTTTATCTTTTATGTACATAGCAGTTCCTCTTTGATATTTGAATTATTTGCATGTATTGCAAGTATTACTCCAACATTTTTAAAATTTGCTTTTGTCTTTTGGTTTTAAATGGGCTTCTTGAATATACCAAACAGAAATGCAAATGTTTACAAAAAGACATGTACATGAAATTTTAAAATAGCAGCCCAAATCACATCACAGAAAATAGAAGTTGTGCTATATACATATAATCGAATCACTACTCAGCGTTGAGAAAGCACAATCTATTGTTATATATAAAAATATGAATGAGTTATTAAACATCATATTGAACAAAACAAGCTATTATGTATGCATATTTTATGATCAGTATTTTATAAAATCCTCTTATAAGCATGAAAGGGCCTCTGGTATTCTGGTAATGTTTTATTTTTAAACTGGATGACACTTAGGTAGATATGTTCAGTTTGAAACTTTTTCAATATGTATACAATTGTGATTTGAGTACTATTCTGTACACTAATAAAATATTTGCATAAAAAGTTGATTGAAAGTTCTGTGTATTGAATTTTCCTGTTTTGTTTCCTTTTAGGCTGGTCTTTAAGGGCTCAGCTATTGTATTGTGAAACTCTCTAGCTGTAATTATCATTCTTTTTCAAGTAACATGGTCTCTGGCAGGTTTTACAATTTTTTGCTTTATTCTTGATGTTATGAGGTTTCCCTGTCTTATTTATGTCTAAAGATAGATTTTGTTATTTATTTTTTAATCTTTCTCAGTAGTTAGCATGGAATTTTGCTCCCAGGACTATTATTTCTTTAATTATTTCTCATTCTTAACTGCAATTTTTCAAATATCATTTTTCTGGTATTCCATTTGTTATATTTCTCATAAGTGCTGTGAAACATTTTGTTGAGATTTTAATCCTACTCCCTGTCATTTTTTATTTAATTAAATAAGTTTTTGAACAGTTTTGGATTTACAAAAAAATCTCTGATGATAGAATAGAGAGTTTCCATTTACTGCCTACCTAGTTTCCTCTTTTGTTAACATCTTACACTGGAATGGTAGAGTTGTTGCAATTAATAAACCAATATCAACACATTATTTTTAAAGTCAGTATTTTATTCAGATTTCCTTAGCTTTTCTATACTATAGTTTTTTGTTCTAGGATCTCATTTGGGATACACAATATTTAGTTGTCATGTTTCCTTAAGCTCGTCTTGGCAACACCTCAGTCTTCATTTGTTTTTTATGACTTTGACAGTTTTGAGGAGCACTGCTCAGGTGTTTTTAAAGAATGATCTTTAATTGAGAATTGTCTGAGTTTGTTTTCTTATGGTTAAACAGGAGCTATAGATTTTGGAAGGAAGACCACAAAGGTATAATATCACTTTTATCACATTTTATCAAAGGTACATACTATTAAGAGGACTTACTATTTTTTATTTTGCTATTAAGCATCTAAGATAGTTTATCAGATTTCTTCACATTTATCCACTGTTTCTTTTTTTTTAAGATTTATTTATTTATACAAGCACTGGGTACATCAGAAGCGTGGGAGGGTGAGACAATTCACCAGAGCCAGGCAGAAGGACCGAAGTATACTGCTGAGGGGAGCAGCGGGCTGCAGGAGAGGTCTGCGCACCATATTCACTGTTTCTTAACTGCTTATTTTAATTATTCTTTCAGTCCTGTTTCTTTTTTATTACATATTGGATTAATCACACAATGCTCTCTTCCAGTTTGTTAATTCACTTTTCAAATGTCTATAGTCTGGAGAGTTTACTTTAATAATTGCATTTTTTTAATATCCAGGTTTTCTTCTTGTTCATTTTTTTTTAACCCCTTCTCTTCATTCATTACTTTCCTTAATTTTCATGCAAAGTTCTCTGTCATTTGTCTTCTTGAGCAATCTAAAATTACTTATTTGCAAGTTTCTCTCCCTAGATTACTATTTTCAAACCTATGCGTATTTGCAACAGAGGCGATCACATCAATATATGAATTTAATCTGTAAGAATTTATCTTCACATAATTATTTTCTGATTGCACTTTTTCTTTTCTTCATGCTCTTTTTACTTCCTTCTTGTGCTTGTTCCTTTCTAATAGTAAACTTATACTTGATTGAAAAGAAAACTGTTTCTCATAATGGCTATTCTGGATCCCACTTTGTTGTGAGATGATTAACATTGCATATCCATACACAATGGTGGTTTAGTCTGGTTCTTGGTAAACAATCTTTGTGAACTCTTATCTGTATGGGCATGCATTTTAATCTAAACTGCAAATCCAGGCACCTATCCAATAATGGCTCTGAATAAAAACATTTCTCATCTTCTCTTCAGTGTAGATTAAGTTCTGGGTTTATCTTAGATGTCTTTACCATATAGGAACAAAATGCTTCATCATCACTGCCCTGTAGTCTGTTAGACACGTTACTTCAGCCCCACACATAAATATGTATTTCTCTTAAAGTTCAAGTTTGATGAGATATGTATCAAGTCTTTAAGTTTTCTGTCTTTTTGTTTAAATTTTTTTTTTTTTTTGTTATAGAGGCATTTTATTTATTTATTTATTTGTTTGTTTGTTTTGTTTATACAAGCACTGGGTACAGTCAGAAGCGCGGGAGGGTGAGAGAATTCACCAGAGCCAGAGCGGGGAGCAGAGCAGGCAGAAGGACCGAAGTACACTGCTGAGGGGAGCAGCGGGCGGCAGGAGAGGTCTGCGCGCCATGTGGGACCCTCTTCAGGTGGCCGGGGAGCAGCCAGGGCTCGAACCGGCGTCGCAGAGACCGCGGGCAGCTTCGCAACCCAGCGCTCAACCACTGCGCCACCGGGGAGGCCCATTGTTTAAATCTATTTTTTTGTATATTTAGAGCAATGGGATTGTGTCGATGTGTGAACTTTCTATACTATATTTCTAACTTATTTCTGTGTTATTTTAGCTGATTATTTTCTAACTGTGTTTTTTCCTCCTTATTTCTCTTAGGAATAATTTTAATTCCAGGAGGTGCAATTGGCCGGTTTCTGGGAGGTGTCATTGCTTCCAAGTTAGAAATGTCTTGTAAAGCCCTTATGAGATTTATAATAATTACATCTGCTGTAACAATTATCTTGCTTATTTTTTTATTTTTTGTACACTGTAATTCCATACCATTTGCTGGGATCAATGAAGATTATGCTGGGTAAATACAATCTTTATATATAGATTTTTACAACTTAGCCCAACAATGCATTTCTTTATCGAGTAATAATTATTTATCTACTAACCTTTAAGTGTTCATATCCTTCTAGAAATTATTGGACATGTAAAAGAAGCATAAACCATAGTTTTGCCTTTCATATTAAGGACAGAAATATTATAATTATAGCTTGCAATATGACTGTTTAAAAATTCATAATGTACTAAAGAAAAACAGTGACGTGATTCATAACCTAAAAGTATATTCTATATTAAAGTGAGACACAACTAAAAGACAGAACCAGTTGCCTGTACTAAGTCAACGTTATCTTGTGTTCCTGAATTGGCATGTCTGCCTTTTTATAGACATCAAAAAATGGAATGGAAATCCATCTAACAGTACATAATGATGCCTCCTTTAGGGTAAATATGTAAACATTCATCTCTCTGAGCAAAAACTGATGTTAAATACAGGAGAACAGAAGTAGAACTGTAAACCAAATGAATGAGCAACTGAAATAGTAAAAGAAAATAAATCTTCTTCTTCTAACTACAATGGGGTAGCGAATGGCAGACCCATTGTCCTGATAAGACCAATTAGAAAAATTGACTAAAATTTTAAAATATTTATTTAAAGGCATCAAAGAATTGTTTGGTCAACAAGAAATTAAATGCCAAAATTCTGAGTTAAGGCAAGTACTTGAGAGGAGACTCAACTTTCTGCAGTTACCTGTTTCCAAGTATGTTTGCTAATTGTTGATATTAGTGAGAAGCTGAAAATTTGGGCAAAGGTTCTTAGCAAAAAGTATCAATAAGGGCCTCCCTGATGGTACAGGTGGTTGAGCGCAGCACTGTGAAACTGTCTGTAGCCTCTGCAGTGTGGGTCTGATCCCGGCCAGCTGGGGAGATGCCCACATGGTGCGGCAGACCCGGTCTCACCCGCTGCTCCCCTCAGCTGTGTATTTCAGTCAGTCTGCCTGTTCTGTTCCCCACTCTGTCTGTGGTGAATTCTCTCACCCTCCCGCACATCCGGCCTGTACCCTGGTTCTTGTATAAATAAATAAATCTTTTTTAAAAAGTATCAATAAAATGACAAGAAACCATCATAAATTTGAAAGATTTATAAACTTAGACAAAAATTATGGTATGTGCTAGGGCAGTATATCAGAGGGAAAAGAGAGGTAAATATATGACAAAACACTTGGTTGTGTTTTCACTCAATGCATTTGCTAATTCATGAAGTTAAGAGATTAAAAGCAAGCAGAAATTTTGTAAAAAACAGAAAAAAATCAGTACTATTATGATGCTCTGTAAAAAAAAATACTTGGGGTTTAGAATGTTCTGGGAAGAGGATTAGAGGTGAAGATCACATATTCTCAGTTGATATCTCTGTTAAGGTAAAAGTTTGGAATGAGGGACTTCCTATATTTCTATAGCCTAGTCAGGAGTTTATTTAATCTTTAATTAGACTAATATAGTTAGTCAGAACTGTATCTAATTACCTAGCATTATTTTTTTAAAGATTTATTTATGAATGCAAGAACTGGGGTGTAGGACAGAGGTATGTGTGGGCAGGGAGGGGCGATTAAGAGAATTCACCAGAGACAGAGTGGGGGAGCAGAACAGGCGGATTACCTGAACTATACTGCTGAGGGGAACAGTGGGCAAAACAGGAGAGGTTGCTGTACTTTGTGGGTAGCTCCCTGACCAGGGATCGAACTCATGCTGTGGTGGCTGCCCAAAGCTTCATAGTGCTGAGACTTAACCCCTTCTACCACCAGAGAGCCCCCAGATCTAGCATTCTTAAAGGAAGGATAATATCATACAGAGAAGAAAAGTGTCTTAGGCAAAGTACTTAAAGCAAAGATAAAAGTTTTACATCGGCAATGAACATAACCCAAAACTATGAGATAAAACATGCAACATAATAGACACATAAGAGATATAAATTTTGGTTTATTCAAATATAAATGTTAAAGTAGTATTGATAGGAGCAGTAATACCTATGACTGTGAATTTCTCATCAGAAACCATGGTTTCAGATGACACTAGAAAAAAATCTTTAGACTTCTGAAAGAACACAGCTGTCAGCTCATAACTCATTATCCATTGAAAGTATTCTTCAAGAATAAAATTGAGTCATAGATACTCTGATTGAAACATCTCTTTAATTTGAAATAAAATGAAACTAGAGGAAAACTTGGAGGGTAAAGGAGAAGTAAAAGAAATCATAAACATATGAGTAAAAAGACTAATTTATTTTAAAATACATATGACTGCTAAAAAATTATAACATTTTCTGGGTGGTTTTCAAAGAATGTAGATATACTAGCACACATGACAACTGTAAACTAAATGGGATTCATCAGTAGAATGGACAGATTAAGAAAATTTTCAATGATAGTCATGTCAATGAAGCTTCTCAAATGGAAAAAGAAGAAAAATTAAAAAATTGGAACAGAATATCTAAAAAAATGTACATTATTATAAAGGTGTAATAAATGCATAATGAAAATATCAGTGGAGGAGAAAAAAGAGAAGGAATAAGTGAAATAATAATAGCTGATAATTTTCCAAAATTAATACCAGACACAAAACCACAGATCTGGGAAGCTCAGAGAATACCCACAAGGATAAAAAACAATATAACACCAGTAACAAAACCCTAAATTCAGGATTATCATATTTAAAATGACAAGTCAAAAACAAAGACAGAATCTTAAAGGAAGCCACAGGTGGTGAAATCTTACATACAGAAACTCAAGGACAATTTACAATAGACTTTTCTTCACAAACTATGCAATCAAGAGAATGAAATGAAATAAAGGTTTGGGGAAAAAAAAAAAAACCCATCAACCTAGAATGCTGTATGCAGTGAAACTATTCATCAAAAGTAAATGGGATATAAAAATATTCTATATGTCTATCCTGCAGAATGTTTCTTGTTTGCTTGTGAGGATATATTTTGCTGTGGTTGGATGGACTGTCCTATAATAAGTCCATTAAGTCTAACATGTATTGTAAGCCCCATATTTCTTGATTGATTTTTTTAATCTGTATGATCTATTCATTGTTGAAAATGGGTATTGAAGCCCCTAATTTGTTGCTTTGCCATCTATTTCTCCCCTTAAGTATGGTTGCAGTTGTTTTACATATTTAGGTGCTCCTGTGTTGGGTGCATATTTACGAATATTACAATTTCTTTTCGCGTTGCTTCCTTTTCATCCTATAATGACCATTTTTGTCTTAAAGTCTGTTTTGTCTACTATTGGTATAGCTATCCAACTTTCTTTTGGTTTCCATTTGTATGATATATTTTTTGCATTTCTTCCATTTCAGACTCTGTGCATCCTTATATCTGAAACGAGTCTCTGCAGCATATTGATTTTTTTTTTTTTTATCCTTTTAGCCACACCATGTCTTTTTGACAGGAGAATTTAATCTAGTTGCATTTAAGTAATTATTGATAAGTATGTCTTCATGCCATTGAAATATATTATAGGCTATTTTGTATTTCTTGTTTTCCTTTCTTCTTGCTTTCTTCCTAGGATATTTGATGGTTTTCTGCAATGGCATAGTCATTGAGATTTTTATTGGCATAGTGTTGAATCTGTAAATTGATTTTGGTAGGATGGCCATTTTGATAATGTTAATTCTTCCAATCCTTGAGCAGGGCATGTCTTTCCATTTCTTTGTGTCTTCTTCTATTTCTTTTAATAATGTTTTATAGGTTTTTTTTTGTATAGGTCCTTCACCTCTTTCGTTAGGTTTATTCTCAAGTATTTGATTTTTTTGCTTCAATTATAAAAGGGATGTTTTTCTTAATTTCTTCTTCTTCAGATTAATTGTTTGCATATAGGAAGACTACTGACTTTCATGTGTTGATTTGTATCCTGCTACTTATTGATTAGTTTTTCTATAGTGTTTTTAGGGTTTCTGTGTATATTTTCATATTGTCTACAGATAGTGATAGTTTTATTTCTTTTTCTATTTGCATTCCTTGTATGTCTTTCTCTCATCTTATTGCTCTGGCCCGTACTAATGGAGAACAGTCTTAATGTAGTTTTAAAAATTTTCTAATCACCTATAGTTAATACCATATTTATTTCTGAAAGACTTAGTGCTCTTCCCTAAGATGGGGAACAACACTTCTTAGAAATAGCAAGTGAGTTAGCAATTTCACTAGATATAAGATCAACATGTTAAAATTTTGTTTTTATATATGTGCAATTAACATGACCATTAAAATTGATACAAATGTTATTTATAATCAATCAAAAATGAAATACATAGCTAAAAATCTATCAGAACATGTGGAGAAGTATATGCTAGAAATCTCAATGCTGATGAAAGAAATAAAAGATCTTTCTAAATGAGGAAATACATCGTGTTCATGGATTGGAAGACTCAATGCTAAAGATGTCTTTTCTTTCTAAATTGATCTGTAAATGCACACAAATCTTATCAAAATTCAAACAAGGATTTGGAAATGCATTTGAACTAGAGAGCTTAGAATGATTTTGAAAGGAATAAAATGTGAAAAGGAATAAAATGTGAAAAAATATTATAAGACTTACAGCTCTTTCAGTTAGTCAAGATATGTGACATTGGTGGAGGGATATACACATGATTATAAATAGAAAATAATAATATCACAGAGATATGCCCACCGAAATGCAGCAAACTGATTTTTGACAATGTTATAAATATTTCAATGAAGGAAGGATAATTATTTCAACAAATGTTACTGGAGCATTTGAATAGCATAGGCAAAAAAAAAAAAAAAAAGGAAAAACCCAGCAACAACAACAAAATAAACCTAAATCCTTGACTTAAATGTAACTCATTATACAAAAAAAATGTAAACAGTAAAATTTTTTAGAAGAAATGAAGAAGTAATTCCTTGGTACTTAGAGCTAGATGAAGCATTCTTCAATATTAGAAATTTGTAATCTCATAAAAGAAAAAAATGACAAATTGGACTTCATCAAAATTTAAATTTTTTGTTATGCACAATATGATGCTAACAGTGTGAAGAAACATACAGCTGACTGGGAGAAATATTTACAAAGTGTATCTCACAGAAGGACAGAAGAATTTAATATAGATTATATTAAGAACTTTCAAAACTCAAATATTTCAAAAGGGTAATATTCTAAGTAGATAACAGGCAAAGACATAAACAGACATTTCACCAAAGAGCATGTACAGATAGTAAATAATCTCATGAGATATGTTCAACATCATTAAGCTCTTAAGGAATACATATTTAAACTACAATGAGCTATCATTACACACCTACTTGAACATCTCATCTCTCCCCCCCTACCCTTCCACACACAAATGAGTCCATGAATCACTGCTAAAATTGAATAAAGTCTAGATTTTCCTATCATATATTTTCTGGCTTTAAAATTCTGCTATTAAAGGTGGTATAGGTGTTACTTTTGGGGAAATTGAATGAAGAGTCCTCTCCATGCTATTTTATAACTTCTTGTGAGTTATAATTAATGGAATAATAATTCATATAATTAATGACTAGTTCAAAACAATTTGTTAATAGAGTAAAACCATATGCAATAATACACCAAAGATGTAAATCAACTGATACAAATAAGAAGATGCTACAGAATTACATTCCAAGAATTTCAACTCATCCATTAGTAAAATGATAAATGATATTAAAGAAACACAATGAAAATAAAAAGGTTAGTGATTTAGAAAAGAATCAGAGACCCAATAAAAATGAAATATATTTTACTACTTAAAAATCATCACTGTTAAGATAGTATAGAAAAAAAGTATCTATATTATGTTATGACAGTTAAGGTAATTTAAAAAATAAAGGTTTAAATTTGGAAACATGCATGATAGAAAATCTTCCAGCATCTATTTAGTTTTATTGTTTGTTTACAGAAAATCTACAGCACAGAAAACAAGAGATATTCAAATATTTTTCCACCAAGTAAAAAAAGACATGATTATGAATAATGAATAAGAGTTTTTTTGGAGCAGGCCCCAAGTCCTAGGACGCCAGGCGAGCTCTTCCTCGGTTCTTGTGTTCACACACAGGGACCCGTGACTAAGATGGATGGTCACAGTGGAAACAGAAAGTGGTACAAGAGAGGACAATGTTCCCCCTCAAAGAGATGGAAGTTTCTTCCCCTCTACACCACACAGCCTATCCCTGAGACTTTAGGCCAGTGACCACCCTATGGTTTTTAACAGGCTGACAGGGTCCCAGTAATTTGGGGGGAGGCCTTTCAATGGCTTAAAGACTAAAGCAAAGAACAGCACAGTAGAGAGAGGGGAATCTTTTATGCTCACCCTTTGGTGCTTTCAGAGTTCCACAGAACTCACCAGACAGTTTACAGGTGTTTGACTGGGCTCCAGGAAAATCAGGAGAACAGTGTGGCTAGTGCTCAGCAGAGTGTGGGAGGAGACCAAAGTCAAGGAAGGAGAAAAGGAAGGGGGAAAGAGATAGACAGAAAGAGACAGATAATTGACAGATGTCAATCTGAGTCATGGTACCAGCTGAATCAGTGTTTTTGTTGCGCAGGCCCAGAGTCTCAGGACCCCAGGTGGTTCCTTTCTTGGTTCTTGTCTTTGAGGACAAAATAATTCAGCATTGAGACCAGAGTTACAGAGAAGCAAGAGATAAATAAAAGATACATGTTATCTTATTCTACACTATATTGAATGCTTCACATCATAATAGCACATGTATTGCTTGTAAAAGTTACATATACTAGAAAGAGAATGATTCAATAATTCTCAGAAAATATAGTTTTGTCTAAGGAAAATTTATGAAAATCTATATTTAGAGATCAGTTATAATTTCCTGGATATAAAAGCATTAAATAAAAATTACTGTTCCTTTATAACAGCAAAAAAAAAGGAAAAATATAATTTTTGTAAAAGAAAATGTTTGTAAATTAGCAAAAGTGAAAAGATATCTTGTAATTAATCTTGTTTCAAAACAAGGATGTTCAAAACCTATATGGATAGAAGTAAAATTTATCTAATACACATAAAGTAATATTTAATAAGCTAAATGCTATAGCATGTTTACGTAAATATCACAAAGCTGTCACTTTACAAATTGACATGCGTGCCTTACAATGCTAGTAAAAATATTAAAAGAGTTTGTTTTTATAGTCATGTAGAAAAACGAAAGTCCAAGAATAATACACTGCCT
This sequence comes from Talpa occidentalis, assembly GCF_014898055.3. Lineage (NCBI taxonomy): Eukaryota > Metazoa > Chordata > Mammalia > Eulipotyphla > Talpidae > Talpa > Talpa occidentalis. Next base: position 77,814,942 of record NW_023604972.1, read on the forward strand.
TAAAAAGTCAAGCTGGAAGAGTTCCCTACCAGACATCAAATTCATTGTAAGACCATAACGAATAAGTGGTATATTCTAAATTGCAGAGATGGACAGAAATTTTAAACTGAAGACCCCCAAAATACACCCTTAAATACATAAAAACTTGTATGAACTAATGAATAGTGACAGACTGTAGCTCAGAAAATGCCAGGGGCAGAAGAATTACAATGGGTCATGAGATATTTGTGAAAAAATGTACTAGTTCCCAGTGGGAATGGGAGTAGAGGGAGAGGGAAGGTGATAGGGTGTGGCTCTGGAGCTCTAGTGGAGGCTGAGTGAAGCATGTGCACATTTGGAGGGGCAGATATACACTCCCCAAATTAGTTATATAAACAACTGGAAGATCAATAAAATTAAAAAAAATAAAAACAAAAATAGAACCGTGAGGAAAATTTTGTGGCAATGATTATGTTCATGATTGTAGTGATCGTTTCACAATTGTATATACATATCAAAAATTCCGGATTGTGCATTTAAAAATCCCCAGTTTATTGTATTAGTAATACCTTGATAAAGCTGTTAGAGGTTATTTCAGTAATTGTATTTTTATGGATCTCATTATATCTTAATATATATGATAAAAAGTAGAATACAGTGCAATGTAATTACTTTCAATCTCTCTTTTTCTTTTTTTTACAGTACAGGGCAGTTGGGGAACCTGACAGCTCCTTGCAATTCTCATTGTCAGTGTTCATCTTCAGTTTATAGTGCTATATGTGGAAGAGATGATATTGGATATTTCTCTCCTTGCTATGCAGGCTGTGCACAATCTAAAACAATAAATGATCATGAGGTAATTATTGTTTATTGTACTTTGGCCTCCCTAGTAAGGTGTTTGATTTGTAGATGGTATTTACATCTTACTCCTACCTCACTATGATAAAAGCTTTTCTCTCTTTATTTTCCTTTTTTAAATTTAAAATTTTTTTATTAATTACTTTATTTTTTACATCATTGTTCATTTTTAAACAATATTTGCTTCTCCCCACCCCTTCAGGTGTAGTCCCCATAGAATTTCACCAATGCACCTGTGCACCCTCACCTCAGTCCCCTGTGCTCCTCCCTCCCTCCCTCTGATCCCTCTCCCTCCTCCTCCCCTACAGGATGTCTCTGATTTATAATTGTCTGGTTTTGCTTTGTTGTGTTTTGTATTGTTATTATTATTTCCCCTGATGTCTTACTTGGTTCCCCTATATTCCTGCTATAAGTGAAACCATCCAATACTTTTCTTTTTCCTTCTGGCTTAGTTCACTGAGCATAATTCCTTCTAGCTCCATCCATGTTGCTGGGAATGGCATGAGTTTATCTTTTTTGATTGCTGAATAATATTCCATGGTATATATACCACATCTTCTTGATCTAGTCATCTATTTTTGGGCATTTGGGAAATTTTAAAACCCAAAAAATAACACTTGTTTTATGTGGCCACAATACAAAGGGTTTATGGGAATTGAGAATGTTAAAGTCAATTCCTACATTAAGGCCTCCATGTCTATATCATCTCAATTATATGGATTTAAAGCAGTGAATGACTATTGTCTACGGCTTCCCATCACAAATTCAGAAGAAGCAGTCTAAGAGTAATTATCTTCCCAATCCACTATAATCTTGAACTCCCATATTTCCCACACCAATATTTTGACCAATACAACCTTTTGATCAGCTTTCCTGACTTTTCCTTTTGCTGAGCAATTCAATATATCTATGCTTTACCTTCTTGCTGTCTCTACGTCACTGCTTCACATTCATTTAAATGTGGAAATCAGCCCCTTTACATGAATGAGAACTCATTTTAAAATTCTACTTGTTCATCTTTGGGGTCATTGCTATCAGAATGCCTTAATTCCCTGAGCTTCCTGACAACCTACAGGCAAATGATTCTGTTTTGTCATGAAGTGCATTTTAACACTCTTCTATGATTTTGATGCCAAATTGCACAATTGAGCTTAGCTAAATAATGGACTTCAGCTTCTCCTGTTTAATTAGCACAGAAGTAGGACCCAGGATTTAGAAATTTTGTTGTTCCCCTCTCTGGCTACTAGTCTTGCTGAGTGGAAGAGAGAAAAAAAAATAGGCATATTTCTTGACCCATAAGTATTGTACTACCTCCTTAGTAGGCAATAAAGCCCTTTATCAGTAATCCATCTGCAAAAATTTGCAAGAGGAGTGGTTAGAAATTCTATATCTCTGAAGATTTCTAAGTTTCTGCAGAAAATAACAGCTTTACTAAAACTGAATAGATTATCTGCTTGTATCAATAACCTGGGCAATTTTTATCATTGAAACCCACATGCATTCTTATCCATGCTAAAATCTTCAAATTTCCTTATACATAGACATGAAAAAAAATTGTGTGCTTTTCTTCATGATCTTCTTTCAATAATTGACGTAGCTTCATTTATTATCATTGGATCAGGGGCTTGTCCAGCACCTACTCTTGTCCAATAGGAGCTTCGTTCAATAGAATGGGGAAGTCAATCTCATTCACAACATTAAGGATTATAAGAAATCAGGCTGCAGGATCTCTTTCAGTTCACATATCCTTAGAATATTTTAACTTATTTACATTTTCATACTTTCATGAGATTACTTTCCTTTTTCCTGAAGAACAATACATTTCCTTTGACACAGAGGCCCCCACTACTTAAGCCACAGTGATGGCAACCATATAGGGGCCCAGTCACCTGACCATGCTACCTTAGCACACTGCCTGTGGGCAGTCCCATCTCCCAGCTGATGCATCTTGCTGACCTGTGCTGCAGTTGAACTGTGGTTGCACCAGCACTGGTGGTGGGTGGTGCTGGTGGGCAACAGTGGAACCAGGTTCCAACTCACCTGCCTGGGTTGTGTCCCCTATTGGGACTGCAGCAATAAGACTTACCCCTCTGTGCTGCAGCAACCTCAGGGCCAACCCAAGGGCTCCAATAGTGGAGGGACCCCTGCCAAGCAACAGAGTTCCTGGTTTCGGGCCGCTGGGAGGAGTGGTAAGCCCAGCTGGGGCAACTTGAATGGGTACCAGCATGGTACCAGCAGCTGCAGGGAGGGTGGCTGACAGAGTGCTAGACCAACATGGTGTGTCCCCAGTGGTGACACAGCCTGCAGCTGCTGGTACCCATGCCTCAGCCTTGCTTTGGGTCCCCTCTGCTTTGCTGCACCCAGCCCCCTGAGGTGCAGCTGGGTGCAATCTACCTCTGGCCTCACTGTGACCAGCTCTGGCCACAGCTCCCTTGAGTGCAGAGCTGAAAAGACTTCGCTGGCCTCAGTGCAAGTCGTATGCGGGCGGGATTGCAGGGATTTCCCTTTCAATTCTGTCACCAGGATTGCAAATTTACCAATCAGATTTGAGCTTATTGGGTCAATCAGGTTCTCCATTTCCATTCATGGTGGAGGGTCCATTATGTGAGTTGAAAATGAAGCCGATTGTTGCTTAACTGATAACAATCAAACAGTTAGGATCGAAAAATGGACCAATCAGCTATGAAGGGCTAGAACCCTGAAAAGGATATAAGCAACCAGCTTGGATTCATTCAGCAGATGGTCTCCAAAGAGGAGCATTGATTCAGCAGATGGCTTTCACAAGATTCAGCAGACAGCCTCGGAAGAGAAGCGTTCACCAGACAGCCTCCAAATAGGATTCATCAGGTAGCTTCAGAAGAGGATTCAGCAGATGAGCTCCACAGATCCTTTGCAGAACTCTGCAAACATTGTAGATTTTGCAGACTTCCATAGACTTTTAGACCTCTGCAAATTTCCAAACATACATAGACTTTTGCAGAGACCTGGCCACTATACTTTCCTCCATCCCTGCTCTGACAAACTACAAGGAGAACCACTGGCCTGGACCAGGTGTCTTTTAAAAAGAGCTGTTTGCTGTTGGCTTGTATTAACATTTTATAACATGCTGTAGCACTAGTGTCCCTGGTACCACCTCCTAGTGACCTGTGCTGACCAGCACTGCTGACCAGTGTCTGTATCTGGCCACCATTAAGAGCTGTCCACCACTTCTGGTATGGTGGCAGCATATCATCCCAGTGCTATTGCCTCCAACACCATCCAGTGTGGCATTCTGTGCTGTCCAGACTGGTCTTCAGACTGTTGATGTGGTCTGCTGTAGTTCACCTCAGCACCTGTGAGCACCTCCAGCTGCCACCATGAGTTGGAACCTGGTGCAGTGCAGACCAGTATGCACAAGCTCCAGGCTCTCATCAAAGGGACAGTGCCATCTTGCAAAAGCAGCCTTTGTCTTGGTCTATTGGATACTGTAGACACTAGGGACTCTTATGGCCTTAGAAACTCTTTCATTTTCTCCAATCTCTTGTTTATTAATAAATCCCATTGTTGTACCCAGAGCCTTACTGGTCAGCATTTGCAAGGACATGGGTGAGAACCACAGACAGTGACCTACACCTCTCCTTGGCACTCTTTTACTTTCATTTTTTCTCTTTCATTTTTGAAGAAGAAAGCAACAACCTTCTCAATGGGTATAGAATTCTATATTGGTAGTGGTACCCCACCCCATGCTGGCATTTAAAAGATGCCATTTTCTTCCCTTATGTGTCTGACTGTTTTAGGATTTTCTCTTTGATTTTGGTTTTTAGCAGTTTTAAACTGTGATATGCCTAGTTGTGGTTTTCACTAAATTTAAATTTATGTTGCTTCAACTTCAGAGTATCTTTAGTTTGTGGATTTGCATGTCTTGGTTTGAAAATTGTCAGCTCTTTTTGTTTCCTTATCCTCTCTCCATTCTTGTGTGTGTTTAGTCCATGTATGAGTTTACTCCAGCTACATAATAAGTTACCTTAGCCTATGCACTTATTAGTTCACAGTTCTAAGGTCAGAAGTCTACAGCATGGAATGACTCTAGGTTCTCTGCTTAGTCTCTCAGTCTCACAGACAGACTAATGGTGGTAGTTCAGCTATGTTCCTTTCTGGAAGCTCTGGGGGAAAATCAACTTCTGATTCCATTCAGGTTATTGACAAAATTCAGTTCCTTTGGGTTGTAAACAAACAAACACACAAACAAACAAGGTTGCCTTTTCCTTGTTAGCAATCTGCTGAGTGCCCAAATGCAGGGGCAAAAATTTTAGGGACATCCCCGTTCTTTATGACCCTCCATTTTCAAGCATAAGCCACAGAGTATCTCCTCTACAACACAAACTTTGAATCTCTGACTTCAGTAAAAGTGCAGTACCTTTCAAAGCTCACCTAATTAGGAAAGGTTTATCCTCTCTTTCTTAAAGTCAATATGCCATATAATGGAGTTGGAAAGTGGAGTAAAATCCATTATCTCATAGTTGTTTGAAATTTGCAGGCTTTATATTCTAAGTTAGTTAGAATTCTAACACATCCTACAAATAGAACTTTACACTGTATTTCATACTCTTTTGCTCTTTTATTTTCCATCTCCTTTAATCTATTTGTTTAAATGTAGATTTTTTATTGATTTTCTTTTATATATTCTCTTTTCAGTATCTACTTTGCTGTTAATACTATTTTACTGAGATTGTAAATTTATTCATTGCATTTTCAGTTCTAACATTTATGCTTTTGTAGAATCCAAGTTCCTGATGAAATCCCACATAATGTAAAATATTTTGTCAATTTTTCTATCTATTTTCTGGAAAATATTAACCATAGCTAAAGTGCTAATAACCACTTTTCAGTCTAGTTTTGTTTATTCTTCACTTAATTAAAAAAGATCAAACTTGTCATTTTGCTTTCCTTGTAATATTATACTAAATCTTGAACATGATGAAATATGAAAAATTTCTAATTACACAACTGTATACTTCTCTATTTTGGACCATCGTTTTTCTAAGTCATTCAGATTCAAACCATCTTTTATTCCTATTAGTTGTTCATTGGTAAACTGACTCCATATTTTTCAAAATTTGTATTTTTTGGCTTAGAACCTTTCAATAGATTAATAAATTATTAACTGGTCTCTATCTCCAAATTTTGTTAGCTTTTTTTTAAAAAGAAAATTATATATTCATTGTCCTATTTATCAATCTTATAACAACTACCCCTTATTTTCATGATTCTTACTCAGAGTTATATCATGACTTTCATTGATTATAGACATTTGTCTTTGTAAGCCCCCACCTTCACTGAAAAAAAATCTACTGTCTAACTGCAGTGGTACTGTAGGGTGAATGATTTTCAGGCTTCTCTGCCTACAGCCATTAGGATTGCATGCCTGATGGTGGGCACCTGCCTTTTGTTACATTGTAATTTTCTGTTGGGTTGTTTACTCTTGTAGGCCCTGGCTGCAGGGGAGAAAGGGAGAGAGTGAGAGCCGGGAAGCAGCTTGAAAGAGCAAAGACTTGCTGGGGGACAGGAGGCCTACTGGCCTCCCACCTCCCCACCCCCCCCACGCTGTGTACCTGGTTGCCATACTACTTGTAAAAGCTCAATAAAAGCCTGAAAAAACCACCAGGGTTCCAGGACTCTCCTTTACCCGTCTGCTCCAATCATAGAAAACCTGCTCTGTGCCCTTCCTGGCACTACAGGTGGGAAGATAAATATGGCCCAGACTGGAGTCATTATATTTTATTCACTTTTCTTCTTTGAGTTTAAAACATTAAAATTAAACTTTTCTTTGTGGTCCTGAAAGTACTATGGACTCTCTACACTGTGTTTTCTCTCTTTAATAGATAACAGCACTCTCATCATTACCTATAAATAAACATATTTTCTGACATGTTCCTAAAGTCTCCAAAATTGGCTAAATGTCCATGTTTACCAAATCCCAGCTATAATTTCATTTCACTCATTGTACTTTCTTCATTGTCAATTCATATAGCTTTCTAATATTATTTCATCAATTGATTATAAATATTTTTGTACTATTTCTTAAATTAGTGGACTTTTTCCTAAGAATCATTAAATGCACATATATGATCCTTTATTAACAAAAATACCTTCTAATTACTACTAATGTCTCATTTCTAAATAATATATGGCAAGTTTAATGTAAGGTTATTTACTAATAAAACTGGCAGTCTCCCTGAAGTTAATGATTTAATTTTATATTACATTAATAAGAGTTTTTGCTTTATGACTATATTACTAAATGATTAATTTAATATTTATAGGTATACTACAATTGCTCTTGCATTAAACATGGATTAATAACACCAGATGAGCAAGGTGATTCTATTGATGCTAGATCTGGGACATGTGATCCCAAATGTTATAAACTTCCTTTGTTCCTTGCTTTTGTGTTATCTACAATTGTATTTTCTTGTTTTACTGGTATACCAAGCATCCTGACCATCCTCAGGTATGTATATATTATTCTTTAATACATAAGAGTGAGTGACAATCTTAGGAAGATTTTGCAAAATTGTAGCAAATATTTTACTGTGTTTCAAAGTAGCAACTATTAGTGGGAAAAATTATTACATTGTTAAAATCCATGCACACGCTTAATTCTCTGTTTTAATGAATTTATTTGCATAAATTATAGATATCACATTTAGTTTTAATTAGCTAAGTAATTAATTTAACTTAATGCATGAAAACTTCATACATGGGAAAATTATTGTATTTTAAAAATTCATGAATAGATTTGATTCTTTTATTTATATGATTGAAGTTTATAGATATCACATTTACTTTAACTTTTATTGAAAAGTAAATTTGTTTATTTGTTACATATCTGGAAAATTCTTAATTATAACACAGATATGGTTATAATATTGACTCATAAGTTATAGTAATTTATAGATTATTTACTTTAATTTTTATATTTCATATTAAGGGGTACAATTTTAATAAACATTTTCATAGACAATTTGACTATGAAAAAACATTAGCTTCACCCACAAAGGTACATAATAACTCTAACTTTTAGAATTTCATTATGTAAATTTTTATTATTCTAAAATAAACCTACATTCACTTGTTCTTCCACAAAATATGAAATACTTTAAATATTTTTTATCACAGAAGCAGAATAACTTGTCATAATTAAATTTTTTCAAAAGGTCAACATAAAAGTTTAAGCCATATGGAATAGTTTTCTGTCCCAAGGAAAGCTGAGTATAAAACAGGAATAAATAAGTGCATGCAAAAAAAATGAAATTGGGGCCTCCCCTGGTGGCGCAGTGGTTGAGTGCTGGGCTGCAAAACTGCCCACAGCCTCTGCAGCGTTGGTTTGATCCCCAGCCCGCTGGCGAGGGTCCCACATGGCGCGACAGACCTCTTCTGCCAGGCCCGCTGCTCCCCTCAGCAGTGTATTTCGTCAGTCTGCCTGTTCTGTTCCCCGCTCTGGCTCTGGTGAATTCTCTCACCCTCCCGTGCATGTGACTGTACCCAGTGCTTGTATAAATAAATAAATAAATAAATCTTTAAAAAAAAAATGAAATCAGGGGCCTCCCCTACTGGCACAGGTGGTTGAGCGCTGCACTGTGAAGCTGTCCACAGCCTCTGCAGCACCGGTTTGATCCCGGCAGGCTGGTGAGTGTCCCACATGGTGCAGCAGACCTCTCCTGTCGCGTCCGCTGCTCCTGTCAGCAGTGTACTTCGGTTGTCTGCCTGTTCTGTTCTGCCCACTCTGTCTCTGGTGAATTCTCTTACCCTCCCACGCATCTGGCCTGGACACTGGTTTCTTGTATAAATAAATAAATCTTAAAAAAAAAAAATGAAATCAGAATATGGGGTCTCTGCCATCAATGAACTTTTAATTTAGAGTGGATATAAAACTTGGACATATCAATTACTGTGAAATAGTTTTTTCATACATATGTGTCTGGATATGTATGAATAAAGTACAAAGACCACTAAGATATGGACTTGCCTTGAGTTGCTTAGAACTCCATGGGAGGGAGAAAAACACACAAATAGAATTGCAGTGAATAATTAGAGCAAACTTAAAGACTGTATAACTGATCCAGGAACAAAAAGGCAGGAAAGGTAATTTCTATGCAAGATTGCTTGGAATTACTTATAGAAGGCATGAAACTTGAACTGTGTTATGCAGATTAAAAATTTTTGAAAAAGTGCAAACTGGGGATAAGTTTTTTTTTTTTTAGATTTATTTATTTATGCATACAAGAGCTGGGGTGCAGGCCAGAGATGCAGGGGTTGGCGGGGGAGGGGGGAGTGAGAGGCTGCATCAGAGACAGAGTGGGAAGAAAACAGGCAGACCGACTGAAATACACTGCTGAGGGGAGCAGCAGAGAAGACAGGAGATGTCTGCCTTGCCATGTGGGTTGCTCCCTGGCAGGCTGTCGATCGAACTTATGCTGTGGAGGCTGTGGACTGCTTCATAGGGCAGTGCCTTAACCCCCTACCAGGGAGGCCCGTGGGAATAAGTTCTTAAAAGGAAAAATAAGTGGATGGAGAGGCAAAAATCTGTTAAATATCTTGGCTATATTAAAAGTAACATTATGGTAAACAGAACAAGATTCGACTGAGTAAGGGTGTTGATCATGTTGTGTTTTCTTTGTCATGTTAAAATGAATGATGTTATCCTGTGTACACCTGGAAGCCATTGAAAACAGTAAACCTCAGAAATAAAAATAATCATATATGCATTATAAATAGAATAATTTGAAGACCTGTGGGGGATGAAGCTGAGGGACAATACTACATAAAAGGGAAAGTACAAATATTATCATTTGAGAATTGGTTAATTTGTCTTGATTATCCTAGTAGTAAACATTTGAGGAAGCAATATATAATTTTACCAGGTTGGTATGGGTGGAATTAATCTAATTTTTTGCAAAATAGTAAAAAAGCAATGTATGTATTCTGTATTTTAATAAATTGAATAATGCTGGATGAAAATATTGATCATAGTAGGCTATGTTCTAGAACAAGAAAAGTTTATAACTTTTTAAAATTATTCATGGTTTATTTTACATGCAGTTCTCATTTTTTTTACTTCCTAGAATGTTTAAAAGTTATTTTAATTGTATTTTCAATCTATTTTCTATATTACTAATATGTGATATTATGCATTATTTTTCTTTTTAAAACAAATGCTTGATTTCATTAGTGGGAAGTACAGATATTTTCATTCTTTATATGTGGGAAATTATTTATCATTTATTTTAGTTTTTGAATACAGACGTTAACAGATCCAATAAGAAATGTTAAAAGAGATCCAATTAGGAAAATTCAAGTAAAATTGAATAAAGTAATGATTTAACATGTACGAAGATTGTTAGGAATCCCAAAACACAGTGTAGTACCTCCTGTCTTTACGATCTGGGTTCCACAGGGGAATGAGGGTAAGAAGTAAAGAGACCTATAAGGGGACTCTTTTGTTTAGGGGCCTAGTCAGTCTGATGTAACTCTGCAGGGAGGGAGCCCCGAATGAAAAAAAGAAAAGAATGAAAACTAGTGCCAAGTTATTTTTATCAAAGGAAAAGAAGGCTGGGCTATAGGGTTTATACCATAAATGCTTCCTTCTTGTGAAGATCAAGAAGCTTTGGAATTGGCTGGTAAGGGGCAGGATATGAAGAAATGAGGAGATGCAGTTTTTTAATTCAGCCATATTGAATTCTAAAGATATTTAGTTTGATGTGCAGGGGAAAAAATTAACTTTGAAATTTGTAAACATGCTTTATAGCTAACAATGATGATGTACTGATGATATCATTGCCATTTGCTTACAGGATTGTATCAGAAAAGCATCGTGCTATAGCCTTGGGTTTGAGCTATGTGGTAGTGAGACTATTTGGTATGGATTTTATCAATCTTTTATTACATTGAATTGTTCCTTTTTGATACTGCATACATATCTACATGTATATTTAGAATTTTGAGTAAGTAACAGTGGTAAACTGACATACACAAGTGAGTGGGGGTGCAGCTTGACTATCTAACATAAAACACATCCTAATTGGAATATTAAATATGCATTAAAATTATATTCAATTAGCAGTGATAATCATTTGTTTCAGAAGAAAATCAACCAAGCTCTTACAATTGGTTTGATAAGCTAGACTAAACATTTTATGAGCTTAGCAGATACCTGCTATAGTGCTTGCAAGTTTGGGAAATCACTAACCTAGATTAATACCTATAAAAATTTTCATCACATAAGACACCAAGTCTTATGTTTGTGAGTAAGTCAAAGAACAAATTAGTTTTGCTGATGACTGTGTAGTACAGATTTAGAATAGCAAAAACTAGCTTTACATATAACCATTGTTACCACAAATTTTTTCTCTTCAATATATTTGGACCATTGATTTAGGAAGTACTTTCAAATTATTGGTGGGTGGGATAAGAAAACAAGATTGAATTGTTTTGAGGATGAAAGACAAATTATAAATAGAATAAAAATGTGAAAAAACCAAAGTGTGACTCACGTGAGGATCAGAGAAAGTATTTTATAGTTAGATTATATACTATTCTAAGTCTAGATTAAAATTACAGCATATTTCTATGCTACATAATGACCCACTAGAAAAAGGTCAGATTTGTAGTGGAAGAATGAGCATAGGAGAAATAATAGCAAGTGAGACTGATGTATTTTCAAATGAGAGAGGGTGGAATAGAGATATTTTGGATACACAGTATCTCTAGATCTTGGTTTATCCATCAGGGAATTTTAACATAGAATAGTTATTATCTGATTTATATTAAAAAATATCTGCTATTAGAGGAAGAAATGCTTATAGAAGATAAATGTGGTTAAAAAAAGAAAATGTGGGGAAAAAGAGAAGCTTGTACTTAAGTCTAAATAAGAACTATGTTAAATTTGGTTTGGAGATTATAGTGCACAGGGAGACAGTCAGTATTTCCATTATTTGTCTTGGAATTACAAAATTTATCATGGATTAAAAAAAAAGGAAGGAACTTCAAAAAATTAATAGTAGACCTAGGTTTTTCCTATAAACAGAATGCCAGAACTCTCTGAGATTGGAAATTTGGTGATGTATATTGGCCTTTGGAAAGAATAAATAATCATAAAGCAGGAGGGCATAGATAATTTCTTAATGAAATGATAAATCATTAGACATGGTAGTTATGAAAATCCAGTTCTAATATTTTTGGGGTGATTTTTCCCTTTTTAATGACTGTTCATTAACTTTTAGCTGAAAATGATGTTATTGCTGAGAAGATGTGTCTCAGTATAGCAGGCACTGGAATAATGTCATTTTGTTAAATAGTGTTCTTTACAACACTGAAGAGAAAAAAATTGTGGACATTGAATGAAAGGATGGTATTCAAGGATGAGCTTCATTAGTTAGTTTGTTTAATTTGGAGAATTCCCTTAAGTAGCACCCAACTCTGGATATAAGATCAGTCTGAATGTGGGGATACTACAAAAATTCCAAAGCATTTACATTTTCAGTAATCTATCTCACCTTGGTAAGTAACACATATATAGCAAAAAAAAATTCAATTATTGAAGATTGAAAAATTTGAAATCTTTAGTGATACAGAGTTCACAAAATCAATGATTATTTCTGTTTAAATACTTTTTCTTAAAATTTTTATTCAAAAATTAACAAAATTTTGAGATGCCAACTAAATAACAACAGGCACACTATTCTAAAAAGATGCAAACCTACTAATTTTTTATACCCACAGGGATAAGTATTTTCTTAAATACAATCATTTTTTCCAGTTATTACAAATTTTATGTATAAACTCAGATTATTTTTAAATGATGGGTTTACAGTGATGATTAAATGTATATGTATATCCTTAATTTTAAGAGAAGAATCATTCTGATCCCAACCTATAGTGTCTTTATGGAAAATTTACAGTCAATGCATTTTTCATAGGGAGTATACCTGGACCAGCACTTTTTAAACTAGCAAGAGAAGATTACTGTATTTTTCGTGATATCGATAACTGTGGAGTCACTGGAAATTGTTGGCTGTATAACAAGACAAAAATGATGTACTTATTTGGAGGACTATGTAAGTGATAACAATTGAAGAAATGAAGAGAAGTAAAATTGTTTTTGAAACTTTTGGTTGTTTATAGTAAGTTACAGTAATAATAAACTATGGACAAATGGATACCTTGAAGTTTATGGTACAGGAGATATTTCAAAAATGAAAGAACTGTAGAATTTATGTAAATATTTGAATTTAATGCATTTAAGAATTCAGTTTCTGGGCCTCCCTGGTAGCAAAAGGGGTTAAGTCTCAGCACGATGAAGCTATACGCAGCCACTACAGTACAATTTCGATGCCTGGCCAGGGAGCTGACCCACATGGCACAGCAGACCTCTCCTGTCTTGCCCACTGCTCCCCTCAGCAGTGTATTTCAGTCAATCCACCTGTTCTCCCCATTCTGTCTCTGGTGAATTGTCTCACCACTTCCCCACTCCACACCTCTGGCCTACACCCCAGCTCTTGTATGCATAAATAAATAAATCTTTTAAAAAAAAAGCATTCAGTTCCTCAATAAAACTAGTTAAATTTAATGTAATTAATGGTCACATCTGAATATTAGAAGTATAGGTGAAAAACACCACCATTTTCAAAAAGTTCTATACAAACCACTACTCTCAAGAAAAGCTTATTCAATAAGGATCCATGAACTCTAGGAACCCACAATGAATTTTAGTATATTCTAGAAATCCTAATACTTTGTTTGTACATTTGTATGCCCAGTTTGTTATTCTCTGTGGAGGAAGACAATGGTACTCCTCAGATTCTTAAATGTTTTATCAGTCAAAATGGTAAAACAATTTTCATATCAATACATCATTTCCCTTTGACAACAAGGAAATTCTGATCTTTCTCAAACTTAAGTTCCCATTGGTATTATTAATTAAATGCCATTTACCTCAACTGAAGGAGTTCATCAGTTCTAGCTTATTGGCTGTAGAAATATTTGTAGGTCTTTTATAAACATTCCTTTTTTAACTTGCCATGTTCACCACTTTATCAGTGGTAGAATTTTTATTGAAATATGTATTCCGTAAAGAGTATATATTATAAATAATTTCTATGAATTGATTGCATCTGTCACTAGCATCCATATCAAGAAACATAATATGTTAGAATTAAGTGGATTTAGTAAGATTGTTTAATATACAATCAGTATGCAAAAATCAGTTGTGTGTTTATATTGAATATATATAACATAATCAAATACAAAAATAAGAAATACAATAACACAATCGAGTACAAAGAAAAAAATCTGCTGAGAGTTGCCTAGTTACTTTACACTGATAGCTACAAAATCTATTTGCAAGAAATTAAATCCTAAAAATAACTAAAAGGTATGATGATTATAGGAGGTAGAAAGGATTTAAAATGCCATTTCTAAGTAAATACATAACATCAATGTGATCACAAAAATCTCAGGTTTTTGAAATTAACAAGGAAATTAAAATGCATATGGAAAGTAAAAGGGCCAAGAATGATCCATTATCAATTATTAAACAAAAACTTGAAGGAAAAAAAAAATGAAGGTTTTATGCACTCAGGTACCAAGTATATTATCAAGATAATATAGCTAATACACTATGCTATTGATCTAAGAGTCACTACATTGACCAATTTAACAAAATGGAGAAAGAAATAAATCCATGCATGCATACTCAACTGACTGATGACAAAGTTATGCTTTTGGGAGATTCATCCATGCTATTTTTATACCAGTAGTTTGTGCTATTTAAAAAAAAAAGTTTGAGTATGCTATGTCATTTTGTGAATGTACTATATTTTATCCATTCTCTTGTTAATATGCATTGGGGTTATTTACAGTATTTATATATCAGAAATGTATGAGACACTATTGAATTATAAATGGCATAGATTCATTAATGTCTCCTATTTGCAATTTTGATACCACTAGATCAGTTAATTTATATTCTGCACTACAATCTTTCTTACTTTAAATGACAGGGTCAGGTGCACACAAAGGTCAAGTACTACTTGTAATTTTTTTTTTTAAGAGGCATGTTTTTATTTATTTGTTTGTTTGTTTATTTATACATGCACTGGGTACAGTTAGAAGCGCGGGAGGGTGAGAGAATTCACCAGAGCCAGAGCGGGGAGCAGAGCAGGCAGAAGGACCAAAGTACACTGCTGAGGGGAGCAGCAGGCGGCAGGAGAGGTCTGCGCGCCATGTGGGACCCTCCTCCGGTGGCCAGGGAGCATCCAGGGATGGAACCGGCGCCTCAGAGGCCGCGGGCAGCTTCGCAACCCAGCGCTCAACCCACTGCGCCACCGGGAAGGCCCTCTACTTGTAATATTTTTTTTTTCTGAACATAGAAATGAATTTATAAGCTTTACATAATCAATTTTTCTATAATATTTTTTGTTGTATTTGGGAAATGATGACTATTTCAAAAAAGGATAGTCACCTGAAGTCACTTAAACAGTTTCCAGTTCCTGTTCATAGTTAAGTTTTCAAAGTAGAAATATATTTTTATGTTTCAAAATTAATACATTCTGTGAAACAATAACACATCTTGCATTTTCCTTGAACTATGTACCTAAGAAATCTGAAAGGTTTTATAAACATTAAAAAAATCCCTTTAAATAACTTGGTAGAACTTTATGATGTTAATCACATGCTACAGTTGAAAAATTGATGCTTTTAGAGCTGAAATCTAATTATATTTCCATTACAAAATGACATTTTTTCCATGTTCATTTGTGCTTTGAATAAACTGATGTATCAGATGATTTCTTTTTTAAATTCAGCTTTAATGTGCAAATCAGCCACTATCATCTTCACTGCTACTGCATTTTGCCTATTCAAATATTTACCAAGGGAAAAAAAGACTATCACGCCTATACCTGTGAGGATTCCAAAAGTAAAGAAAAAGAAGAGAAGAACTTGAGAGTTATAACTTAAGTTATAACTTGAACATAATTGTGTAAGAATTATATATCAGTCTATCAATGAAATATTGTATTAATAAAATTTAAAATAATTGTGATACAGGTATATGTTTAATAAGTGAATGTAATTTACATGATGCTATGTTTTAGCGTATTTTGAGTACAAACATAATAATATAGTCTCCATGTTTTGTATTTTCAAAGAGACATTACATGATGCACATTTATTACTTTTACTAGAAAAATAACTTTAAAGAAAGGGATGAAGTTGAAGTGAAAAAATACACAAAAGTTAATACCATTTATAATAATATTTCATGTATTAGTTAATGGCCTTTGATTTTGTAGGATTATTTAGATTTTAAACAGTTTATTTTATTTTCATTTGCATTGTTGTGTTATTGGGGATGTTAATTTTTCAAAATAAATATTTTCAAAATAACATTAGATTTTTCAATCTAGTTCATATAATAAAAATTTAATCAGGGCCTCGCTGGTGGTGCAAAGGGTTAAAGACACAACCTATGAAACTATCTGCAGCCACAGCAGCACGAGTTTGATCCCCGGCCAGGAAGCTACCCACATGGTGCAGCAGACCTCTCCTGACTCTCCTGCTGCTCCCCTCAGCAGTGTATTTCAGTCAATCTGCCTGTTCTGTTCCCCACTTTGTCTCTGGTGAATCCTCTTACTCGCCTCCTCCTGTACCTCCGGCCTGTACCCCAGCTCTTGTACACATAAAATAAAATAAATCTTTAAAAATATGTATTAAAAAAATTAAAGTCATATGTATTCTCCAAAGGGAAGCCATTTTAAGCTTTTTTAAGAATTAGCATTTTATTTATCTTTCATTTGTTCATGGAAAGGTTTCCTCAGAAAACTCTGTACAACTGGCCAGCACTAACAATACATATCTTCATGATCCTTTAATTTCAGTAGACATAAAATTCAATATGATCATATGCAGTTTTATTTTCCATCTTGAGTGGTTTTATTGATATAGATTATCTGATACATGAATTGATATCCATTTTTGTGTTTTTATTTCAATTTATGATCAATCATAGCTATTGCCTGTGAAAAATATTCAAATTTGAATGTAAAAAATTTGATTTTGTGAAATTTTTCTTAAGCTCAAATGTGTTTCCATTAAAAGTTTTTATTAAAATTATATCATACATCATTGTACCTCCATTCAAATTATATAGTAATTTTCCAAATATTAAAATAAAGATCAGATTATTAATAAACAAAAACTTCTCAACAATATTTCCTATGTTCTCTCAAGAGAAGGAACAACTGACAAAAATTCTCCTTTGTTATTCACATTAGTCCATGACTGTGGGTATAAGGGTAGACCTTGCTCTGTTCATGGTCATAGCTGGCAGGAGGGAATGTGAAGCTGGAAGTTTTTATAACTTACTATATATTTTTCTTTGTAAATTTTAAAATGAATTTATGAAAATATATAAAATAGTCTCTGTATGAAATTCTATTTGACTGCTTGACTCTTTTCTGTTTGAACCAGCAGGATTGAGGAACATTTGAAGATCAGAATATAAAAACAAGAGTTTTCCCTTTTAAGATTCTACAAGACCTCTTGCTGTACCTAACATTCAGATAAGAAAAATCACCCATGATTTTACCTAAGAAGTAGAAATGTATCTACAGTATTTTCCTAATAAAATAACTTCTTGTGAAATACTTCTCAAATGTTTTAATGTATTTGAGATTTCAAACATCAGTGTACAATATAGGTTTTACTAGGAGAATTAAAGTTTAATAATTTTAGTTACTTATTTTTTTAAATATTCTACTATCCAAATATATTTGAAAATTTACATGGTTAAGAAATAAGGTAGGGGAGGCGGATCAACATGGCAGTGAGGAAACGCTGCGAGTAAGATCTCCCATTTAAAAAAAGTTAATAGGGAGGAAAAGCGGCAGGTCCCAGTGAGAACTGGGACACGGAAGATAAACGGGTGACTCCAGCAAACTGCCCGAAGAAGAAAGTTGCCATAAAAGAGGACTAGAAGGGAGGAAAGCTCAGAACCCTACTACCCTCCCCCATCCACAAAGTTGGCACTCTCCGACCAACAGAGAGGAGGAAAAAAAACAAAAAACTAAAACGACCAACAAGAACAAACTACGCATCAAGCAGGACTGTGAATGGAAAGGAATTATTTCAGCCACCACACCCCGTGAACTGGAGCTGTGGAGAACCCTGCAGGATTTGCTGTGGAGGTGAGCGAATGGCTCCGGGCGCCATTAGAGAAAAACAAGGACTCTGGAGAACTGCACACAGCCCCAGGCCAGCCGGTAAGCTTGTGCGGGAAAGAGGCGCGCTTGAAAAGCAAATGCGGATCGCGGCTGCCCAGGTCCCTGCGCCTGTGACCTAGGCTTGTGGGGAGACACGCGGGGGTCCTCACTGAGGTGAATGTCACTCCCTGAGTAATGAGAAACCAGGCGCCCAGGCACGGGAGCAAGGTGCAAAAGGAGCCATTTCTGCGGACACTGAACTGGGCTACAGCCCGCGTCCTGGACCTGAGGGCTTTGGAACTGAGACCTGGGGCACGAAATTTGGGGCGTGGGTTCCCCACAATGGTGGGGCACGAGGCAGAAACAGCACCCCAAAGCCGTCGAGGCTTTTCCCACCACTCCCACTCTGATCTCTGTCACAGGGGGTGAAAAAAATAGCTCCCCAAGGACACTAGGAGAGATCACTGGTGCCACCTAGCGACCAGAAAAGAAAATCACCACACCCCATAGAACAGGGACCTTTCTTCAGAAAAGACTGCTTGAAAATGGCAGAAGGCTCCTGGAGGAGCCAGTGGTGAGTTGGAAAGTTCGCCCATGCCAGGCCCCATCTGACCAGCAGTACAACCCCAGAGGGGGAACGGGGCAGACCGGGGGTGCAGACGGGGCAGACGGGGGGCAGAGAAGAGTGTGCCCGAGACCGGGCACGCGGGGAGTGCGTCCTGCATCGCCATTTTCACTGGGGACATTTCTCCAGTAAAGACTGCCTGAAACTAGCAGAAGGCTCCCTGAGGGGCCAGAGGGGAACAGGGAATTTCGCCCACTCCAGGCCCCTTCTGGCCTGCAGTCCGAGCCCAGAGTGGGAGCGGGAACCCACCGCCGGGGCAGACCAGGCATGCAGGGGAGTGTGTCCCCTCATCGCCATTTTAGAACAGGGACCTTTCTTCAGTAAAGACTGCTTGAAACCGACAGATGGCTCCCGGAGGAGCTAGAGGGGAGCGGAGAAGTTCACCCAAGATGCCGGCCAGTCCCAGCAACACAGTGTCCCAATGCATACAGCAAATTAGAAAACAGACTGTAGGAAGAAGAACCACACGCAACCTAGCAACTCCTCAGGAAAAAAGCACACCTCAAAAAGAAAACCACCCCCAGATTGCAACAACAGTAATTTGAAAGAACTTCTGAGCCTTCCAGAAAGAGAACTTCAAATTGCCATGATTAAAAAAATGACAGAACTCATAAAGGAAAACAATGATAACAGAAAAATAATCAACGATTAGAAGAATGAAATTGAGTCCATAAAGAGGGAAGTAAAAGAAATGCAGGTGATCAAAGAATTAATGGAGGCACTTAAGAACTCTGGGAAAAGCAATGAAAGCAGAATAGATGAAATGGAAGAATGAATAAGCACTCTTGAAGACACAGAAATAAAAAGAACCAAAACAGAAAAGGAAAGAGAAGTATGAAGGAAAAAGACAGAAGAACAACTTCAGGAATTATCTGACTCCATGAGGAAAGGAAATACAAGAGTTATAGGAATAACAGAAGGAGAGGAGAGATATGTAGGAACAGAGAAAATATTCAAGGAGATAATTGAAGAGAACTTCCCAAACATGAAGAAGGAGATGAAAATTGATATACAAGAAACAAGAAGAACACCAAACTTCCACGACGAAAGGAAAAAAACAGCAAGACACATAATAGTAAAGCTCCCAAGAATCCAGGACAAGGAAAAAATAATGAAGCTGACAAGAGGGAAGAAACAGATAACATACAAAGGAAAACCAATCAGGCTGACATCAGACTCCTCCAAAGAAGCACTACAGGCAAGGAGAGAGTGGAGGGACATAGTCAACAGACTCCAAGAAAACAGATGCCAACCAAGAATACTCTATCCCACAAAGCTCTCCTTCCTCTATGAAGAAAGAATAAGGACCTTCCCAGACAAACAGAAACTCTGAAATTTCATTACAACTAAATCCCCACTCCAAAAAATACTACAAGGAGTCCTAAAGCCAGAACCTCAGAGGGACGAATAGCAACAAAAGAAAGCCAAAAAAAAAAGTTATTAAAAGAATAAATAAATAAAATCAAAGGAAAGACAAACACAATGGCAAATACACATGCTAACATATCAATATTAACCCTAAATATAAATGGACTAAACTCTTCAATAAAAACACACAGAGTCGCAAGCTGGATTAAGAAACAAAACCCAACCTTTTGCTGACTCCAGGAAACACATTTAGCTACAAAAGATAAAAATAGACTGAAAGTTAAAGGATGGAAAACAATCCTACAAGCAAATGGACCAAAAAAGAAAGCAGGAACAGCTATACTTATATCAGATAAAACAGATTTCAAACTCAAAAAGGTAAAAAGAGATCCCAATGGTCACTACATTATGCTCAAGGGGACAATACTTCAAGAAGAAATAACACTCATTAACATATATTCACCAAAAGAAGGAGCACCAAAATATATCAGACAACTATTGACATCTCTGAAAACAGACATCAGAGAAAACATATACATAGTGGGAGACTTCAACACACCACTAACAGCAATGGATAGATCAACAAGACAAAAAATATGTAAAGACACTAAAGCTCTAAATAAGGACCTAGAGGGCCTCCCCGGTGGCGCAGCGGTTGAGCACTGGGTTGCGAGGCTGCGCGCGGCCTCTGCGGCTGTTCGAACAGACATCTAGCAGTAGACTGTACACTAAAACCAAAAAAAATAGCAGTAAACATTTTTCTCAAGTGCACACAGATCATTCACTCCCAGGAGTACACATTTTTCTCACACAGATCATTGGGATCACAATTGGGACAAACATCAACAGATACACCAAGATTGAAATCATACCAACCATCTTTTCTGACCATGAAGGCATCAAACTAGAAATAAACCATTAAAAGAAGGTAAGGAACTCTCCTACCTCATGGAGATTGAAAACTACACTACTAGAAGACCACTGGACTAATGAGGAGATGAAAGAAGAAATTAAAAAATTCTTTCAATTGAATGACAAGGAGGACACCAATTTCCTAAATGTATGGGATGCAGCAAAAGCAGTAATAAGAGGAAAATATATAGCAATAGAGGCTCACATCAAGAAACAAGAAAGAACTCAAAGAAACAACCTAATCTCGAAGCTCAATGATCTAGAAAAAGAACAACAAAAAAACCCAAACCAGTAGAAGAAAGAAAATAATAAAAACCAAAGCAGAAATAAATGAAATCGAAACTAAAAAAACAATCCAAAAGATCAATGAAACCAAGAGCTGGTTCTTCGAAAAAATAAATAAAATAGATAAACCCCTAGCCAGGCTCACAAAGGAAAAAAGGGAGAAAGCACAAATAAACAGAATCATAAACGAAAGAGGAGAAATCACAATGGACACAGCAGAAATCAAAAGAATAATCAATAACTACTATGAACAGTTATATGGAAACAAGTTCAACAATCTAGAGGAGATGGACAAATTCCTACAACTCTACAATCACCCAAAGCTACATAAAGAAGAAATGGAACACCTAAACAGACCAATTACAATTAGCGAAATTGAAATGGTAATCAAAAACCTCCCCAAAAACAAAAGCCCAGGACCTGATGGATTTACAAATGAATTCTACCAAACATTCAGAGACGAATTAGTGCCTATCCTTCACAAACTCTTCCAAAAAATTGAGAAGGAAGGGACAATACCAAACACGTTCTATGAAGCCAACATTACACTAATACCAAAACTGAACAAGGACAACACAAAAAAGTAAAACTACAGGCCAATCTCTCTAATGAACACTGATGCAAAAATCCTCAATAAAATTTTAGCTATCAGAATCCAACAATGTATCCATAAGATAATTTCACCACGACCAAGTAGGATTCATGCCAGGACACAGGATGGTTCAACATCTGAAAATCAATCAACGTTATCTGACATATCAACGAAAAAAAATATAAAAACCATATGATAATATCAATAGATGCTGAGAAAGCTTTTGACAAAGTACAACACCCATACATGAAAAAAGCCCTTGAAATTCTTGGGATACAAGGAACATACCTCAACATCATAAAGGCCATATATGACAAGCCAACAGCCACTATCATTCTTAATGTTGAAAAGTTGAAAGCATTTCCATTAAGATCTGGAACAAGCCAAGGATGTCCACTCTCACCACTGCTTTTCAATATAATACTGGATGTCCTAGCCAGAGCAATAAGACAAGAGAAAGACATACAAGGAATCCAAATAGGAAAAGAAGAAGTCAAACTATCACTATTTGCAGATGATATGATAATATACATAGAGAACCCCAAAAACTCCACAGAAAAACGAATTCAACTAATCAATCAGTTCAGTAAAGTGGCAGGATACAAAATCAAAACGCAAAAGTCAGTAGCCTTCCTATACACAAACAATAAATCTGAAGAAGAAGAAATTTAAAAAAACCTTCCCTCTTATTATTGAAACAAAAAAATCAAATACTTGGGCATAAATCTAACAAAAAAGGTAAAGGACCTATACAAAGAAAACTATAAAACACTGTTAAAAGAAATAGAAGACACAAAGAAATGGAAAGACATCCCCTGCTCTTGGATTGGAAGAATAAACATTATTAAAATGGCCATCCTACCAAAAGCAATATACAGATTCAATGCTATTCCAATCAAAATTTCAATGTCACTCTTCAAAGAAATAGGACAATTATTGATGAAATTCATATGGAATCACCAAAAACCCTGAATAGCCAAATCTCTCCTGAAAAAAAAAAAAAGAAGGGAATGGAGGCATCACACTCCCAGACTTCAAACTATACTACAAAGCCATAATCATCTAAACTGCATGGTATTGGAACAAGAACAGACACACAGACAATGGAATCGAATAGAAAATCCAGAAATAAACCCATAGATTTATTGTCAACTAATCTTTGACAAAGAAGCAAAGACTATGCATTGGAGCAAAGAAAGTTTGTTCAATAAATGGTGCTGGGAAAACTGGGTCACTACATGCAAAAGAATGAAGCTTGACCACTACCTCACACCATACACAATAATCAACTCAAAATGGATTAAAGAACTAGACATAAGACCAGAAACCATAAAATACATAGAAGGAAATATAGGTGAAACACTACGTGATTTGCACATCAAAGACATCTTTACAGACACATCACCCAAAGCAGTGATAGTGAAGGCAATAATAAACAGCTGGGACTACATCAAATTAAAGAGCTTCTGCACAGCAAAAGAGACAATAACCAAAACAAAGAGAAACCACACCGACTGGGAGAACATTTTTGCACACAGCAGTAATGATAAAGGACTGATCACAAAAATCTGCAAAGCGCTGATGAGACTCAACAACAACAAAGAAAATAATCCAGTCCAAGAATGGGCAGAAGAGCTAAAAAGAAACTTCTCTGAAGAGGAAATGCAAATGGCCAACAGGCATATGAGAAAATGTTCAAGATCGCTTGTCATCAGGGAAATGCAAATCAAAACTACCATGAGATACCATCTCACACCAGTGAGAATGGCACATATTAAAAAAACTAGCAACAACAAATGTTGGCGAGGATGTGGAGAAAAAGGAACTCTCCTGCACTGTTGGTGGGAGTGCAAACTGGTCCAACCACTATGGAGAGCTGTGTGGAGATTTCTGGACCTACTAAACATAGAGCTTCCATATGATCCAGCAATTCCACTCCTAGGTATTTACCCAAAGGACACAGAAACATCAATTCCAAAGAGCACCTGCACCCCTATGTTTATAGCAGCACTATTTACAATAGTTAAGCTTTGGAAACCACCCAAATGCCCAAAAATAGATGACTGGATCAAGAAGATGTGGTACATATACACCCTGGAATATTACTCAGCATTCAAAAAAGATAAACACATGCAATTTGCAGCAACATGGATGGTGCTGGAAGGGATCATGCTCAGCGAAATAAGCCAGAAAGAAAAAGAAAAATACCGGATGGTCTCACTCATAGCAGGAATCTAGAAAACTTAAATAAGGGACCAGGAAAATGAATAACTGTAAGAAAGTGAAAATCAGAATCAACAAAAAACTATGAAACAGAGACACTTTTGGGGGGGTGGGAGGCGGGAGTGGAGGGATTGGGATCAGAATGGGGGGGCTGCAATTGTATGGGGAATATAAAAATAATTTTTTTTGAAAAAAAAGAAATAAGGTAGAACAAAAATATTCAAATCTACTTTGAGTAGATTTTAATATATGTGTCTATGTAACGCATATTCTCTTCATACATATTTTTTAAGAAAACAAATCAACGAGGGTATAATAAAAATTATAATTTAGGAGAAGTGTTAGGGCTTTTAATTTGAATATAGTTTTCCATTACAACAGAATCCATTTCTATGTCAAAAACTAGTTCATAGAGAATTGGTAAATAAAAACCACTGTGTGATATTACCTCACACTTCTGACAATAACCCCTATCAAAACAAATCAAAACAGAAAAAAACCCTGCAAACAATAAGTCCTGGTGAAGGAGTAGAGAAAAATAAACCCTATTATACTACTGGCTGGAATTTAGACTGATCCAGTCCATATGGAAAGAAGTGTGAAGATTCCTCAAAATAATAAAAATAGATCTACCATAGGACCCAGCAATTCCACTACTAGGTCTCTATCCAAAGAGCATAGAAACATTAATTTGAAAGGAAACCTTCACTCCTGTGTTTTTAGCAGCATCATTCACAATACCCAAGAAATGGAAACAACCAAATGCCCAGGACACATAGTAGATCACAAAGATGTGGTATATATAAAGAATGGACTACTACTTAGCAATCCAAAAAGATAAATTCATGCCATTTGCAGCAACATGGATTGAACTGGAAGGGGCTATTCTAAGTGAAGTGAGCCAGAAGGAGAAAGATAAATACCAGATGGTTTCACTTATATGTGGAATCTAGAGAAACCCAACAAAGGATCAGACAAAGACAAACTGTAAGACTGACCCTTGAAAGCACAGGTCTGGGATATTAAAGACAGGAGGGGGGAGAGAGGAGACAGTGAGAAGGGGAGAATGGAGAACAGGTAGGGAGGAAAGCACAGTGGACTGCGGGCACTTTGATGGTGGGAAAACTATGGCAACAGCACCTGAGGAATTCTATACTGTGAAAACATAAACAAGGATGTTTAAAAAATAAATAAAATTTAGTTCAACAAGCAGAGAAATGATGATGCATAACCCAGAAATTCCATTGATTAACACCAATTTAGCAACTTTTGAAACAGAGAACCTTATATTCTCTAATAAAAAGAAAACCTTAGAATTCAATAGTCAAGGAAAAGTAGCTATAAATCCTACAGAAGTACTTCTTTTTTATTTTTTAATGAGTAAATGTTTTTAAGTATCATTATGTTTGCTAAAATGTTAATGTAGCTACTGGAATTGCAGTGGCAAATGAAGAAGCAGCAAAGCTATTTCTAAATCTCAGATTTTTCATTTTTGATGGAACAGGTCTTTTGAGAATTCATCCCCTGAAGGAGACACATTTTGAAAGACTGAGGTGAACCCTCATTTTAAACCTAAATGGAAAGACTGAACGCTGCTGGGTGAAATGGTTAGTGGAGATGTTACAGGGTAATCTCTAGGGAAAGGGAGGGTTCCAGGTTCCCTGCCCCAGCCTAAGGAAGGTGGAGCTAGACAGGGAGGTGAAGCTAGAAAAGATTGAGAGAAGGATTCAGAAAGAGAGAAGATCTGGCTGAGGAGCAGCAGAGAAGAGAAAGGAAGGAAGAAGGAGAAGAGATAAGAAGAATACCTGGAAGAGGCACATGGAGCAGAGAGTCATGTGAAGGAGTCATGACACTTCTCAGCCTTGGACTTGTACCTGGGACTTGGGGAAGATGGAAGGAGACATTGAAAGAGACACAGACATGAGTGATAGACCTGTGGAGAGGCTGACAATGGCAGCCTTTATCTTGACTTGGGTTTTGATTTAGCTAATTTCCTTCCACACTTGCCTGGTCATTTCTGTCCCTTTCCTACTGGACCTCACCAGAAGGTACCTTATACTTGCGGCATGTTTTCAGGTCTCAGTGGTCCTGTTTTGGGCCAACCTAATTTAACTGGGCCTTTGTTCATGAGGGGATAGGTAGCCTTGGGTGCTTTAATTGGAAACTATATCCCTTCTCTTTCTCTTCTCTCTATTACACACTAATTGCATTAAACTGCTTTACTATTGAAGGTCTTACACAGTGGAGTATGTTTGTTTTTATGCAGTGGTTGGCAGAACCTATTTCAAGCAGGCAAGGGTGCCCCTCACCCTGCTTTGTAATACAGATTTTTCTGTTCTAAGATTTGAGACTATTAATGCTTTTGTTAGGGCTCTGGTTATAGAGTTGTATAGGTTTTTGAGTGGTTTACCTTTCAGTATTTTCTTCATGAACCTAGTTATTCTTGTTGCTTGATTTTGCCAAAGGTACATTTACTGAAGGGAAGAAAAAGGACTAACACATATGATGAATTTTGAAGAATATAACATGAGAAATGACTAGAGGAAGAGACTGAGAAGGAAAAGAAAGAAGAAAAGAAGTAATGAAAATATACAGTAAAAGACAAGAGAGTACATGAAGATGGCTGGAGTAGGAAAAATTGCCACATTTTGCTGACAGGTCAGAAGTAAGTCACTCAAGTGTTTAGTGAATTTAGCAAATAAGAGTTTGTTAGAAACTGCAATGAGAGCAATTAAGGGCTAATAGGAGAAGAAGCCAAATAACAGATTAAGGAATGCATTGGTGATGAACAATTGGACCCATGAAATGCAAACTTCTCTAAATACAGCTGTGAATGGAGCATAAAAACAGTATTTGACAAGAGCACTGAATTTCCCTGAGGGTGTAGATGTGTGTTGGGTGTTAATAGTGTTGTAATGGGTGGCTGGCTCGAGCATATTCAAAGAATGGTGAGGACAAGTATGAAGAGGTTGGCTAATAGCAAGAACATAATTAATAGAGCTAGATTACTCAGCAGGGGGACAGGATGGAGTTTAAGGTACTGTAGTAAAGAGAAATGAGTACTTTGCAACTGCGGGTACCCAAATAAGATACCCCAGAGTCTCAGGACTGGTTTCCCAAAAATGCCCTGCTCTGGTATGCAGAGTATTCTGAGCTAATTGCAATGAAATCCCCCAAGGTTGAGGGGAAACTTCTGTCCTTGCATAAATCCATCATCTGCCCTAATCATAGAGGAGATTATCATACCTTAATCTCAGGCCGGCCTTTTTCCCAATCAGAAAAACAACCACCAGTCCCCCTTATTGAGCTAGAAGAATGCAGTTTATTTTTTGGGGGGGTGTCTTACCCAGTTATAGGTTTATCAGTAAATATGTCCTCTAAGAGATTCATCTTAATTCTCAGAGTAAGGATAAAATACTCCTTCTTATTTTACATTTGCAGTTTGTCTCTGGCCTCCTTGGTGTCCCAGGTCTATCAATGAAGATAAAATATCCCTGGTCTACTCCATTATTCTTTAGAATTTACAAGCATGTAGATTTTTCCTGTGTATGTTATTAAATTTTGGCCTTTCCTCTTACTAATTTGCCTGATATTAATGTGCTCAACTAACCAAGCTAAGAACAACTTCAATGGAATAGAGAAATTCCTCCCTGTGCCCCCCACAACAGAGAGGACTAAGAAAAGATTGGGTAAAACTTCAGGTAAATCTTTAATTTTGGTGACTGTAACTTGAGAGAATTTCTCAAGCCAGGAGATCTTTTGAATGTATCTCCTCTCTGTCCTCAAAATAACTTCTTTATCACCCAATTCTTGCAACCGATGTTCTGTTATATAATCATCTAAATCATCACTTACTAGTCTTTCTCTTCTTCCAACCTACTCTTCTACCTGTTGTGAAAGGAGTCTTTTCAACAGGTCAATTTGATCTTGTTATGCAAGGTGTTGTAATTGTTTACCTGCCTGGCTCCTTGCTAGATTATTAAACATTAAAGGGAGTATTGTGTTGTTCACCACTCTGTTCCTATTGTGTTTAAGTATTAAGCATAAAAAAATTAGTTGAATGAGTGAATGTTTAGTTATTTTATCTTTACTGTCATTGGCACCAAAATCTGTGTTTTATTCAGTGGATTTTCACATGGTAGATTGCTAATTATAAGTATTAATTTTCTGTGGGGCTGAATAAAAGTTCAAAAGACTTCTTTCAAGGCTGCCTCCCACTTGCTCCAGCCATCCTCATTTGCATGTCTCCCATTTCAGCAAAATTTGTTCAATTTTAGCTTAAAATTTATCCTCCATTAAAAGATGTCCAACTGCTAACACTTACTATCTATAAATGTGATTTTATTTGGAAATAGAAACTTTGAAGATGGAATCAAACTAAGAGGAGATTTTACTGGAGTAGGTGTCCTATAACCTCATTTCTGGCATCCTTTTACGAAGAAAATTTCTAACACAGAACACACAGGATAGAATACCACGTTAAGAATGAGGCAGAGGGCCTCCCCTGGTGGCGCAGTGGTTGAGAGCTGGGCGGCAAAGCTGCCCGCAGCCTCTGCAGAGCCGGTTTGATCCCCGGCCGCTGGCAAGGGTCCCACATGGCGCGCAGACCTCTCCTGCCATGCCTGCTGCTCCCCTCAGCAGTGTGTTTCCTCGTTCTGCCTGTTCTGTTCCCCGCTCTGAATCTGGTGAATTCTCTCACCCTCCCGCGCGTCTTACTGTACCCAGTGCATGTATAAATAAATAAATAGATAGATAGATAGATAGATAAATAAATAAATAAATCTTAAAAAAAAAAAAAAGAATGAGGCAGAGATAGGTGTGGTGAATGGATAAACCAAGGAACACCAAGGATTATATCCAGGAGGAAGGAAGGAAGGGTTATTCTTTAAAGAAATGGTGGGAACATGGCCCTGCTGATACCTTGATTTCCCTTTCTAATCTCCAGAACTATGAGAGAATACATTTATGTGGTTTTCAGCCACTCAGTTTGTGGTTTGTTACACATAACCAAGAAAACTAATATACATTTTACCCTTTTTTCCTTGCTTAGATTTATTTTAAGAATCTTACAATACTTTAAACTAGATTTATCTTCTCACTTTTAATGAAAAGTTTTCATTTCAATTCAGAACCATAACACGCCCCCCCCTGCATTTTACTTATTAGCTTAAGAACAAGTATGCACTTATCCAGTGCCTTTGTTTTTGTTTTAATTTCCTCTGTGACGTTATTCATCTTCTTCAATGCTATTGTTTGAATAAATGACTCCATATAACATTAATGTGTTTAATTTGGCATGGATAATACTTAAGAAGCAACAATGACTATTGAAGTTGGTAGGAAAGATTTGTCATCAATCATGGACTTACCATAAAATATTTTGGAAGCCCTAAAGTTCCACCATCAGAAGCAGCAGTCATCTACCATATCAGTTAGACCCCCTATCCAGCATAGGGTGTGGAGTCATGCCCAGGTAGAAGTAAGGAGGCCTCTCTGACAGCAAGGACAGCCTGCAGCCCCAGTAAGACCTCTCACCCCAGTGTGAGATTGGAGCCACAACCAGCTGAAGCAGTCCCAGCAACAGCACGATGCAAAAAGAAAATAATAGGGAGACAAAAAAACCACAACAAATGGCAACTTGAGTACTCAGGGCAATACTAAACCATAGAAAGAGAACAAATCTACAGAACCCAAATACAAAGACCTAGAAGATACAGAATTCAAAATTGCCATGATAAAAAAGTTCAAAGAAAAGGGAGAAAACACAGAAAAACAGTTCAAAGACATACACGAAAACTCAGAAGAAAAATGAATACTAGGCCTCCCCTGGTGGCGCAGGCAGTGAGCACAGTGCTGTGAAGTTGTCCTCAGCCTCTGCAGTGCTGGTTCCATCCTGGCCAGTGGGCGAGGGTCCCACATGGCGCGGCAGAACCATAGGATATGAATTCTGAATAAGATTCAGAAAAAGCTGTCACAGAATAATCTTTTAATCGCAGAATTTTCTTTACAAAAATTTACTGAAGAGCAAAAACTGGAATGTTGCTATCAAAGGGCATTAAGTGCAATTAGCTGACTTCATTTTTCTATAAACCCAGTTATATGAGATGAGTTCCTATATGATGTGCCCCTTTCATCAAACAGCTTAAGCCTATTAACAAATACTTTGATGGTACTTGGTCCATGTAGACTTCCACTAATTGCCCTGTGCTTTTAAAAGTTCCAAATACATATTACAATTGTTTACTATAAAAATGACTAGAAAGCAGTTGTTTGTTGTGCATTCTGCACAACAGCCTAAATAATATTAGGATGCACAGGGAAAGGTCTACCAGTCTACATTATTATGCAGAGACAAGACCACAAAACATATCCCTCTCTAATACAAAGCTGCCACACTAGTCATGATGGATTATTAAGATGCTAGCTATTGGTGCAAAATATGAATCTTAAAATACAGCTATTTGCAGTGTAAGCTCATTTTCATGAACACCAAAAACTTAATTGAATCAGAAGATTTCAAGTCATAATTGTGGTATAACTTTCTAAGGGGAGAAGACATAGCTATTTATCCTAGAGACTCCTATCGTGTCTACTACAGTTCTGGCATATCATAGGCATCCAATAGAAGTTTATTGATTGCTCATAACATGATATTAAAACTCAGAATGTTGCTTGAAATATATTCGAATACTCCAATAGTAACTTAAATAAGTTGGAGACAGCATGATAATATGAAGATAACTTTGACTATGGAACCAGACAACTTGGTTTGAATCGAACCAACTGTGTTACCTGGAGCAAGTACTGAATCTCTGGGAGTTCAGATCCTTGTCTGGAAAATGGGGCTATTAATACCTGCTTTGCAGGGATGTCAGGATAATATGGTGTGTACAGATCACCTAGCGCAGTGTCTGGGACAAACAGTGCCCTTTGGGTTGAATCATGAACTTTAAAAATAATTATCAGAGTATCCATTACTTAAACATTCAGTCTTTATTTACAAGCCATTTATACCTTGACACTGTCTATGCTAATAGACATAGTTATTAAGTGAGTAACACATACTGATGGATGTGTGGACTAAATAACAGTGATAATCAAACCATGATAACCATGCAATGCAAAAGAACAATGATCATACAAATAGTCTGCCTATTTGCTAATCAGCTGTAAAATGCTTCCACAGATGTCCTTTGTATTTCAAAAAAACATTTTCTATATGCTTTTCTACTACGGAACCATGATTCCTTACCAGTAACTTCCAGTAGATGAAGGCATATTGCATCCAAAAAGCAGCATATGATGGACAGTATCCATGCTGGCCCTCGGCTTGAAGTCAACTGTTAAGAGAAAATGACACATGAATATGAACACAGGTTATACTTCTGTGCACAAACTCACAAGAGATGTGTAGTTTGACAATTTGATGCTTTTATGATAGAGCGCCCAAGTTGTATGAATTTTCTTTTTCCTTAAGATGACCATGATTTGATCATTTAACTTCCTCGGATAGTTAACTCTAATAATAATAATTAATAAGCAACACACACATTTTTTTAATGGAAGAGACCATATACAGTAATGAGAACAGTGTGTGGGTAAAAAATGAAAGCTCTAAAAGTAGTAGTCACTGGAATGTGATAGAGACAAATTCTAGAAAAGAAAAGTGGAAAATATATCTTCACAAAAATATAGAAGAGAAAAATTACTACTCTGGATCCCACCACATACTCAGTAAAAGCATGCTAAAACCAACACATGTCATTTCTCTTTTTCTACTAATAAGTGTTTTAAAGACATTAAGCAAAAATCAGCTCAGACATCAAAAGCTAAAAACAAGTTAAACTATTATCTATAGATTAGAGATTGAATATGAGGTCCCTTTCCCTTTCCTGGCTTGAGTTTGACTGATTCCCTTTTGTCCAAATTCACCATGCTGTCCTACAGGGGCCAGTTACAACTCACCCTTGCCAGTAAAAATGCTAATTAGCCTAAAATTAGCCATGTGTGTAAAATTGCATCTTTTATCTTTTTGTTTGTATGATAAAATTAATAAAATATCACATTCTGCTAAAACATGTCTCTAAAACACAAGTGTTTATAAAAGATGTTCTACATTAAACTATAACACCATGACCTGCAGAGTGTGCATAGTCAGAAAACACAGGCCACCTACTACGAGCCAGCCTGACTTGACTTTCAGTGGAGATAACACTTTTCCTTTATTGCACTGAAACTATGAACTTAAAACCTAAAAATCATATCTTGAGATTTTCATACCACTATTTATAAAACTAACAGAGGACAGAAGGAAAATGGAATTGCTCTAATTTGAGGCTTGTTTTCTATTACCAAAGAATATAGTGAGTTTAGGAGACTGAAGAAGATATACTTTGGAAAGGAGGACTCAGTTGGAAATTACAATAGTTTATAAATCATAGAAAATCATAACGTAACCAAGCCTAACTTTGTTAGCAAGGGAAAAAGAAGGAAGGACAGGGTCTATCTACAGACTCACTCTCAAGTTGAGTGTAAGATTTCCTCCCTTCCTTCCATAATCCTCTCAGGGTATCATCCCTGGCAGAAGGAAAAATTGAAAAGAAATGAAGTGGGAGTACATGGCCTTTATTTCTTTTTTTCTTCACTTTAAATTTATCTTGCTATGTGTTACAATTTTTTACTTCATATTCATCTTTATCAATTGGCTTATAATCAGTCTAATGGTATCTAACTTTTTGTTCCAATGGTATCTTCCACCTTTTTTTTTTCCCCTTTAAATGTCCCTCTGTCACTCCATCAGGGGTTTGTCAAAGAAAATGGTGTCTCCTCTGCTGTTCCAGAACTTATGTACATGATCACATGGTTCCCATCCCTTATAGAAAACTTTATTATGAGTAGATTCTATTAACAGATTTTCTAAGCCTTGATCATTCTGGTATTTTGGTAATAAATCAACATGTCCAAGTGCATTTTATCTAGAATTTTAAACTGCTTGGGTAGAAAATAATGTTAGTTTGAGGTATCAAATAAAATTCTAGGTGGAAATATCCAGCAGAAGATTTAAATGATGTGAGTCCTGTTCATAAGAGAGGAGAGGAAATTATGTATATGAAAATTACTCAAAAAGTAAACCCTGATGTCTGAAGCCATGAGGGCAGACAAAAGCACCAGAGGTGAACTTGAGTTCCCATAAGGCACCATACAGGGCTTGGGAAAGTTTTGGGGAAAGCCCTGAGTGGTCAGGATCTGTGCAAGAGTCCCCAGTAGTGTCTTTTTCATATGAATGTGGGGCATGTGTTATTGTGAAAGGAGGCAAAAATCTTTTTTGAAAAAAAAAATGAGTTATTAAATTTATAAAATGAAATATTAATGAACAAAAGCTTCACTAAGGATAGGAAGGAAAACCTTTTGGGAGAAGAATATATCATGAAGACAAGGACATGCAATCTCCGTGGCTGTTCATCAGGAAGGAAAGTCAAATTTTTTGCCTGGGTCCCTGCTTATACAACAGGATCTTCTAATTTTTTTAAGGTAAAAAGCAAAAATCATTCAAAGTACAACTTCTCTAGGCATGTTCTGAAATTTTTCTCATTTTCACATGCTATATTAAGAATGATTTATTTGCTCCACATTGAACGCTTTCTAGATATGTGTTTAATTTTAGTTTCTGTAATTAGAAGCACATCAATATTTTTAAGTGATAGTAGAAGAAAATTCCTGAGTTCCCTCTTATAACAACTTGCTCTTACGGACTCTTATTTCTCCAGAAACTCAACCAAGTTTAATTGCTAAGTAAATTACTGGTACAGGGTTTAAACAAGAAAGCAACCATCTTTCTCATATCCAAAAGATCGAAGTATTCATATAATTATTGCTCCAGGTACAATTCATTGTCAGTGGAAACGAAAAATACCACCAGAAAAGGAATGTTATATCAAAATGTAAACCTAAAACAAATAATAAATGCCATAAAAACAAAGCAGTACTTGGACAATTTTATAGATGGGCCTGCTGCCAGTGGTGGGAGGAGTCAACTGAGAAAAGATGAGGCTGACAGTTTCATTTCCTGGGTTTGCTCCATTCCTATTATTCCTTGCTTTGCATAACAAGATCCCACATTAGTGAATAAGAATGAGGTCCTTTGAGCATAAGCTACATATATGACTAGGCTGGAGATTTTAACACTACACAAAACAGAATATAGAAAAATATTTTAACATTACAAATCAAAGAAATTCCTCCTTTTCTTTTTTCTCCAAACATACATCAAATAAATAAAGGATTGAAGGCAAAGAAAGCTAGATGAAAATATTGGAAACTGCATGTAAGTGTGTGAGTCTGACAGGCAGAATAAACAAAGGCAGCTTTGGGGTGGTGACATGTAGGCAAAAACAGAGCCTCGTGAGGAGCAAGGGAATATTCTATCCATTAAGATTAAAGTGTCACCAAGTATTCTAACTCAATAACAGGATGACAGCTGCTTAAGTGAAAAAGGTACTTCAGTCTCAATGGGTGTTAACAGTTCAGATTGTCTGATGTATAAGATCAGAAAATTTTGTAGGCAAGTATGAGTAAGTTCTGGAAACCAACTACTTTTGAAGGACTAGGACTCCAGAAATAGTGACTCATGCACATTAATTAAAGGAAAAACTATGACACAGAAAGTGCAAAGATTGGAGGATGTCTCAAAGGATAATGTCATCTGAAATAAAAAACTTTAAAGTACGTGTGTGGGTGACATATTGAACAGAGAGATAACTAAGTCTACTTTCTGGAGTTCTAAGAAAAATTTGTCCTAACTGCATGAAGCTGTTAGGCATTTATGGCCTCTTTAAGCTTACATCTGACTACAATCAGAGCCATAAAATTCCCTAAGAATGTGACCTAGGAGAGAACTTCATTTAGCACTTTGCTTTCTGTCCGTTTCCTTTCCAAGTGGCTATCCAGGGCTGCAAGTCAAATATTGATGGATCTGCCAGACCAAGGACTTGGAACAGTCCAGTGGTAGAATGAATACTTAGGAAATATCTGTGTACATAAAACCAACCCAAATTTACTAACAGAAATGGGAGGAACATCCTTGTTAGCTATAGATAGGCAACAGAAGACTAGTACAGCCTATTGATGATTAACTTATAAAGTAAAGAACATGAAAATACAAGTGTAAATCTCCTGATCTTCGGGGTTGGCATGTTGGAAACATGTTGGGTGACCAAAGGATAGAAAACATTCAAGAAATACTGAGACAGGGCACACAGATTATCATGAAATAAATTAGGTTTTATCCACTTATCAAAGACCTCTAGTGTGGTTTTGTGTTGTCTTATTTATGCTATCTTAGCTCTCTCAACTAACTTTTTTTTAATTAAAGATTTATTTATTTATATAAGAACTGGGTAGTGGCTCGGGAGGGTAAGAGAATTCCCCTGAGACATAGTGGGGAGCAGAACAGTAAGATGACAGACAACACTGCTGAGGGGAGCAGTGGGCCAGATAGAAATCTGCTTCTCCATGTGGGTATCTCCCTGGCCAGCTGGGAATTGAACCCGCACTGCAGAGGATGCGGACAGCTTTACAGCACTGCTCTCAACCCGCTGCGCCATCAGGGAGGCCCTCAACTAACTTTCACTCAGAAACTGGAACAGCTTCCTAGGGTGCCTACTAGAAGATATTCAGTGGTCATGTGGGAGACAGAGACTACACTATTCATGTGGAGAAAACCCTAGGTGACAGAGGAGAAATAGGATATATAGACAACTCCCTCTTACACTCACTCCTCTTTCTGGTTACTGTGTGGATATTGCATGGATATATGAACACTGTGACTTCCTTGGTCTCTGTAGTCACACCACTGAGTGATCCCTAAATATGATCAAAAGTAGTCTGCCTGTTCTGTTCCCCACTCTGTCTCTGGTGAATCCTCTCACCACCTGCCCCATCCCCGCACCTCTGACCTGTACCCCAGTTCTTGTACGCATACATAAATAAATCTTTAAAAAAAATAGTAGATTGCCTGGCAGTGTTTGAAGTATCCTAACATCACCTTAATATGGGCTTTATTTAAGAAAGGTCACATTGAGAAAATTTAAGGCGACTATGTAATTCCACAGTAGAAATTATTCTACATTCAAGAGAGAAGCCCAAGAAAATGAAAAGCAATGAATCATTATATTAATTTCATCTATTTCTAAATTCAATGGCTTCTGTCTCATTTGTACAGTGCAATTTGATAGATAGGGACCTGCCATCATTCACTAAGGAAAATACACATTTATTTACTGGTCATCCATGTGAGGTAAAGCAAGTGGATGAAGATGACAGTCAAATTTCTTGGCTGAGTGGGCTGCTGTCAGAGTCAATTCCTCTGAGTGTCTATAAAACACCTTTTAGGCAGCATCACAATTCAGTGGTCAATGCAGATTTTATCATACCTTTACCCATTCCAAGTCTGTGATTTTTTATTAAAACAATAAGCAAAAGCAATGCTCTATGGATAGCTTTTATTCAAAACATAAAAATTACATTTATCTTCATTACAGTATTTCCCCAAATATCTACTTTAATTTGCATTTAAAATTCAATACAGCCATAGAAATATATCAAAGATGTTGTTTATGCTCATATGTAAATATGACAGGCATATGCACATAGAAATTCCATGA
Source organism: Talpa occidentalis (assembly GCF_014898055.3). NCBI lineage: Eukaryota > Metazoa > Chordata > Mammalia > Eulipotyphla > Talpidae > Talpa > Talpa occidentalis. The sequence goes on from NW_023604972.1 coordinate 77,851,686, forward strand.
CAATTGTGATAGCACTGTCTCAGAATTAAAAAGTATTTTTATCTAAAATGAGATGTAATTAGTCACACAGCATAAAGCCAAAATTATGAATTATTCAAGTGCAATTTTGGGTTTTAATGCCAGTAAGAGCTTGTTTTGTCCTAATTAAACAACCTGAATTGTATTCTGCCTTTTGTGATTTTCTTGAGAAATCTGAAAAGCAAAAGGAGAAAGTCCTTTTTGCATGTTTTAACATTTGTGTTCTTCTAGAATTCTGCCAGGCTGTGATTTTTCTTGATTTTGTGACATATCTGACATCCCCATAGCCTAGTCCAATAACTGTTACACAGCAGAACTTTACAAGTTTGCTGAATTTATGAACACATGCCTTTGCTTAAAAAACAACTGTTCCCATGGGCCTCCCCGGTGGCACAGCAGTTGAGCGCTGGGTTGCGAAGCTGCCCACAGCATCTGCTGCGCCTGTTCGATCCCCAGCTACTCCCTGGCCACCAGAGGAGGGTCCCACATGGCGCGCAGACCTCTCCTGCCGCCCGCTGCTCCCCTCAGCAGTGTACTTCGGTCCTTCTGCCTGCTCTGCTTCCTGCTCTGGCTCTGGTGATTTCTCTCACCCTCCCGTGCTTCTGACTGTACCCAGTGCTTGTATAAATAAATAAATAAAAATAAATCTTTAAAATATATATATATATATATATATAAACAACTGTTCCCTTATATTCAGACAATAATATAATTTAAGGCATAAGGTAAATTATTTAATATTTGATATATTGCCTTAGAAAATGATGAATAAACAGAACACTTTTGCAGTGTTCACTCATATATTAAGTAAGCAATTATTAAGTCCCCTTCACATGCTATAGCGCAAACCTTGCTGGCATTCAAATGTTTAAAAGGTACAGATAATAAAAGCAGAGGTATAAAATGATGAGTGTCTTTAAAAAAAGAATAAACTATTATAGGTCTTCACATGTAATCATTTTCTTTCTTTTTTTATAATTTATTTATTTATGCATACAAGAGCTGGGGTGCAGGCCAGAGATGTGGGGGTGAGAAGATTCCCAGAGACAGAGTGAGGAGCAGAATAAGCAGATCTACTAAAACACACTGCTGAGGGGAGCAGCAGGCGAGACAGGAGAGGTCTGCAGCGCCATATGGGTCAGCTCCCTAGCTGGGGATCGAACTCGTGCTGCAGTGGCTGTGGATAGCTTCATAGTGCTGCGTCTTAATCCCTTGCGCTACCAGGGAGGACCCTACATGTCATCATTTTCAACCATATGTAATCTTGTGATAAATCATCCTAAGATCCAGAAACTGGGACAAGCCACGAAAAGGATAAAATTTCATTCTTGGAAAACCTTGGTTACCACCAACAAAACTGCCTCTTCGGGAGTATGGAACAGCAATGTGAGACCACCCTCCTGATGTAGGACCACACATCCAAGCCCTTTTCCTTTCCTTCCTTTTCAAACGAATTTCTTTCATTTCTTCTCTGCATCACTGCCCCACAAACACATCTGTAATGACTTAAACAGCATGCAAGTAGGGTAACACATAGCTATCAAAAAGTATGGGCACATTCCCTATCCCTCTATTTCCTTTTCTGTAAAATGGTTTAAATATGCTGAGCTTTTGCTATGTTAGTGTCTGGCGGGTCCTGAGTAAGCAATGGCTAATGGTGGGGTGATAAGAGAATGTTCTTGTCTATAATGGGATGATCTACAGAGTTATCCTAAGACTTAATAAGATAATACACACAAAATTCCCCATACTTATTCTGCTACATAAATGATTGGAATTTCTCTTTGGTTTTCAAATTTCTAGTTCTAATTTGTCTACACTACATGTTTGTGGTGGTTGGATTATGTAAACAAAGTTCCCCACAAATCACTTGGGGTAGTATATTAAAAGTACTACATTTAAAAACTCACACAGAAGATGAAAGAAGGCTATTTTGAACAGGTGACAAACTTCAGTATTCATGAAATCCTCTCAGCAGTAAGGAAAAGAAGAAATACCGAAAACAGTTATTAACCTTTTATGATCCTTTGAGGACTTTAGAACAGGGAACAGTTTAATCTTAGAAGACAATTACCTAAGAAAATGCAGAAATATTTAGCACCTTGCTTGAATCTAGCCCCATTATGTGTTTCCTCTGAGTATTTTTCTTGACTGAGTACATTCACTTGTACTCCTCAATTTTAAATTACGTGAAAGTAAACACATTTACATTAAAAGAGCAGTAACACATTCCAGGATATATATTTATTGACCTTAAGAATTTTCAGCTCTGAAATCATATACTACTCCCAGCTAGTAGCCTATTAATGTGTGACCTGTAACACTGCTGTGAAATGTGACTATCTTATTTATCCAGGTGTGTAGAGTAGCCTTCTCTTCAAAGCAAGTGTGAAACAGAAGGAATCATGTCTATGATTAAACTTGAAAAAAAAAGATATAAAAGTTAGTAAAGATATTAAAATTAATAAAGAGAGAACTTTACATAAAATTCCTTTTTTATGAGTAAATATTTTTTTTCTATGCTGCTCCCCTCAGGTGTGGTCGCTGTAGTTCTCCCACCACCATAGCACCTGTGGTCCATGACCAGCGTCCCTGGTGCGCTCCCCTGCCATTTTGACCCCTCCTACTTCTCCTCCCCTGCCATATGCCTCAGATCTATGGTCAGCTTGCAAGTTTTGTCTTTTTTCCTCACCCCATTGTCTGGTGAAATTGAGGAAAGATTTACTGTTAATATTTCCATGATGAGGGCTTCCCTGGTGGTGCAAGGGGTTAACAGGCAGCACTATGAAGCAGTCCGCAGACATGCAGCAAGAGTTTGATCCCTGGCCAGGGAACTACCCACATGGCGCCGCAGACCTCTCCTGACTCACCCGCTGCTTCCCTCAGCAGTGTATTTCAGTCAGTCTGCCTGTTCTGTTCCCCACTCTGTCTCTGGTGAATCCTCTCACCCCCCATACCTCTGGCCTGTACCCCAGTTCTTGTATGCATAAATAAATAAATCTTTAAAAAATAATATTTCCATGATGAATTTACATCCTAAATCATATTTGGTGTACAATTAGGAACTTAAATCATTTTTCTGTCTTTAAAGTTCAGGATCTGGGCGTGCTAACCTTCCTCACGTTTTCCTTATTATTGTTTAAATATCATACAAAGAAACAATCAGGAAATGCTTAACATCCCAAACTCTGACTTTCATTATTAGAATTGAGCATGGAGAAAATTTTGTTTAGAGAGTGTTGGTATAGGCTGTTATTTTCTGTTTTGATTGCTACCAAAGTGTGTGAGGGAAAGAAATGCACATTGTTCTGTCTTTGCAGGTAGGGAACGTATACTCCTATGGGGTACACCTCATGAAAATTCATCCTTGGATGCCTGAAGGCTACTGTATACATTTTACAATTCACATACTAGTCCCCTCCAACAGCCACTTGAAGATTAGTTTCAAGGGACCAAAGTACAACTCTCATTATCATCACTTTCTCCTGAAAACCAACATCTCAAACCAGAGAAGTGAAGCGGAGTGAAGTGAGGAACAAAGTCATGAATAATTTGCCCATCACACCTTCCCTAAACAGTTAAAAGTCTGTCATAAGGGATGTTTAAATTAAAACAACTAAGATGAAAACAGATGGTGTTTGTCACTTTTCCTATCTGATTTAAAGACTCAGTTGGGGGAAGGAACTGTCATTTGAGAATCCTTTCATTCTATAATATAAACTATAGGTTCAAAGTTTCTTCTCTCCTGCCTTCCACTCTCCCTCCCTTCTTTCCGTCTCTCAATCTCTCCTTCCTTTTTTCCTATCTAGCTACCTGTCTGACAGGTAAAATCTTACATTCTCCAATGTTGATTCTAAGTGCAGTCGATTTATAGCATGAACCGGCAGGTAAATAAACAGACTGTTGAATGGAGCAGAATTAAGCAACCAGACACAGAAAGAAAGCCAATACTATGCAAATGGGACCACCTGGTATTGGTGGCCATCGACATCTGCATGCAACAACTTAACTACTATTACTCACCAATCTCTCCAGATACAGTTTGTAATCTTGTCTCTCTGTAGCTCTCTCTAGTTTTTTTTTTTTTTTTCCCCACATTAGGCATGATAAATACATTTTAGGAACTGACAGTAAAAGACTAATATCTTCATGACCATCAAAAAGAACCTTTCACTGATTTCAAATTGCTGCCCTTCCTTCCACTTCCCACCCCTACACCACCCAATCAATACTTACTCACGAAGTCTTCTTCATCCACTGGCAAACGCATTGACATGCAGAAGTATGTATCAGACTACTAAAGAAAGAAAGACACAAAAACCAAATTAAACAGCTGCTAGCAAAGGAGACATACTAACTATTAAAAGTCTGGACTGTGACTGAAAACAAGCTACTGGTCCAGTGAGGAGAAGTTGCCTGCCAAAAGCTGGGGGCAGGCTGATGAAAGGGATAAGTCTAGAACTAATGTACTCCTAGAAGTTTTTCTAAGACTCTTTCCTAAGCTATTTCAAATTCTATTTATATAATCAACCACCAAGAGTGATATTTCTAGGACTGTCACAGTTAACAGCAATATTTTAGGTGCTTAGTAAAAAGAATGAAATTATTTAATGCATTGCATCTTAAAATGATAGAGGAGTTGGTTTTGACCATCTTTTCTATATGCATAATTAAATATTTAATTTCCTGACTCACTTTATAACTGCCCAAAATATTAATTACAGAAGGATAATGAATAAAAGTTGGTCTTAAAATGTAATATTACATTTGGATTGTACTTCCAAATCAAATACAGTGCTGTTAACCAATGTTACCATGATAAAAATAAATGAACATTAAAAAATAATCTAAAAAAATAAGCCATACTCTTTATTGAGAAAAAAATTAAGTATATATTGAAAAAATCAGCGTTAACGTAAATTATTCTTCCATTTCCATTTATTGGTCTCTTACCTAAATGAACATTTTTCCACTATCAAATATATGAACATCAAAGTTTTAGGGATAAAATTGTAACTTGAAGAGAATGGGCTTCTGTTGATGTTTGTGTTCTACTTCCTCAATGGAAATCCATATGCGGTGAAGTATGAGCTATGGTTGATATTATACCTAATACAAATAGATGCTGAACTCATTTAATAATTCAAACTTCATGGATTATTACTTCATGGAATCAAGAGACTCCTCTAACATGAACAGACATCACTTGGGCTTCTCTAAACCTATTGGTAAGCACTGAAAAAGTATGACATTTGTATATCTTCTTTACTTCTATGTAGAGAGATAAGAGGACCCAAATACATATCAAATAAGTAACTTAAATATGAAAAATTACATAAAATATTCATTCTTCATTACTATTTTATTTTACATACCTTTTTTTTTCCATTTAAGCAAATTGTATCATTTCTTATAGGCTTTTCTAATTATTTCTAATTACTATAATTATTTAGTTTTCACCCCATTCTACTAATCAGGAAATGTTTTGGAAAAGTTGAATGTTACACAGTAAACATGTTAAGATTCATGTGAACTGTATGTCCAAAATCTAAGAAGTATGTTGGCAAAGTGATGCGTAAAATTTTATAATCATGTAGAAAGACTTGGTCATAAACACTTTTTCCAATTTCTGAATTACCAATTTACAAAAACTATCTATTCCATTCTAATGTAAAAAACAATAAGCTCTAGATTCTTTTCTATTTAATCATCCTGAATAATACTTGGCATAATTCAGTACTAGAAGCCAATTAGTGACTACTATAGCTATTTCTGCTACTAATACTATTACTAGTCAACAGTTATTGAATACCATTAAGTGTTAGGCACAGTTCTCAATGTTTTGCTTGTATCATTTAATAACTAAAACAATCCACTAAAGTGGATAGGAACTCCATCTTCAAAATAATAAGATTAACATTTATTGAGAGCTTATTATGTGCCAAACCTGTTTTAAGCACTCCATGTATTAATTCCTTTCATTATAAAAATACATTCCTAGGATACAGGTACTATTATTATGCCCATTTTATAGAAAAGAAAACTGAGGCAAAATATAGTTGAGTAACTTTAATTGGATTAATCTGGCCAGAACCTGATAAAAATTGACAGATGACTCCTAAACCCTCTCACTGTAGTTATTTCAGAAGGCTTGAAATTATAAATCTTTTCTCTGCCTCTTTGAGATGTAATTTTCTACCACCCAGAACTGTCTTCTCATAGTCTGTTCTGGTTCTCAAATTGATACCTTGCTCTAATTCACATCACTGCCTCCTATCATAAAGATAGGAGAAATTTGTTATCATGTTTATGGCCTAACTAACAAAACCAGATGATCCAGTCACACAAACCAAGGTCCCTTTGACTCCTCAGTGATTTGCCTTTAACAACCCCTCCCCCTCCAGGCTTTCAAAGCACTTTTGGGCTTTCCTTTTGGCAAAACTGAGTTAGTTCATGCTGGATGATCTTTCCAGCAGTAGTTATTTTGGAAGCAAATCTGTCCTCACCACTTTAACTGGCTTATTTTTGACACTAGCAAATGCATGAACTGGTAGTTGAACATAGGCAGCCTGACTAATACATGAAAGCAATGTGAACAGTTAATAAAAAATAAAATAAAAACAAAAGTAAATTTAAAGTAGGTAGACATACATTTATATCAAGAAAGGATCAAAAGGTTGCAATGAAATGCGAACCAAACAAATTCTTTTAAATTTGGACGGATTTTTTTTTTTTTTAAGATTTATTTATTTTGTACAAGCACTTGGGTACAGGGCAGAGGCGCGGGAGGGTGAGAGAATTCACCAGAGATGGAGCAGGGAGCAGAACAGGCAGAAGAACCTCAATACACTGAAGGGAGCAGCGGGTGAGACAGGAGAGGTCTGCCACGCCAGGTGGGAATCTCCCTGGCAGGCCAGGAATTGAATCGTGCTGCAGAGGCTGTGGACAGCTTCACAGCGCTGTGCTCAACCCACGGTGCCACCAAGGAAGCCCTAGTTTTTGGTTTTGCTTCACCTTTTTTTACATGTCACCTCAAGTTGTTTTTGCAACAGGCAAGTTACAGGCTTGAATAGATCTATCAAATTCAACAGGTTAGTACTTCTGACAAAAATATCAGCTAAGCACAAGGTGGCTACATATAAAGAATAAATAAAGGAAGCTAGTTTTGTACTCAGACTTGATCGGATCTATTCATAATTCTTGCTTATACCATCAGCTCAATGATTCAACATGACAAAATAACTTGGGAATATATTCTCTGTTAATTAATACTTTTGGCATATAACTACTATAAAATGAAAATGTGCTCAGATTTCATCAGTTTTCTTCCCTGTTCTATTCAGGTTTTTTGTTTGTTTGTTTGTTTAAGAAGGAGAGATGAAGAAGATCCTCTGTATCTTGCAAAATTATTTTGGGAAAGCAAAGTTTATATTAGACATTGCATCAATGGCCTACCATGCACCATTATACTCTGGTTTAAGATTTGATTTATGTCCAATTTTTCAGAATGAGGAATAATTCTGCTGGAAAAAAAGGTAAGCTTTTTTCTCTAACCCTGACCACCTTCAAAAAATAGAATGTTTATCAAATCAATAATTAGCATTTAACTGAAAGCTCTTGAAGACCATAGTTCAATAGACCAGAAGCTAGCAAAAGGTAATTTATTATTTTCTCTGCAACTATAAAAGGTATCAGTGATTTATTCTGGAACATTCTAGTACCATTGTTTTATTTCTAGAATTAAGTTGAAAGTTCAAGATCTATGTAAAGAAGGTATGTCCCTAAAAATAACTGACACTATTCATTTGGAGAAGCCAAAGCTTAAAGATGATCCAACAAAAAGTTCAGTCCCCATTAGGCTGGGCAAATATGAGTAAACACTCTTTTCTGGGTTACCTCATTTTCTTTTCAGTTATGATAAGAGTGGACCTCAAAGGTACTGTGCACTTTTCAGAGAAATGGAAACTGATTCACAAAAATGTTATTGACATATCATAGGCCACCAAGTAGTAAAAGTCAGATTAATGTTTAAAGTCTTCAAATTTATGTCTCCAAGACCATTAAAAGTAATCTTTTTTTTTTTTTTTTTTTGCGAATGGATTGGATAATAGCCATTGCACACTATCATAAGGTCATTATAGCACAGAAAGAAAGATTACTTAAGTGACTACAAATTACTGTTGCATCAATACAGGTTAATTTCTCCAGCACATCACCAGGAAAATATATTACTATAAATTCAAATTTCATGTGGTAAACAGTAGTAAGTTAAAGAATTTAAGACCACAGTAATGTGTAATCACATAGTTTATGCAACCTGTAACTGGAAAGCTTTTTTTTTTTTACCAAAAAAAAAAAAAGGAAAGCCCACTGAGGTAACAATATTAAGAAAATGACACAATTCACAAGTGATACATCACTGATATAATCAAATAAGCAGTTGTGCTTTTCTTTTTGCAGGATTAGCACCAAAACTTCTACTTAACAATACCCTGACTAGTAACTATAACTCCATAAATTCTGTCATTCAACAATAGAAAAAAGAAATTCAACTACTTTAAAATGTATGTTTTTATTATACAATTCCATGTAAAAATGGAGATCATTTGCTGAGCTTCCTACTTTATTCTAAAAGCTTTCCATCATAGCTTTTTCCCCTGATAAAGTTAGCAGGTAGGTATCACAAATACTGTTTTAAAGATGGAAAAACTGAAGTTAAAGTAGTAATTTTTTGTGATTAAAAAAATTTCTAGACACTGAAATGCAACTGCACCCAGGTATGAAAGCCTTTCTTGTTCCACCCTGGAAAGAGCCATTAAAAAATTATTTTTCAAGCTTCTCTGATATTTGAAAAGGAAATATCAGTTCTTAAATACAGTTTGTTGCTAATTTGAATAATAGAGGAGGAAAATATGAATCAAAGATATAAAATTTAACAGGAAGTTTTATAGTCCAAGTCTTCTAAATCTTAAATAGCACCTGAAAACATTTCATAAAACCTTATTAACAAACTGGACTACAGCCACAGTTTTTATATTTTGTCATCTTGTTTCTGCAAAGTAACTATTTGAAAACATATACATAATTCACATCAATGTTTCTAACACATTGTAAAGAACAAAAAAAGTCCTTACTGCCCATTACAATAGTTTCTCCACCCAAACATACAGCCTTAGAAAGGAGGCTCCTATAATTCAACCCAAACTACCAGTAAAACCTTTCACAAGTTTCCATATATCATCATCATGAAGCCTCTTTTTCTCTCTGTGGGAGGAACACTGTATCTGAGCTTGGTGCCAGGGGACTGTCTATAAAATACAGTAGATTCAAACTGCTAACATAAGGCTCAGATGTACAAAAAGGGAGAAATATTGTGAATCTCCATAGCCATGTCTCCCAGTGCTATCTGTTATGACACATCAGCCAAATCTGAATCAAGAGAGATATGATATTGCTGATGTGTCTTCACTGCTGCTATTGGAAACTATCCAAGAAAAGCATATTTTTCTGACAAAAGAAGAGAGCAAGCTAAAAGTGGGGAAAAAAGGCACTTATTACTAAAGAAGTCCTACGATGTGCTAGAATTACCCATTTTAAACAAAGTTCTTATGTAGTCATTAATGTTCAGTAATACCTTGCTTACATTTTTTAACCAAAAAAAGGTTTTATTTTGATTTAGCCATTTGTGAAACAGAGATGCAGTGGTTACTATGGACTAGGTAGTTAATAAAATCAACTCATTTAAATTAATATAGAACAAGAATACCATCTGCATATTTTACACATGAAAATTGTTCACATAAAACAAGTAATTTGTTTTGGGAAAGCAGAGGTACCATTTAGATCCCAGCATTGAGCACTATGATTTGATCCTGATTGGATAATATCCTCACTGCCCTTCTATTGTTCAGACTTAAAGAATCCCTGCAGAGTATCTTTCTTCAGAAGATCATTCAATGTGGTGACACATATAGGTGTACAAATAGACAAGATCCATTTTATCTTTTTGCTTATTTCTTTGGCTATTTGAAAATTGGTTTTTCTCTGAAAAAAAGGTCAAAACTCACAGAAACATTATACTGTGGAATGGGAGGTCTCTGCTAATATATCTTATTTACCTTTGTTAAATAATAACAGTAGTGGTACCAAGTGTGACTCTGTGCTTTAGAGTTGGCAGTAACCTTTCAGCTCATCCAGAGCATGAACATATTTGTTTTTAACTGAGGTAACATTGGTTTACAACACTGTATATGATTTAGAGATATAGGATCACCCCTTCAGTGCTGTTACCACACCAACCCACCATCAAGCCACTCATGATCTTCCACAATAGTCCAATTTTCTCACTCCCCACTTGCCTCTCATCCCTCACCCTCTTGCTCTGGTGGTCTCAGACTACAGTCTGCTTTGTTTTTATCTGACTTTTTAAAAATTCGTTTCTCTATAGTCCACATATAAGTGACACCGTATGGTATTTGTCTTTCCCCTGAATTATTTTGCATAGCATAACTCCCTCCAGTTCCATCCATGTTGTCACAAATGGCAAGAGTTCATCATTTTTTTAATAGCTGAGTAGGATTTCCTGTTGCAAATAAACACATCTTCTTAATCCACTCATCTGTTATCCTTCTGTCCTTGGGCGCTTATGCTGTTTCTATAGCTTGGCTATTGTAAGTAAGGTGGCAATGAACATAGTAGTGCATATTTTCCTTCAAATTAGTGTTTTTGCATTCTTTGGGCAATTAGCTAGGGGTGGAATTGTTGGATCATGTAGTAGATCCATTTTTAATAATTTGCAAACTATCCATATTGTTTTACATAAGGGCTGGACCAATCTACATTCCCACCAACAGTGTAAAAGGGTTTCTTTTTCACCACATAATCTCGCCAATACTTATTTCTAGTGGTTTTGATGTCGGCCATTCTCATAGGTGTGACTTGGTATCCCACTGTAGTTTTGATGTGTATCTCCCTGATAAGTGAAAAAGAACATTTTTTTTTTCCTGTGCCTATGGCCATGTGTATGTCTTCTTTGAAGAAGCATGCACATTTTAAATAGAATCCAGACAAATTTTGAAGGATGCATAAATCCTCATATTTTCACACAGTATGTACATTGGGTGTAAAGAACTTGAGTTCTGCAAAGAATGAGTGGAAATCTCAAGGACTAAGAGTTGCTATGCAAGTCCAATGAGGGAAAGGTAAAGAAGCTGACTAAGCTTCTTTGACAAGAATTTTGATTATGGACCTCCCTGGTGGCCTAAGGATTAAGTGTCAGTGTTACCCTGATTAAGTGTCAGTGTTAGTTTGATCCCTAGCCAGGGAGCTAACCCATATATGGCATAGTAGATCTCTCTTCTCTCGCCTGCTGCTCCCCTCAGCAGTGTATTTCAGTAAACCCACCTGTTCCGCTCCCCACTCTGTGTCTGGTGAATCATCTTACCACCCGCAACTCTGGCCCACACCCCAGTTCTTCTATGCAAAAATATAAAAATAAATTAATAAAATCTTAATAAATAAATTTTTAAAAACAGAATTTTGATTATTATAAGAAGAAAGAATTTTCCCCCCAATTTTTGTTTTCATTGATCCAGATAGAAAATGGAATCAAGTTCTTATTTCCATAAGTGATTTTTGAACACACATAATACCTTAGACTGATTCAGAGGTCTTTTTTCTTTCAACTCCATCCAGTATAAAAAGCAGTATAGCAAAGGGAAAGCACAGTTATTTCTAGAGTGAACAATATATTTAAAAAAATTGCTTGTCTGAAAGTAGAAACTAAGATATTTAATTGGAGATTGTCATAGGTACTGACATTGTACTGACGCTCACTGATGGACAGGTGGGGAAATTGAGATAGAGTGACTTATGTTATCAATTAAAAAGTAAACACTTGTAGGGCCTCCCCTGTTGGCACAGCGGTTGAGCGCTGGGTTGCGAGGCTGCCCACAACCTCTGCAGCGCCAGTTTGATCCCCAGCCACCTGCGAGGGTCCCACAAAAAAAAAAAAGTAAACACTTGTTTATGAAGACACTGATAAAAAGACATGTGAAAGCCCAGGGCAAATAAATCCTGGCTTGCTAAAAGACTACTCCTAAATCAAAATTAATCAATGGTCTTGATAATGTGCCTATAAAAAGTGGTATAAATAGGGTCTCCCCTCCTGGTGCCACAGTGGTTGAGCACTGGGCTGCGGGGCTGCCCGCGGCCTCTGCAGCGCCGGTTCGATCCCCGGCCGCAGGGGAGGGTTCCACACGGTGGGCCTCTCCAGCCGCACCCACTGCTCCCCTCAGCAGTGTGCTTCATGGGTCTGCCTGTTCTGTTCCCCACTCTGGCTCTGGTGGATTCTCTTCCCCTCCCGCGCTTCTGACTGTACCCAGTGCTTGTATAAATGAATAGATAAATCTTTAAAAAGAAAAAAAAGTAGTATAAATACAGGCACCAAATTTGGGACAATCTGAGATGCTCATGGACATCAGGTGTGTAGTCCTGAAGACTTTTCAAAGGTTTGGTGATAGTGAACTCTCCCTGAGCAGTGGCAACTCCTCTCCCTGCACATGAACAGATTCCAGGAACACTCCAGGTCAGATTCTGCCCATTCTGCTTACCACTCTCCCAAACTTTGCCAAGAGATTTGTTACCTTTCTTCCTTAGTTGCTAATTGAATTGCATGCTTATATTATTGTGATATTCATTCCCCCCATAAATTCATTGTGGTTACATGCATTTGGCGTGAGTGCTAAGTGAAACCTTCCTGCTTTATTGAAGTTAGCACTCTAGACATCCCTTATAAAACAGACATAAACATCCCTTAAACTGTTACTTTTGTATGTAACATACAATTTTCCCTTTTCTGTTTTCATTCTCTTACCATGTAAATAAAAATTGTTACTTATTTACATTTATTAGGCTCTGGAAGAAATCATCATAGGAAGATTTTATGTTAAAACATCTCTATGTGACTAATGGAGCATATTCTCCAAAAATGTTCTGCTCTTTACTGTTATGCATTAAACCAAGCTCTAATCCCACCAACTTTTTGGAAAAACCTAGAATGTAATTTTGTTGTAAAAAGGTCTGCTGGCATCCTAGATTTTTGGAATATTATCTGGCACATACTGGGCACTCCATAAATATTTTTTGAATTTTGCATGTACCTTCCTCCTTTGGTGGCAATAAACTTACTGTTTTAAGAAAGACTAAACTGAAACGTATATTACAGATGCCATCTAATTAGGTTTTTATATAGTATCACTTATTCATATGAATTTTATCCTTCAGTTGATTCATCCCAGAATCCCATTTGCATTTTTAAGCTATAATCACACTATGGCTGATGATGACAAGATTCTTAATGCCAAGTAACTCAAATGGAAGCTACTTTCCTGGCAAGGGAACTTCTCTGGGAATTATAAATCTGTACAAGCAAATGATGAAGGAAAAAAGTATTTTGGTAAGGGAACATCTGTTGTAGAGCTTTCACATACATTCATTTAAGAGGAAACTACTAAAAAGAAGCATACTAATAATGGTTTATGATTAACAGTGCAACAGGTAGTGGCAGCGGTGGCATCTTCCTTGGCCTCCTGGTTATAGGGAGAGCTACTTGAGAGAAAACTGTAATGTTTTGTTGACCTACAGAAGTCACATTTAAATCAATGGTTTATGCTTTTCATCATTTCCCTTAATGTGCAAGTAGTCAGTTTTCTGTACCTTGCGCTAACAGTAAGTAGTGACACCCACTTTTCTCTCTTTTAGCATAGCTGATTGTAAGCTCTGGAGGCATTTCAGAACAGACACAAGGACCAACCAACCATCACTATGCAAACACCATATCACCATATTCCTATAACAAGTGCTGATATTTATATCTAGGATAATACACATCATTGTGGAAGAGAAGCTCTGGACTCAGTGGGTGTGTCAGATACTTTACTACTTGAGTTGTACCTATTGTCTTAAAATTTAAAATAAACAATCAGGAAAAAAAGTGGTCTTGATTTGCAATCTCTTAAAAGCTGTCCTCCTATATCTTCCCATACTAACCTCACTACCTTTAAATCACTTTAGATATCTATGTCCTATATCTTCCCATACTAACCTCACTACCTTTAAATCACTTTCGATATCTATGCAGAAATCCATTTTTCAAACCACCTGTACATTAGTCAATGAACATATATTGGACAATCCTAGGAACTAGAATTTTTGAGCAAAATTATGCATGATCTTTATCCTCATAGAGCTTATAGTAGTCTACTAGGTTAGCAAATACACATATAAATGCTACATTTTTACTGTTTCAAATAATCCATGATAGAAGTACAGGCTGCTACAAGAGCCAGTCATTTAGAGGAAATGATATAGCAAAAGAGAGGCTGGCAATATTTTAGGCACAGGAAATAGTATTTTCAAAGGCCTTATACTTTGAGAGAACTTGATATAATTGAGCAAACAAAAGCCAGTATGTACAGAAAGTGTAAACATGTTTGAGTTGGACAGGACAAATAGATGTTGCATATGGACAAGTAGTACATGCTAATGACTTTAGTTGTTTTAATTTCTTTTGATTTCCTTGAGAACAATAGAAAACCACTGAACTTTTTCTCTTTTTTTATAAATTTAATTAATTAAAAATTTTACTGAAAAAAGATAAACTCATGGCATTTGCAGCAACATGGATGGAGCTGGAAGGGATCATGCTCAGTGAAATAAGCCTGAAAGAAAAAGGAAAACACCGGATGGTCTCACTCATAGCGGGAATTTAGAAGACACAAATAAGGGATCAGGAAAAAGACTAATTATCATAAAGTAAAAATCAAAATCAACAGGCAACTATAAACCAGAGACACACTACAGGCGGGGAGAAGGGAATAGGATCAAAACAAGGGTGGTGGGAATCTTACGGGGACTATAACCAAGATGAAAATGCATACATAGGACAAAAATGAAAAATGATATAAAAATATATTTAAAAATTTTATTGAGGTAACACTGGTTTACAACATTGTATGTGATCAGAGGCACAAGGTCACACTTCCTCAGATGCATGTCACCACACCACACCCACCACCAAGATGACCACAGCCTTCAATCATAGTCCATTGTGACTCTGCAACATATGTAAGTAAAGAACAATCTGAAAATTAATGAATTAATGTATTATGTGCACCTTTACTTTTTATAATGCATGGGTAACTGGCATTATCCTAGTATCTAATTGCCAGATAGTCTTCCTGTGGAAAGAAAGATGCAAAATGTGTAAATAATTTTTGTGACATTCAAATATATCTCTGTACTCATGGCAACTGTCAGCAGAAATTTTTATCTAAAAGCTGATTAATGTTTTGATTTGCCAATGGCACTTAAAATTGCTACAAAGAGTTTAAGAAAGCAAAATGGGACTCCAAAATCAGAGCTATGAAGATGTTTATCAGAAACAACACTTTTCTTTTTCAGTGGATTGTGTATAGGGACATCAGGATATATAACGAAGACCATTCTAAATCATAATATCCACTATCTCAATCATCCGTAAGAGGTCTAAGAAAATGTTTATCATCACTAAGAATCAATTTGGTTGTAAATTGCAGACAACCACTCAAAATGGCTTCAGTCCGCACAGATATAATCTCTCACATAAGGAGAAGCCCACAATTAGGGCAAATGCAAGAATGGTTATTCCATCTAGCAACTCAACAATGTCAACAAAGGTTAGGTTCTTTTTATCTTTCAGGTTTGTCATTCAGTAAATTTTCCTTATATATAGGATTCTTTCTTCATTATTACAACATGGTTGCTGCAGTTTTCATTATTATGTGCTCGCAAAACAATTCCCAAAGGCTGATACATGGAAGGTCTCGCCCTTAAGTCTCTTTTCAGGAGTGCAACTTTCCCAGAAGCATTCACCTCTAGGAGAATTTTCTTAATATCTAAATGGTCAGAACAGTGTCACACATGACCATCTCTAAGCCAATCATTAGCAAGGGATAAAAACTGACATGATTGACTTAGTCTAACCAAGATTCACTTTCTGAGCTAGAGAATGGCAATGAGGGAACAAAAGTAGGATATTGTTTAGCAAAAAATCAAGGGAAGGAGACGTCATCAACATGGTGGTGAGGAAACGCTGCGAGTAAGACCTCCCATTAAAAAAAAAGTTAATAAGGAGGAAAAGCAGCAGCTCCCTGCGAGAACTGGGACACAGAAGATAAATGGGTGACTCTGGCAAACTGCCCAAAGAAGAAAGTTGCCCTAAAAGAGGACTAGAAGGGAGGAAAGCTCAGAACCCTGCAACCCTCCCCCACCCACAAAGTCAGCACTCTCTGACCAACAGAAAAGAAGAAAAAATAAAACAAACTAAAACAACCAACAAGAAACAAACTACGTATCAAGCGGGACTGTGAGTGGAAAGGAACTATTTCAGCCACTGCACCCTGTGAACAGGAACTGTGGAGAACCATGCAGGATTAACCACAGAGGTGAGTGAACGGCCCCAGGAGCCATTGGAGAAAAATAAAGACTCCCAGGAGACCTACACACACAGCCCCAGGCCAGTTGGTAAGCTTGTGCAGAAATGCAGCACACTTGAAAAGCATATGGGGATAGGGGCTGCCCTGGTCCCCACGCCTGCGACCTAGGCTTGCGGGGAGACACATGGGGGCCCTCATTGAAGTGAATGTCCCTCACTGAGTAATCAGAAACCAGGCGCTCAGACAAGGGAGCAGGGTGAAAAAGGCACCATTTCTGAGGACACTGAACTGGTCTACAGCCCACGTCCTGGACCTGAGGGCTTTGGGAACTGAGACCCAGGGCCCGAAATTTGGGCCGTGGGATCCCCACAACGGTGGGGCACAAGGCAGACACAGCACCCCCACGCCGTTGAGGCTCTCCACGCCACTCCCACTCCGTTCCCTGGACCCA
Organism: Talpa occidentalis; assembly: GCF_014898055.3. Classification (NCBI taxonomy): domain Eukaryota; kingdom Metazoa; phylum Chordata; class Mammalia; order Eulipotyphla; family Talpidae; genus Talpa; species Talpa occidentalis. The sequence continues at coordinate 77,868,630 of NW_023604972.1, forward strand.
CAGGCTTAAAAACAGCTCCTCAAGGACACTAGGAGAGATCTCTGGCGCCACCTAGCGTCCAGAAAAAAATCACCAACACCCTATAGTTGGAAACCAGGGATCACAAAAACACCCTCAGACACTGAGAGAGGGTGGGCCATGCAAACGCGGGGGGGGGGGGGGGAGTTAAGGAGGGAAATAAGTCCTGGAGCAAGACCCCATCCTGGAACTGATAGCTAGGCACAGGATCCGGGGCGTGGGACACGCCATAACAGCAGGCACTGCACAGGGTGACAGCCAGTGTTTTGGATCTCATAGCCCTGGAACTGAGACCTAGAGTGCAGACTTCAGGGCGTGGTATCCATACAGCTGCGGGCACAACACCTGGTGAACTCAGGTCAGAAACAGCACCTGGTTTGAATAAGATCCCCTGTGTTGAGGGGCTCCCCTATGCCCCCACCTCCACTACTCAGAGAACCACTGGGAAAAAGCACAGGTCAGCAAGTACTGGTCTCTGGTGCCACCTCATGACCAGAACTAAATCTCCAACTAGCTGATTCCCTGTTGGAACTGAGTAAATACAGAGGGAGGGAACTGTAAGAGACAGAACCCAGCAACACAGCATCAAGACCCTGGTAGAGTTTTGGCCTACCAGTGCTGGTCTCAGTCTGGTAAACAGTTTCCAACACCCCTAAAGGAACACTCCAAAGAGATGCCCGCCAACACCAGTGGCACAACGTCCCAACGCATAGGACTAATTAGAAAGCAAACAACAGGGAGAAGAAAAAATATAAATAACCAAGCAAGCAAGCAGGAGGACACACCACAAAAAAAAACACAGTCACCAGAGTTCAACGATGACATGGAAGAACTTCTTGGCCTATCACATAAAGAATTAATAATCATCCTGACTAAAAGCAGAAAGAAAACAAAAAGGAAAAAAAATGAGTTAAGACAAATAATCACTAAACAGAAGAATGAAATTGAGACCTTAAGAAAGGAAAGAAAAGAAACGCAGGAGATAAAAAGATTACTAGAAGAGATAAAGAACTCTGGGAAAAGCAATGAAAACAGGATGGATGAAATGGAAGAATGGATCAGTACTATGGAAGATACAGAAATAAAAAGGGCCAAAAGAGAAAATGAGAGAGAAGTGCAAATGAAGCAGCATGAGGAGACTCTTACACAATTATCAGACTCCATGAAGAGAGGAAATTTATGAGTTATAGGCATTCCAGAAGGTGAGGAGAGAGACAAAGGAACTGAGAAATTATTCAAGGAGATAATTGAAGAAAATTTCCCAAGCATGATAAAGGGGATGAATATAGACATACAGGAAGTGAGAAGAACTCCCAATTACCATAATGAAAAGAAAACTACGGCAAGACACCTAATAGTAAAGCTTGCAAGAGTCCAAGACAAGGAAAAAATATTGAAACTGGCAAGGGGGAAGAAACAGATAACTTATAAGGGAAAACCAATCAGATTAACTTCTGACTTCTCCGAAGAAACATTATGGGCAAGAAGAGAATGGAGTAAAATATTTAGCAAACTCCAAGACAGCAAATGCCAACCAAGAATAATTTACCCTGCAAAGCTCTCCTTCCTCTACGAAGAAAGAATATGGACCTTCTCAGACAAACAGAAACTCCAGAAATTCATTACAACTAAACCCCCACTCCAAAAAATTCTACAAGAAGTCCTAAAGCCAAAACCAACAGAGGAATGAAAAAGAACAGAATAAAGCAATGAGTAAAATCACAAAAAAAGACAAATAAAATAGCAAACACAGATGCCAACATATCAATATTAACTCTAAATGTAAATGGATTAAACTCATCAGTAAAAAGACACAGAGTAGCAGGCTGGATTAAAAAACAAAATTCAACCTTCTGCTGTCTCCAGGAAACATATTTAACCACAAAAGATAAACACAGACTGAAAGTAAAAGGTTGGAAAACAATCTTATAAGCAAATGGACCAAAAAAGAAGGCAGTAACAGCCATACTTATATCAGATGAAACAGACTTTAATTTAAAAAAGGTAAAAAGAGACATAGATGGACACTACATTATGATTAAGGGGACAATACATCAGGAAGATATAACACCATCAACATATACTCACCAAATGAAGGGGAACCAAAATATATTAGACAATTATTATCAGCTCTAAAAACAGGTATTAAAGAAAATACATATATAGTGGGAGACTTCAACACCCCATTCTCACCAATGGACAGATCAACAGGACAAAAAATAAACAAAGACACTAGAGCCCTAAATAAAGACACAGAATTTATGGACTTAACAGACATCTATAGGACACTGCACCCAAAAAAATCTGAGCACACATTTTTCTCAAGTGCTCATGGATCATTCTCCAGAATCAATCACATACTGAGCCACAAGACAAACATCAAAGGATACATGAAAATCAAAATCATTCCAACTATATTCTCTGATCATAAAGGTATCAAGCTATAAATAAATCATGAAAAGAAAACAAGGAACCTTCCCACTTCATGGAGATTGAAATCCACACTACTGGAAGACCACTGGACTAATGAGGAGATCAAAGAAGAAATTAAAAAATACTTTGAGTTGGATGACAGGAGGACACCACTTTCCAGAATGTATGGGATGCAGCAAAAACAGTAATAAGAGGAAAATATATAGCAATACAGGCTCACATCAACAAACAAGAAAGAACTCAAAGAAACAACCTAATCTCACATCTCAAAGAACTAGAAAAAGACCAACAAAAAAACCCCAAAGCCAGCAGAAGAAAGGAAATAATAAAAATCAAAGCAGAAATACATGAATCAGAATCAAAAAAAAAAAAAAAGAATCCAAAAGATCAATGAAACCAAAAGTTGGTTCTTTAAAAAAATAAACAAAATAGACAAACCTCTAGCAAAGTTCACAAAGGAAAAACGGGAGAAAACACGTATAAATAGGATTATAAATGAAAGTGTAAAAATTATAGCAGACTCAGTAGAAATCAAAAGAATAGTAAGAGATTACTATGAACACTTATACACAAACAAATTTAACAACCTAGAAGAGATGGACAAATTCCTAGAATGATATAATCATCCAAAGCTGGACAAAGAAGAAATAGAACAACTAAACAGACCAATTACAAGCAGTGAAATTGAAGCAGTAATAAAAGCACTCCCCAAAAACAAAAAACAAAAGCCCAGGCCCAGACGGCTTCACAAATGAATTCTACCAAACGTTCAGCAGTGAATTAGTGCCTATCCTACACAAACTCTTTCAAAAAATTGAAAAACAAGGAATACCACCAAATACGTTCTATGAAGCCAACATTACACTAATACCAAAACCCAACAAAGATGGCACAAAAAAAAAAAAAATTACAGGCCAATCTCCCTAATGAACACCGATGCAAAAATCCTTGCCAACAAAATCCAACAATGCATCCATAAGATAATTCACCACGACCAAGTAGGATTTATTCCAGGGACACAATGAGGGTTCAACATCCAAAAATCAATCAATGTAATCCAACACATCAACAAAAAGAAATATAAAAACCATAAGATAATATCCATAGATGCTGAGTAAGCATTTGACAAAGTACAACACCCATTTATGATAAAGGCCCTTGAAATTCTCGGGATACAAGGAACATACCTCAACATCATAAAGGCCATCTATGACAAGCCCACCGCCAATATCATTCTCAATGGTGAAAAGCTGAAAGCAATTCCATTAAGATCTGGAACAAGACAAGGATATCCACTCTCACCACTGCTTTTCAACATAATACTGGAAGTCCTAGCCAGAGAAATAAGTTAAGAGAAAGACATACAAGGAATCCAAATAGGCAAGGAAGAAGTCAAACTATCACTATTTGCGGACGATATGATAATATATATAGAGAACCCCAAAAACTCCACAGAAAAACTAATTAAACTAATCAATCAGTTTAGTAAAGTGGCAGGATACAAAATCAACACACAAAAATCAGTAGACTTCCTATACACAAACAATAAATCTGAAGAAGAAGAAATCAAGAAAACCATTCCTTTTATTATTGAAACAAAAAATATCAAATACTTGGGAATAAACCTAACAAAAGAAGTAAAGGACCTATACAAAGAAAACTATAAAACACTGTTAAATGAAATAGAAGTAGACACAAAGAAATGGAAAGACATCCCCTGCTCATGGATCGGAGGAATTAACATTATCAAAATGGCCATCCTACCAAAAGCAATCTACAGATTCAATGCTATTCCAATTAAAATTTCAATGTCATTCTTCAAAGAAATAGAAAAAATATTGATGAAAGTCATATGGAGCCACAAAAAAACACCAAATAGCCAAAACCCTCGTGAAAAAAAAAAAAAAGAAGGAAATGGAGGCATCACTCTCCCAGATTTCAAACTATATTACAAAGCCATAATAATCAAAACTGCATGGTATTGGAACCAGAACAGACACACGGACCAATGGAACCAAACAGAAAACCCAGAAATAAACCCACAGATTTATGGTAAACTAATCTTTGACAAAGGAGCAAAGACTATGCATTGGAGCAAAGAAAATTTGTTCAATAAATGGTGCTGGGAAAACTGGGTCGCTACATGCAAAAGAATGTAACTTGACCACTACCTCACACCATGCACAAAAACCAACTCAAAATGGATTAAAGAACTAGACATAAGACCTGAAACCATAAAATACATAGACGGAAATATAGGCGAAATACTACATGACATGCACCTCCGAGACATCTTACTGACACATCACCCAAAGCAGTGATAGTGAAGGCAAAGATAAACAGCTGGGACTACATCAAATTAAAGCGCTTCTGCACAGCAAAAGAGACAATAACCAAAACAAAGAGAAACCCCACCGACTGGGAGAAAAATTTTGCACCCAACACTAATGATAAAGGACTGATCACAAAAATCTACAAAGAGCTGATGAGATTCAACAAAAACAAAGAAAATAATCCAGTCAAAAAATCGGCAGTTGAGCTAAAAAGAAACTTCTCCAAAGAGGAAATACAAATGGCCTACAGGCATATGAAAAAATATTCACTATCACTTGCAATCAGGGAAATGCAAATCAAAAATACAATGAGATACCATCTTACATCAGTGAGAATGGTACATATTAAAAAAAACTAGCTACAACAAATGTTGGCAAGGTTGTGGAGAAAAAGGAACTCCCACTGCTGGTGGGAGTGCAAACTGGTCCAATCACTATGGAAAGCTGTGTGGAGATTCCTCAACCTACTAAAGATAGAGCTCCCATATGATCCAGCAATTCCACTCCTAGGTATTTACCCAAAGGACACAGAAACATCAATTCCAAAGAGCACCTGCACCCCTATGTTTATGGCAGCACTGTTTACAATAGCTAAGCTTTGGAAACAACCCAAATGCCCAAAAATAGATGACAGGATCAAGAAAATGTGGTACATATACACCATGGAATATTACTCAGCATTCAAAAAAGATAAACACATGCAATTTGCAGCAACATGGATGGAGCTGGAAGGGATCATGCTCAGCGAAATAAGCCAGAAAGAAAAAGAAAAATGCCGGATGGTCTCACTCATTGCAGGAATCTAGAAAACCTAAGTAAGGGACCAAGAAAAAGAATAACTGTAAGAAAGAAAAAATCAAAATCAACAAACAGCTATGAACCAGAAACACACTATGGGGGGTCAGGGGTGGGGAAAGGAGGGATTGGGGTCAAAATAAGGGGATTGCAATTTTATAGGGAATATAAAAATAAAATTTAAAAAAAGAAAAAAAAACAAGGGAAGATCCCTGTAGAATAGGCAACCAATAGGTCATGAGAGCACATTTTTAAAAACAAAAACAATAGCTATAGATAACCTTTGGATAATTGGGTCCATTTCTATATAATGATCGGCAATGTTCAGAATTTTTGGAATCTTCATCTTCTTGCCTAGTAAAATAGCAATGTAAATTAAAAATACATTCAATTTGATATTTTTGATGCATCTATTAACTTGATGTCAAAATATACTAAGAGTTAGGGACCAAGAGTAAATAAAATGCCAATTCCAGTTTCGAAAGCTTGACAATATTGAGGGAAATAAAAGTTGAAAAACCTATTCAATCCTAAGTTATGTAAAGGCAACTGTGCCTTTTGAAAAATGGTATTTTTTCTTCAAAAGAAGATGTACAACAGGCATGGGGTAGTTATGTTTAATGATGAAGTCATATATTGATTATAATAATCAAGGGCAAAATTGTTTTGCTTCTACTTTTCTCACAGTAATCCAAGACCTAGTCATTTTCCTCAGACTTTCAACTTTTAAAGAAGACATTACAACAGATTTGCATCTTTTGCCTTGAACTTCTAAAAGGAACTTTAAAATCAAATGTAAAAATATTCTTGGGACTACTCTTTGCTTTATGTTTTCATGTCAAAAACATTTCTGTTTCAATGCTGGGTGCTTATAACAAAAGGTCCTTGTTTGTTAGCCTGTCTCCTGTTATTGGTTTGTTTTAAGAACTGAACACTTGATTTATTCTTGTTTGTATTCCCAAGGACCACCTGGCCCAGGAACTGGGTAAGCAGTTGAATTAGTTTGCTGACTTTTGTTAGGCTACATGACTGATAATCTTTCATAAAGGGCCTATTCCTACAAAAACAGCTCCAGAGCATTGAGTCATTTCTTCCTTTAAAGATTTAATTTATGCTTTTTTAAGGCTATCAAACCAAATTTATACCACTATAATTTTCCAACTTCCATTGAAAGACAATATTAATAATTCAAGAAAATGAATGGTTCTATGAAGGTTGTCATCTCGTTGTATCTAAACCCCCAGGGGTGGATACCTGTCATATAGTTAATGGAGTTATTATTATAATGAACCAAATAGCTGCAGAAACTGCAAATGTCCATTTTCCAGATATGTTTTTACTTGTCATAAGTTTATTTTATGTTACAAACATAAATATTGCACTTTAGTGCCTGATATTCTTCTTTAAAGCAGCTTGGAAAATTCCAAATATTAAATGAAAAAGTAAATTTAAATTCATTAAAATCAGTTTTATTTCCTTTGTTTCTGAAATTATACATACACACATACCACAAGCATGCACACCGAACATAAAAAGAGGGAGGGAGAGAGAACATAAGTGCAATAAAATGAAACAATCTTAAATTATCATTTTATTATTAGATTTCTATAGTCAACAGCCCTCAGTAGGTTTAATTTAAAAAGCTGACCCTTTATATTCAACAGTTTTAGGACATCAACTGTATAAACAATATAAACTGAATTTAAGAGTAATCAAATAGTGGGGAAAAAGTTTCTTTATAGAGAAGTATTTCCACTCACAAATTCAGAAGGAATAACAGAATTAGAACATTGATCATATGCAACTTCTAATGAAGCTAGGCACTGATAATTATCCATGACTGCTAAAACCAATAAGTAAAAAGTAGATAGGAAGCTTCATAATGGATAATCAATCTCACAATTCCTAACTTAATGCATAAAATTATCACCATAAGAAGAGAGAATTAGACATTATGCTTCCCATTAGTAGCACATAACATCACCTATCAAGTATTCCTGCCAAAATCTCAAGCCTAAATCCTACCAACTCCTTAGATGTTCCAGTATAGGATCGACAAAGGACAAAGAGAAATGTTAAATGATACCCCAGTGATGCAATCAACAAAAACTAGAATGCAGAAAACTCTCTGGAAGAAATGACTTGTGTTCTTCACATTTAAATTAGAATGAAAATAGAAAAGCAATCTCAAGATTCTTAAAAGAAACATGAAAGAGATTTTACCAACAGCAGATATTACATTCAATACCTGATGCAAAGAAACCAACATTTTAGAAATACAACAATCAAAAAAAAATTGATGATACCCTGGTGGTGCAAGGTGTTAAGCACAGCACTATGAAGTTATCCACAGCCTCTGCAGCACGAGTTTGATCCCCAGCCAGGGAGCTACCCACATGGTGCAGCAGACCTCTCCTGCCTCGCCTGCTGCTCCCACAAGCAGTGTATTTCAGTCAGTCTGCCTGTTCTGCTCTCCACTCTGTCTCTGGTGAATCCTCTCACCCTCTACACCTGTCTTGTACCCCAGTTCTTGTATGCATAAATAAATAAATCTTAAAAAAAATGATGACATAATGGCAATGATGGTGATTGTGCTTATGTTTAAAAGTACTTATTTTTAAAAATCACATACCAAAATACTATGAAATTAAATGAAAGGATGTTCAGAAGATGTCTCATAATAAGTCAGTGTATTTGGTTGAGTTAAAAAGTAGAGAGAGAAAATCAAAACGAGATTGAGTGCCAGCAGTTCATTGAAATGTTTGTGGGGTTAATTATACAAGTTTTCAATGTTGTGTATATTAGAAGTCTTTAAAATATAAAAAAGATACAGTTTCTCCCAGGAATCTTTAGCACCAACCTATCAACCAATTAATATAATAACTAATATGCTGAACATTAATTTAACATATGTTTTGTTCTTAGGACATAAAAATAGATACAAAGAGATTCTCTTCCTTCAGAAATTTTAGAATATAAAAAGGAGACAAAGCCTTTATTAGATTAAGAAATAGTATAGTTAAAAGTTTAGTATTAGGACCAGAGGAGTGACAGGAGTTCAGAGAAGGGGAAAAATCAGAAGGATGACATGGTTCTAGAGAGGTCCTGTCAGAGGGCAGGGGAGGGATGGACTAGAAGTTGACTGGACCAACATTCAGAGGGCCTTTTCTCCTAATGACATTATACAGGGAATGAGAGGGTTGAAAAAAAAAAAAGCAAAACCACAGTTTAAACTTTCAACTTGAGTCTAGATCCCACCACTCGTAATGCACAGACTTAACATATTTTATGAAAGTTGTAATTATATTGTGAATGACACCATATACAAGGAAGGTATTAATTTGTCAAGTTTAATATTTAAAAGATATTAGTCCCAGTACCTTTGAGGAACAGAAGGCAAAAATCAAGGGGCAATGGAGGAAATTTTATCACTGAAACAAGGACTAAACTGTGAGCTAGGTTAAAAGCAACATGTAAGGGGTTTGAAACACCCCAGGGATTTATAATGTACCAAGTTGTCAGGATTAAAAGGCATATGAGAGGAAGAGTTATCAAAACCAGAAACTGCTGTTGCCACAGGAGAGAGGGCCTAGGGAAAGAAATTCAGTCATTTCATCCTGCTGCCAACGTAGAAAGAGCCAGGGGAACAAATTCCCTGACCTCGTTCATGTTCTACCTTCCAGTCTTTTGCCAGTTCCTCCCACTTACTAAAGCCAATTGGAAACCAGAAAGCAAGGGAGTCCATTAGTGCAATCGACAAAAGTCAGTATCCTAAAGCCAGCAGTAAGCTGGAGAGAGAGGGAAATACATCTGGAGGGCCCCACTGCTTTGCTATGCCTGCTTGGCATTTATTACTTTTCAAAAAATGATAAAACGGAATTCTCAAAAGACAAAAAAAAAAAAAAAAAGGGACTTAGGCTACTCTTAGACTCTAAGAAGCTGTGAAAAGAGTAGCTGAATCTCCACCCAGCAAGGAAAGAATTGGGTTACAAAGGTAATAGGAAGGCCCCCTCATCTGAAAAATTAGATTGAGCAAAGCCAGACATGGGAGTAGTATGACAGATGCAGACACACTGATTGGGAAATCATAAGTGCAGTCCTTCAGGAAGAACACATTGAAACTGAGAATGAGCAATAAGGACACAATGGCAGGCAGAAGGCAATGGAGTATGGAAACAGCAGGAGGTGTTGTTATCAAGCTGGGTTAAGTCTATAATTGGAGAATAGCAGCAGAAATCTGTCTATTCATCTAGCTATGTATCCCATATGTGTAACTAACCCACAAATGTATATTGAGTCTACTATTGCCAGACACTGTACTCAACAGGGAGTATACAATGATGAGCAGAAACACATGTGTTCCCTGCCCTCACAGAGTATACAGTCAGATGAGGAAATAGAGGTTTGACTTGAGAAATAACATGAACAAATGCAAAATTGCAGTTACAAAGGGTACCCTGAAAAAGAGGCAGGGGTTTTTGTGAGAGCTATAAAAGCATGAGTAAGGAGAAGGGGTGGGGGAACGGAATGGGGTCAGCAACATCACTTCTTTGAAGGAGTGATGTTCAGGCTGAGATCTAAAAGTGGGAAGACATTAGTGAGGGTAAAAAATGAGGGAAGAATAAGCACAACAAAGACACTTAGGTGAAAGACTCTGGATAGAGTATAGGAAGTAAAAGGAAAGAAAGAAACCAGTGTCAGTGGGGTGGAGAAAAAGGACAAATATGACAGACATTTCAAAGGAAGAAGTGAAAAGAATTGTAGACACCTTGATATTTGGCCAGTTAGGAGGTAAAATGGCTTAATATGGTCCCAACCACTTCAACTAAGTTGAACTAACGAGATGGGATGCTTATATGCTTTATCAGTCTATATCAGCAAATATACTTGTGCCTTAACTGAAGAAGAAAACCCATAAAAGTCTATTATCAACAAATATTTACTAGACATTCTGTAAGACATTGGAACACTGGAAACATAGCCTTAACCTTATTTACATAATTACTTTATTACATCACATGTAATATGTACCAAAGAGGGAAGAAATATCTAGGGATAGATTCAAGGAAGATCTATTAATATAGGAACTATTAACCTAGGAATCTAGGAATAAAGAAAGATCTATTAATCAAAGAATATTCACTGAATACCTTCTATATCTATAGCACAATACGAAGTCCCAGGCAAACAATATCTCATCTGCGACAAAGGTAAGAGCTAAATTCATTTAAATACAGACTGTGACATTTGTTTGCCCAGAGTGTGCATAACTGATTAAGATGTAGATAACTGGATTCAGAGACCCTTCATGGGGAGAGATTTAAAATATGAAAGTGAGGGCTGGATCTAAGATGACATCGAGGATATTCTCTCTTCATTCCACAAAGGGTCATATAGGTTAACCAGTGAAGTACTGTACCCACAGAGTCCCACTGACTGGCAAAACTGAAATACCTTTTGGACATCGGAGACCAGGCAGACTGTTCCAAAGGGACATGGAGGAGATTTAAGCTTCAGTGATCAAGAGGTGGGTGAATCACCACCAGTGATGCCCAGGTGGTGCAGTGGTTGAGCACTGGGCTGCAAAGCTGCCCCCAGCCTCTGAAGCACCAGTTGGATACCCGGCCACCGGCGAGGGTCCCACATGGCAAGACAGACCTCTCCTGCCATGCCCGTTGCTCCCCTCAGCAGTGTATTTCATCAGTCTGCCTGTTCTGTTGCCCTCTCTGGCTCTGGTGAATTCTCTCTTCCCACAGTTCTGACTGTACCTAGTGCATGTATAAATAAATAAATAAATCTTAAAAAAAAAATTTTAAAAATTAAAAAAAAAGAGGTGGGTGGAGAGAAATGTTAAAATCTGATTGAAACAATAAACCAGTATAGTAGTCAGGTTACAAAATGAACTAAAAAAAATTTGTTTTTCTACAAACAACAATAAGCTTGAAAAGAAAGAAATCAAGAAAAATATTCCGTTTAGAATCAGATAAAAAAAATACAAAAGAGAGAAATTAACAACAGAGGTGAAATTCATTCATTCATTGTACAATGAAAATGGTGAGACATTACTAGGAGAATTAGAAGACACAAAGAAATGGAAAGACATCCTCTGCTCATGGATTGGAAGAATAAACAGTATTAAAATGGCCATCCTACCAAAAGCAATATACAGATTCAATGCTATTCCAATCAAAATTTCAATGTCATTCTTCAAAGAAATAGAACATTATTGATGAAATTCATATGGAATCACAAAAAAAATCCCGAATAGCCAAAGCTCTCCTGAAAAAAAAAAGAAGGGAATGGAGGCATCACACTCCCAGACTTCAAACTATGCTACAAAGCCATAATCATCAAAACTGCATGGTATTGGAACAAGAACAGACATTCAGACCAATGGAATCGAATAGAAAATACAGAAATAAACCCACAAATTTATGGTCAACTAATCTTTGACAAAGGAGCAAAGACTATGCATTGGAGCAAACAAAGTTTGTTCAATAAATGGTGCGGGGAAACTGGGTCGCTACATGCAAAAGAATGAAGCTTGACCACTACCTCACACCATACACAAAAATCAACTCAAAATGGATTAAAGAACTAGACATTAAGACCTGAAATCATAAAATACATAGAAGGAAATATAGGCGAAACACTACGTAATATGCACATCAAAGACATCTTTACAGACACATTACCCAAAGCAGTGATAGTGAAGGCAAAGATAAACAGCTGGGACTACATCAAATTAAAGCGCTTCTGCACAGCAAAAGAGACAATAACAAAAACAAAGAGAAACCCCACCAACTGGGAGAACATTTTTGCACACAGCACTAATGATAAAGGACTGATCACAAAAATCTGCAAAGAGCTGATGAGACTCAACAACAACAAAGAAAATAATCCAGTCAAAAAATGGGCAGAAGAGCTAAAAAGAAACTTCTCTGAAGAGGAAATGCAAATGGCCAACAGGCATATGAAAAAATGTTCAACATCACTTGTAATCAGGGAAATGCAAATCAAAACTACTATAAGATACCATCTCACACCAGTGAGAATGGCACATATTAAAAACACTAGCAACAACAAATGTTGGCGAGGGTGTGGAGAAAAAGGAACTCTTCTGCACTGTTGGTGGGAGTGCAAACTGGTCCAACCACTATGGAGAGCTGTGTGGAGATTTCTGGACCTACTAAACATAGAGCTTCCATATGATCCAGCAATTCCACTCCTAGGTATTTACCCAAAGGACACAGAAACATCAATTCCAAAGAACATCTGCACCCCTATGTTTATAGCAGCTCTATTTACAATAGCTAAGCTTTGGAAACAGCCCAAATGCCCAAAAATAGATGACTGGATCAAGAAGATGTGGTACATATATACCATGGAATATTACTCAGCATTCAAAAAAGATAAACACATGTAATTTGCAGCAACATGGATGGCGCTGGAAGGGATCATGCTCAGCGAAATAAGCCAGAAAGAAAAAGAAAAATACCGGATGGTCTCACTCATAGCAGGAATCTAGAAAACTTAAATAAGGGACCAGGAAAATGAATAACTATAAGAAAGTGAAAATCAAAATCAACAAACAACTATGAACCAGAGACACTTTTTGGGGGGTGGGGGGCGGGAGGAGAGGGATTGGGGTCAGAATGGGGGGGTTGCAATTGTATGGGGAATATAAAAATAAAATTTATTATTAACAAAATAATAATAAAAATCAGTATACATGATAAAAATTATTTGAAAAGAATTTGCTTCCCATTATATTGAATTTCTATTCTCATACCATTCTTATACAGTTAAAACTCTCAAACAGAAATCATGCCAGTAAAAAAGTCTTGGATCACAGTACAACTAGCTCATGACAATATGTAAAATTCTATTGATAAACTCTGTCCAGTAATTCCACCAAAAATCTCCTTTTTGGAGTCAACTATTCCTTAAGAGTTGGTAAAAATAAACAAAAAAAGTAGATACTATTTATAAAGGTATAGATTTAGTAGTCATCATATTTATTATTACATAAAAAAATTAAGGTCATCATCAAACATTTAAAATTTCTATTGACAAAATAAAACTATAAAATAATCAGCCCTGAGGTATATCAGAATATACTTAAAAGAAGCTGAGCATTTTATCTTTCAATAAGATTTTCAAGGAAATTTGTGTTTCTACCAATTGCATTAAAAATTAATGGCCCACGCTTGACCATCTGGTCATTTCCACTATCATAATTATGGCCAGTGCAGATGACTGCATTATTGATTTGGGGATGGATGCTGAATGGGAAAGCAAACTCTAGTCTTGTTGTTCTGGTATATGTCTGGGAAAATACTGTGCTGATTACTGCTTTCTGGACACGGTGGAATTTGTGTTATATTTATGACTTCGTCTATGAGTAAAGAAAGTTGAAGAGATGAAAGGATGATATCATTAAATCAGTAGAGTAAATATATCATAGAAAATAAGTCAATTGTTAAGGAAAGAAGGTGAAATTTCTTCCTCCACAAACAATAATATGGCACTAATTTTTGCTACCTTGAGATTGAACACCACAGAGTAGTTTTAAAATATTGAAAAAGTACTATTGTTTCATTCTGATTTAGCCAAATTAACATTTTATGATGGCCTACTATATTTCTTATTCCTGAAACTCTGTAATGGGCTTATCTTTTCAAAAACTATCAAAAATATGCTTGCTATCAAAGAGGTCAGTAACTTATATCAGTAAGTTTTACTTTAACCAAATGTTAATTTTAAAATCTGAAAAATAAATGGATTAAGCAGCATTAATGTGCTTAAAAGAATAAAACTGATAAATTTTCCTCTGTCGTTTGATATTTAAATCACTTGGTAATGAGATAAAGGTTCATTAAGGCAGCCTTTGTTATGTAAAAACAAAACACAGTGGAGAAGAAATTCTTTATTCAGTTACAATTATTCTCCAAGGATATGTCAAATGAGGTATCATTAAAATATTTAACTTTAATTATGCAACATGTTTTAATACATAATCAAAATACATGTGCATACAACCTAAGCATTTCACTCACTTCTGAAATCTTCAGAAATTTTTTCCAAAGAAAAAGTCAACATAAATAAAAATATAGAGAAAAGACAAATTCTCACAGTAATTCACACTTATATGCACCAAAATAGTGTAGCAAACACCTCGGAGAGTCCATCTGATCATGAGACAGAGTTGTCTCCACACATTCTAGTTCAGATTTTTATGTTCCTCCCGTTCCTACCATGTTCCTACTGTTCCAGATCAATCTAATCGTTACACTATTCTGCTTTTTGTTTTCTCAAAATGAAATCTGCTAATTTGAGTTCCCTTATATTTGTCTCCTTATATTTGGCCCATAAATTAATTTATTTAAATATGAGACAATGTTTGTACACAGCTACTGATGCTCTTCTTCTAGGTTAACATTTGTCTTTTGCGAATTGAAATTTCCCAAGTCTGATTTTTTTTCTGACACTGTATCTGCTGTAAAAGAGACATGCTCACTTCTCCACATTTGAGTAGCTCCTGACCCACCCAGAAGGGTAGGGAAGTCACGAGTAAGTCCACCAAGTGACCACATGACTTCCTTTAACCAATGGAAGAGAAACAGTGGTGGATTGTGTCAAATCAAGCTTTATTTTTAAAAAAGCCATTGCACAATTTTCCTTTCTTTGTTTTCTTTCAATATTGCCTTCAGAAATACTCCCACTCCTTCTACTCAGTGACTAGAAATGCTCGGAGGGAGGCTGCCCCACTAGCCTGTAACCAGATACTCCATAATGCAGAAAGAGGGTAAAAGAAAAAAGTGCTCACCTTATATGAACTTAAATTTTTTTTTGATTTTTTTTTTAATTTATACAAGAGCCGGGGTACAGGCCAGATTCTCAGGAGGGTGAGAGGATTCACCAGAGACAGAGTGGGGAACAGAATAGGCAGAGTGACCGAAATACACTGCTGAGGGGAGCAGCAGGTGAGACAGGAGAAGTCTGCTCACCATGTGGGCTGCTCCAAGGCCTGTGGCTATCGAACCATCACTGTAGAGGCTGCGGACAGCTTCACAGCGCTGTGCTCAACCACCTGCGCCACCAGGGAGGCCTAAAATTAAATTTTTTTTAAAGATTTATTTAATTTATTTTATTTTATGCATATAATAACTAGGATATAGGCCAGAGGTGCAGGAGGTGAGAAGATTCACCAGAGAGAGAGTGGGGAGCAGAACAGGCAGATCTACTGAAATACACTGCTGAGGGGAGCAGCGGGTGAGAGGGATCAAACTCATGCTGCAGTGGCTGGAGAGAGCTGATAGCATTGTGACTTTAACCCCTGCACCACCAGGGAAATCCTGAAATTAAGTATACCCAAATATTAACTGAAAAGAGAATGTTAAGTAGAACCACATAACTCTAGTGGGCAAATTTAATTACTTCCCAACTGTGGCAGCTCCTGCCTCCATGGTTGGCAATGCCACTGTTGCCACCATTGCTCGCCAGTAATTGGATGAAATAAAGAGTGGCTGTACTGTGGATGCTCACAAATAGAGTACGTAAGACCCTCTTCCCCTGTGCGCTGGACTGGACAGTCAATGACGGGTAAGATTGGGGGCAGACTAAAGAAGGCACTGGCCAGCCTCATGTCTGTGACTCCTGACGACCTAAGACAGGCGCAGTCCCCGAGGGGCTTCATCATAATAAACTTTGGCGTTCAGATCAAACAAGGCCTACAAGCCTATAAGCCCAATCTAGGCAATAAGCCTGCAGTAAAAAACCCCTTCTTTGCTTGAAAACAAGGCTGCTAAGAGCATTGCCTACAAACAAGCCTGATGGAATTACCTACAAAGCAGTTTAACCATTAACCAGTTAATCATTGTTTCTGAATAAGTAGTAACTTAGCAACTTGTCCATAATTAATTTTCTTACCTGACTTTTTCTATATATGTAAAAATCAGTTTCAGGAAATGTAACCACATATGCTTAGCAACTTGTAAACTATTAGCTAGAAAATTGTATTCTATGCCTAGGTAACAAGAAACATTGTTATGCTGGGAAAATAGATTTTGTGTGACCTAATGCCTTTTGAAAATGTATAAATATGCGTAATGATTTGAGCAAATTACACTCAGATTTTCACTCTCCCTTGAGTGTGTCTGTGTGTCATTCTTTCTTGTCCCCCGCCCTAATTCCTTCGACCACCTTTTGCTCGTTCTCACTCAACCCTGAGACTGTCTCGATCTCCCGCCACCGCTGAGCTGGTCTGTGGCACCCAACTACCTAGAATATGGGAAGTTATGAAATTGTTTAGATGAATTACTGAGAAGAAAGGAATTTCCATACACACTCCCATGCCTGCTCTCACCTAATGCACTATGTTTGCTAAGGCCTCATATCCAGTAAAAAAAAAAGAAAAAAAACCTCCTTTATATAAATCCAGGGAGACTGGAATTTCATCCTACCTGTTACAACATTGACATACTCAATAAATGTTAAGCAAATGAATGGGAACACGGGATACAAAGAAATACATCACACAGTTCTCCAGAGTGTTACAGAAAAGTTTGAGAAAAATTATGCATATAAGATTTGGATATATGTCATTTCATAAACAGAATATAAATTTGAAAATTATTTCTTAAATCAAAGTACTATACACATGTATCTACAAGTCAAATAATACTAAAACCCTATGACAATAGCAGTCCTATTTATACAAGTCCTGCTCCTCAGATGCAATTCTCTGCCACACTTATAGCAGATTTTTCTGGAATTAGCAATCATTTTTCCAAATATGTGTATGTTCTGATTTACTGTTTCACAATTCTATTCACTCTCTATTGACTTCTTACTTTGAACAATGAGGATTTAATTCTCTTATACATCCCTTCCTGTTCCACCATCTCTCCAATAGATCTGTATCACAATTTTTAGTCACATCAATATTAAGTCATTAAAGCTATACAAAATTTTTTCTCCACTGAGTCACATAAACATCTTTGCTTGTTGCCTTTCTTGTATGCCTTTTTTATTTTTTGATAAATTCAGGAACAAGAACTTGGTTCTAGAACCATGTTTGGGGTATCTTTATTTTGGCTTCACCATTCATTGTGTTTGGCTTGATATAGAATAATAAGATGACAATGATTTCCACCAAGATTTTCAAGGGTATAAATCCTTTATCTCCATTCTTATAATCCTTTTGTTCAAAAGTCAGATGCCAAACTGATTTTTCATTATTTGCGATTTCTCAATATCCCTCATTTTCTCTCTTCTCACGAAGCTTTTAATTTTTTCTCTTTAGCCTCCAGTTCTAAACTTTTACTCATATGCCCTAAGATAGGTTGTCTTCATTCATTCTCCTGGGCATTTCTCATTTACTTTGTTGTTTTATTCTAAAAATCCATGAATTACTCTATTGATAAATACTTATGTATTTCTTTGATAATCTCTTTTCCCTAATTATCTCTGTTATCTTTCTTAGAATGCCTCTTTTTGGGTATTTGACCTGCTGAAATAATCCTCAAGTTTTCCTACCATTTCCTTTCTACTGACTCTGTTTTGTTTCTTCCTTTTTTCTTAGAAATAGCTTCAACTTCACCCTTAAACTTTTTCTATTTTCAAGCTTCAGCTTATTATATGCTCTGTTCCTCACTGCATTAATTCCATCTGAGTTCCTGTTCTTTCTTTTTCTCTGAACTATTCCTTTCGAGTCAGATACCTTCTTAAGACACTGTCCACTTAGGGGGCTTTTCTGTTCTCTAGAGAAGAATCTGTCCATGCCAGCATTCTGGGGGCAGGGCATGGAGAAGAGCCTGGACTCCCAGCATCAGTCCCACATAGGATCCTTACTTTCCATGGTACTGGCACCACCAAGGTCTGAACGTTTTGTGTGGTCTTTGAGGCTGAAAAGCTTGCTTCTCATGGGTCTTGCTTCTCGATGGACACTTAGCAGAAATAACTCCTGCTATATTAAGTCAGTTATCAACCCTTTCTCCACTTGCCACTTCCCAATATGCATTCATTTCTTATTTGTTGTGGAATTTCTCCCATTCTTTTTATATTTGCAGGCTTCTAACTTTTTAAATTCCTTTTTCATTCTTTTTAGAGAGATTTAGGAGGCAAAGGAGAAACCGTTTGCTATGCTGAAACTGAAGTCCCAGAAATACAATTTAAAAGTAGATTATCTGGAGATTATCTACTTTAGATACCTCACTTAATAGCCAAGGAAAGAAACAAAGATGGTTAAGTGCTCTACTCAAGTGCTTTCTCCAAGTGCAGAACAGATAAAACATCTCCTGTCAATTCATCCAGTGTTTCCTTGACTTCCAACATAATGTCTTTCTAAGAAAAGCATTTTGTTAGCCTTCTGGATGAGGAACAAAAAATATATCACTGAACCACCTGTTAATTATATAAATAAAAAAAACTAATAAACAGAGAAGCAAACACTAAAGGCCATGTGTCATGAAAAATCAGTAAGACTTTGAGAAAGGGAAGATTTTGAGGACTAAGATATTTTCTAGAGGTTCGATGGAGGAAATAATATTTGCATTACATTTTCTAGCAGGAACACCAAAAAAAGATTCAACAAAGGAAGTGTGTTACTAGAGCATCTGTAAGCAGAGAAGAGTCAGTGCTTCATCGACTTTCCCCAAGGCCCTTTTCATGAAATACAGAAACCACTCCTGTAACCCTGTAACATCCTGACAAGTACCCAGGATGCATGAAATGCCACAATCACTGCTTGCTCTCTTGGGCTCTATCCATCCATACCAGTCGATAAGGTTATGTTGACTCTTCCTCCCCCTAGTTTGTATTATGGAATCAATATTATGGAATCAACTATGGATAGTTTTAAATTTTTAATTATATTGACATTATATGATAACCATTTTCAAACTAAATATCCTAAAATTTATGACAGAAAATTAAACATTTGTAAGTAAGACACTTTTTAAGGACTCACACTATCATTATAGAACCATAACACAACTATCTGGGATAGAATTTTAAAAATCCAACTGAATGGCACTAAAGACATGCATGATTTTAGCACCTTCTATCTATATCATGTGTTAAAAGAAGTCAGAAAGCATGAAGAAACACTTCTTGATAATCAATAAAAGCTTAAAATAATATATTCAATGCATATCTTCCTTAAGATGACAATTAAATGGTAAATAGTAAGACAGCAGTAAACACAGTGCCAATTATTTTTGTTTTTGTTGGTATTTCAAGGCAGCTCTTACAGCTAAAATATCACCAAACTTCCACTACTCTATGACCTTGGGATACACACTGCCTTTTTCAATGGCGAAAACAAACTAGTTTCTATTTAATTTTTGTCGACCAAAGTATAAAGATGTAAATGGATATTTCAAAATAAAACAAATGCCTTCAATTAATGAGGCATAAACAAACAAAAATCACTTAATCTGTGGCACAAACATTTCTACAAATGACCTCCTAATTTTTTGCATATCTAATTCCATATACATATAAATATGTATACTTTAACTACTTGTTCTGGATTGCAGTGGGTGTTTCAGCTGCTGAAATTACAATTAAGACTGTATTCTGATGCATCTAAACTTAACTGAAAGGCGGTAAAGAGCTAGAATATTCAAATTCTTTAGATTATGTAATAGAAATAGACCCAAGTGCGCCATTACAGGGGCTCCAGTAATTTTCAAAAAGCATTCCTGAGTTTGCTCTTGAAGCAAACTATTCAAGTCTACATATAATGTTCAATCTTAGTCTATCATGAAATTTTCCAACCCTCATTCTAATTACCAATTGTTAAAGGAGAACAAAAAACCCTATTTTTGTCCTCATTACTGCAAAGCTATTCTAGGAAGACTTTTGAGAATGATAACCATGAAAGGGCTAAACATCTTAGCATATTTTACTTTAAAAAAATTTCTCCCATGAAGATCAATCAGGAAGAGAAAAACTGCTTTAAAATTTCCAATACATTCCAATATCAGTATTGCAATATCAAAATCTGGTTTATGTCCACCTATTGAGCTGCTCCAATTAACTTTGAAAGATCAAAAAGCAAACTAAGAGATGGAAATATCTTGGAGTTTTTGAATTTTCAAAGCAAAATTAGACTAGATGAATAAATTCATATGCTCACTTGGGTCAAGAAGCCTCTGGCTATAGAAACTATGAAACTTAAAATATATAGAACTATGCTTAAGTCCAAAACTACTCAAACAGAATCTCTGGAAGTGGGGTTCATATGTCATCTTTAAAAGTTCTCCAGATTGAGAACCTCTGTTCTTCAGATTAATGTTGTTCTCACCAAAGTCTACCTGTGCAGGTGTAGATGGACCAGAGACAAAATCAGGAAGCTATTTCCAGGAGAAAGTCAGGTAACTATTGGGTCTCCCTTAATCTGAATTTGATTCCTGCATCCCTATAACACAATGTTGTGCAAATTCTAAGATCAACCAAGGAGCTTAAATGCAGATTCCAGAGTCTACATTTACTGATTTAGGCTTAGTAGGTTTGGTTAAGTCCCTGGAATATAAGATTTCCTTTTTAAAAAAAGATTTGCTTACTGTGAAAAATATGCATAACATGAAATGTAGCCATCTTAACCCATATTAAAGGGTACAATTCAGTGATAATAAGTATATTCATATTGCTGTGCAGTCATCACCAGATAAAATCTTGCAAAACTGAATGTCTGTACTCATTAAACAATAACTCCCCATCCTCCGTCCTTCCAATCCCTGGCAGCAACCATTCTACTCATTCTTTGACTACTTTAGATGCCTCATATAAGTGGAAGCATATAGCGCTTGTCTTGGAAAATGTTTGCCTTGGGATATGTATTTTTTAAAAGATTTATTTTATTTATGCATACAAGAACTGGGGTCTAAGCCAGAGATGAGACAGGGTGAGAGAATTCACCAGAGATAGAGTGGGGAGCAGAATAGGCAGATCTACTGACCTACACTGCTGAGGGGAGCAGAGGGCAAGACAGGAGAGGTCTATTGCACATGTGGGTTAGCTCCTTGTCCAGGGATCGAACTCATGCTGCAGTGGCTGGTGATAGCTTGATAGTACTGAGACTTTAACCTCTGAGCCACTAGGGAGGCCCGTGGAATATATATTTTCTGACACAGGTGTGGTAGATCAGTTTTGCAAACCATGGTCTGAGAATTTTGATCATTCTCCAATAAGCAGGGAATTCGAAGAATTTGCCGAAGTCTGGCCATCAACTGTAATTTGATGCATATAAATCCTAATAGTAAGATCCCCAAATGAACTGGATATTCTAGGGGTCATTTGCAACCAGAGGCTGCAAATTGTTCCTATGAACCTCTGCCTCCTGAACCTTCTTTCCTTGGGTCTTCATTTTCTTGGGTCAACCACCTCTAGACTGATCTGCAACACAGAACCATTCCACTTGCCCCATTCCAGGGGGTTATATCATGTTTCTAAAAATGGCATTTGGATGAGAACAAAAGTTCAGGAAGCTAGCAAGAAAGCATAGATAGGGTTTTGATGTATGAGGGAAACCAGACATAGTTGGATAGTTTCTAGGTCATGCTCTTTGCCCTCACTCCCTTCCCCTTCCAACAACGAGATGCTAAAATCACTCAAGGTCAGTGGCCGACACTGAAACAGACCAGATGACAAGGGAAGGCATACAGTGAATCCACTTCAGTTTTCCCTGACTGCATTTAGTCCAGACCACAGAATATTCAAGGATGTGTGGAGTCTTTGCAGTCTTCTCTTGGTCCTTGGCAAGAACAGAGGCTTCCTATGGGGTAAGAGCAATGTATGGTGACAGGGAGTGAACCACCCTGGCAAATGACAGAAGAGTCAATATTTGTTTTACACACATTTTACTCATTCTCATAAAATATTTTTGTTCCCAGAGGCCTGAAACTATTCTATTAGTTGAATGACAATAAGGTACCTGTGGATGTTTGTCTATGCACCTAAAATGTTAAAAACAAATCAACATAAATCCAAATTTAAGTCAGGATAGATGAAAAATGCAAAGGGACAATAAATTAACCAAGGACTTGTTAGTTGAAGCTAATTTACATATGTCCACTCTGAAGGCAATAACTTTTTTCCTGGAAAATTGTTTACATTAATGATTTTTTATTTTAGAAAAATATATCAAATTTCTATTAAAACTACTTTAAGGTAAGATCTAGTGTTTCATATGCTAAATCTCTGAAAATAAAAAGAAAATTCTCACTGATAAAAGTGTAAATGTCTTTAGCATAGCATCTGTACTATCAATAAACTCCAGAAACAGAACCAATTTTCACAAAAGTTTACAGTGCTAATCCTCACCTTTGGGAATTTGTGAAGATATCACACATCTGTGCTCATGCACAAAACCTCTAAACTGTAATAAGGGCTCTCTTTCTACTGTCTTAAAGTTGCTGCTGCTAGCTATTACTCAACCTGGTTGTCTTGACTTTTTCTGTTATCACAACACTTCAACAAGGGTAACTGGCTGTTTCATACTTCACCAAAATCTTTACACCTGGTTTTGACGAATTACCACTACCATGTGCACAAAGACATGGCAAAAGAAATACACTAGGAACAACACTGCCAGTATGATAATTTACTAAATGTTAATCTTTTTTAAAAAAATTATTTATTTATGCATACAAGAACTGGGGTACACAGTCCAGAGGTGCTGGGGGTGAGTAGATTCATCGGAGACAGAGCAGGGAACAGAACAGGCAGACAGATTGTTCTGTCAGTCTGCTGAGGGGAGTGGCGGTCGAGACAGGAGAGGTCTGTTGTGCCATGTGGGTAGCTCCCTGGCCAGCCAGGAATCGAACGTGTGCTTCAGTGGCTGAGGATAGCTTCACAGTGCTGTGCTTAACCCCCTGCACCACCAGGGAGGCCCCTAAATGTTAATCTTGATATAATGGACTTGTTGACCACAATGGCTGACTAATTCAAATAGCTGCCAGATGATAAGAAGTTAAGGTGGTTTATCCTCACTCTTCCTGCCTCCTTCACCTTCCTTGTCATTGACCTGCCTGCAGAACACACATCTCACATAATGTGGACCTGTTAAATTTGTTATATCTGTCCCATAGTCAATGACTACAAGTTTAACCATCATCCAGTGCTTCAAAACAAAAGCCCTGATTAATAAGAGGATTTAACAGAAGCATATGCCTGGATCAGACATTAACCAATCAATCATCATCTCTAGAAAAATAAACACCTCCGTGCATCAGTAACTACCAAGTTGTATACAACATCCCAAAGGAGCTTTGAGTCCCCTTCCAGCTAAGGTTTATGATTTTGATTTTGTGGCTCCACAAAAACAGTTAAAGTTCTAATAACTTAAATCTCTGTCATGGTGATAACATATAACTCAGACAACAGAAACAGCAGCCTTTATTATGCCATAGTAATGGCTCTCACTTCTTGAACACTGACTATGGTGGTATGCTGCTGCCTCACTCATTGCTATCTGCCCAGGATCCAAAACACAATACATGACAGATAGCAGGTGCTCAAAAATATTTGTTGACTAACCACTAATTGACTGACTGACTGAATGAATGAATGAGAGCTTCACTGCCTCACAAGAATCCTGAGTTAGGCTGATTATCCTTAACATATAAATGAGAAACTGACACATAGTTTAAGTGACATATTCCCAGTTACTGAAGTATTGTATGTTAAGTCCAAGACTAGCAACCAGATTTTGGGTGACCAAGTTCTATAAGATGCCAAAGACTGCCCATTAAACCCCTGTACACATTTCTTCTCAGGATAAGCCAGTACAAGATACTCTTCTCCTCTCCTTCTCAAATGAAAGAAAACTCTTACTCTCACTGCTCTGAATTACCAAGACACTTTATTTCTATGTCCCTTAGGGTTGTGTCAATTCCTTCTTTGTTTTATTTAAACAAAGGTAGGAGTCATGTGTTAACTATATCTTTCACTTCACCGCACATACTAGAGTCTAGTAGTGTATAATCTTTCTAAAAGGCAATCATTTATTTCTTTGGAGACATAACATCTTTGTTCAAAGATGAAGGTAACGTGGGGCCTCCCAGGTGGCGCAAGGGGTTAAGCAGTATGAAGCTGTCCGCATCCTCTGCAGCACAAGTTCCATCTCCGGCTGGCCAGGGAGCTACACACATGATGCAGCAGACCTCTCCTGTCTTGCCTGCTGCTCCCCACAGCAGTGTATTTCAGTCAGTCTGCCTGTTCTGCTCCCCACTCTGTCTCTGGTGAATCACCCCTGCACCTTTGGCCTATAACCCTGTTCTTGTTCGCATAAATAAATACAACTTTAAAAAAAAAGATGAAGGTAACAGATATGTCAGTGAAGCATTTACATACAAAAGATACTGACATACATGAAGCCTGGATTGGCTAGTCCAAGGATAATGTTGCTTGGTGAAGAATTTTCTTATTTGGGAGGGGAGTCTCTAAAAGGAAAAAAAAAAAACCTACCAACTGTGAAACTTGCAGTTTATGGAGAAAAGTTTGATAAAAAATGATGTTATATGTTTTGCTAACTTTGAAAGCAAATAAGGAGAATTCTAGATTAATAATGGATAATATCTTGGCAATGTCTTCAAAAATCATTGAGAAAGGAAGTTCTGGCAAGATAGGCACTCTTCCCGCATGTTCTCTGCCGCAACTGCGAAGCTTAATTTAATTTTGTTCAGAAGGAAATGTCATGTTTCCCAATCTGAAGACTACTTTTTCTAAGTGTCAGAAGATCAAAGGGGCCTGGTGAAAAGAAAAATCATGAAGCTTTTATGATTATTCGTTTGTCAGGAGCTAGAAAAACTACCTGGGTTACTAAACAGGGAGCAGAAAGTCCCGAGAAAGACAACATTCTTAGACAAATACCATTATGAAAAAAATGATGATGGCAGGTTTTAGTGAACAAAGGGCAGGTTTTAGTCAACAAAGGGCAGATACTGGAAAATGAACATACCATTATGGGGAACTCCACAGTGTCTTGGAAAGTTTATTGAGATTACTGTTCCAAAGGAGCAAAATTTCATTCTAGATCAGAAAAATGTGTCTACTTATGCCCAGAGGATAAAAATGTGCCTGTTTGCAGGCTTCCAATGCAAAGCTGTTATAGTTTTCCCAAAAGATGACGACTACAAGCAAAGAAAACAGAAGAAAGCAAAAGTAGAGGATAAAAAACCTACCAGAAAATGCAGTCCTCTAAGTAAAAGGGAACTTTAATCTCAGAGGTGGCTGAGTGCTTCGATGAAATAAACTATGTTAAACTTCAGAAGAAGAAAGCCCAAAAACTTCAGGAGCAAAATTTGGAAGAGACCAAAAGGGTGATTTTCACCAGAAAAGAAATAGAACACCTTCTGAGAGAAGGGCAATTAAAATAAGTGTGGCACTGTGGGTGCTTTGAGGGTTGGAGTGTTATGGTAACATCAGAGGGAGGGGGGATCCTATACTTTTAAAATAAAAACAATGGGCCTCCCCGGTGGCTCAGTGGTTGAGCCCGCAGCCTCTGCAGCACATGTTCGATTCCCGGCCGCCAGGCTAGGGTCCCACATGGCGTGACAGACCTCTCCTGCTGCCCGCTGCTCCCCTCAGCAGTGTATTTCACCGGTCTGCCTGTTCTGTTCCCCGCTCTGGCTCTGGTGAATTCTCTCACCCTCTCACGCTTCTGACTGTACCCAGTGCTTAAACAAACAAACAAACAAACAAATAAATAAATAAATCTTTAAAATAAAAACAATGATGTAGGGCCTCCCTGGTGGCACAAGGGGTTAAGCACAGCTCTGTGAAGCTATCCGCTGCCTCTACAGTACGAGTTCGATCCCTGGCCGGGGAGATACCCACATGTGGCAGCAGACCTCTTTTGTCTTGCCCACTGCTCCCCTCAGCAGTGTACTTCAGTCAATCTGCCTGTTCTGTTCCCCACTCTGTCTCTGGTGAATCCTCTCACTCCCTGCACCGCTGGCCTGTACCCCAGTTCTTGTATGCATAAATAAATAAATATTTAAAATAAAAAAAAACAAAGATAGCAATTGTATGGGGAATATAAAAATAAAATTTATTATTTAAAAAAAAACAGCAATGATATAAACCAATGTTACCATAATAATTTTTTTTTTCAAGTGCCAAGAACCAGAGGTCATGGCCACAGAGAATGAAATGTGTTCAATACATGTGGTGGAAATGTCAAAGGGAGAGCTCCTGGTCATCACAGTGGATACACAGGAGGGGTCATATGTCACAGAGAGATATTGGCAGTGGTGGAAGTGCTGGAATTGGTTATCCATACTCTGTGGCCCTGTTTGTTCCAGCTCGAGTAACTATTCAAACAGAGAGAACAATAAGAGAGGTGGAATGTCCAACAGAGAAAACTAGGACCAGAATGTGTTTCCAGCACAAGGAAACAATCATGGTATCTAAATCAGTCTCAGGACTACAACCAATTGCAACCAGATCAGTTCTGGGGTCAAAGTCATGTACCAGCATTATCACCTAAGATATTATTGAATACACAAGGAATCTGAATACATAATTTTCAAGAAATAATGCAGCAGTTTATGAGGTATATTTACATGAATCCTGCAAATAATCTTAAGAAGCAAGTATAACAGATTTTGATATCTTCTTAAAGATGAGAGAAGTAAGACACAATCAAATTCTATGTGTCCTAGAAAGGGAAAAAGAGGGTTAAAAAAAGCAAGTCATGAAGAGAGAAAGAAAACATATGTGATATTGCAAAAAATTACAAAGTTCTTCTCTTCAGGTATACCTCCTCTGACACAGTCAGAAATCACTGTATATGTTCTGGGCCTCCCTGGTGGCACAGGGGGTTAAGACCAACCTACGAAGCTATCCACAGTGACTGCAGCATGAGTTCAATCCCCAGCCAGGGAGCTATCCACATGGCACAGCAGACCTCTCCTGACTCACCAGTTACTCCCCTTAGCAGTGTATTTCAGTCAATCCACCTGTTCTGTTCCCCGCTCTGTATCTGGTGAACACTCTCACCCCCCACAACTCTGACCTGTACCCCAATTCTTTTTTTTGTATTTTATTTATTTATTTTTTTAAATAAATTTTATTTTTATATTCCCCATACAATTACAATCCCCTTATTTTGACCCCAATCCCTCCCCTTCCCACCCCCTACACCCCATAGAGTGTCTCTGGTTCATAGTTTTTTGTTGATTTTGATTTTCACTTTCTTATAGTTATTCATTTTCCTGGTCCCTTATTTAAGTTTTCTAGATTCCTGCTATGAGTGAAACCATCTGGTATTTTCTTTTTCTTTCTGGCTTATTTCGCTGAGCATGATCCCTTCCAGCGCCATCCATGTTGCTGCAAATTGCATGTGTTTATCTTTTTTGAATGCTGAGTAATATTCCAGGGTGTATAAGTCCCACATCTTCTTGATCCAGTCATCTATTTTTGGGCATTTGGGCTGTTTCCAAAGCTTAGCTATTGTAAACAGTGCTGCTATAAACATAGGGGTGCGGGTGCTCTTTGGAATTGATGTTTCTGTGTCCTTTGGGTAAATACCTAGGAGTGGAATTGCTGGATCATATGGAAGCTCTATGTTTAGTAGGTCCAGAAATCTCCACACAGCTCTCCATTGTGGTTGGACCAGTTTGCACTCCCACCAACAGTGCAGGAGAGTTCCTTTTTCTCCACATCCTCACCAACATTTGTTGTTGCTAGTGTTCTCAATATGTGCCATTCTCACTGGTGTGAGATGGTATCTCATGGTAGTTTTGATTTGCATTTCCCTGATTACAAGTGATGTTGAACATTTTTTCATATGCCTGTTGGCCATTTGCATTTCCTCTTCAGAGAAGTTTCTTTTTAGCTCTTCTGCCCATTTTTTGACTGGATTATTTTCTTTGTTGTTGTTGAGTCTCATCAGCTCTTTGCAGATTTTTGTGATCAATCCTTTATCATTAGTGTTGTGTGCAAAAATGTTATCCCAGTTGGTGGGGTTTCTCTTTGTTTTTGTTATTGTCACTTTTGTTGTGCAGAAGCGCTTTAATTTGATGTAGTCCCAGCTGTTTATCATTGCCTTCACTATCACTGCTTTGGGTGATGTGTCTGTAAAGAGGTCTTTGATGTGAATATCACGTAGTGTTTCGCCTATATTTCCTTCTATGTATTTTATGGTTTCAGGTCTTATGTCTAGTTCTTTAATCCATTTTGAGTTGGTTTTTTTGTATGGTGTGAGATAGTGGTCAAGCTTCATTCTTTTGCATGTAGCGACCCAGTTTCCCCGCACCATTTATTGAACAAACTTTGTTTGCTCCAATGCATAGTCTTTGCTCCTTTGTCAAAGATTAGTTGACCATAAATCTGTGGGTTTATTTTGGATTTTCTATTCGATTCCATTGGTCTGTGTGTCTGTTCTTGCTCCGATACTATGCAGTTTTGATGATTATGGCTTTGTAGTATAGTTTGAAGTCTGGGAGTGTGATGCCTCCATTCCCTTCTTTTTTTTTTTCAGGAGAGCTTTGGCTATTCAGGGTTTTTGGTGATTCCATATGAATTTCATCAATAATTGTTCTATTTCTTTGAAGAATGACATTAAAATTTTGATTGGAATAGCATTGAATCTGTATATTGCTTTTGGTAGGATGGCCATTTTAATAATGTTTATTCTTCCAATCCATGAGCAGGGGATGTCTTTCCATTTCTTTGTGTCTTCTTCTATTTCTTTTAACAGTGTTTTATAGGTTTCTTTGTATAGGTCCTTTATCTCTTCTGTTAGATTTATTCCCAAGTATTTGATTTTTTTTTGTTTTGATAATAAAAGGGATTTTTTTTTATTTCTTCTTTTTCAGATTTATTGCTTGTGTATAGGAAGGCTATTGACTTTTGTGTGTTGATTTTGTATCTTGCCACTTTACTGAACTGATTGATGAGTTGAATTAGTTTTTCTGTGGAGTTGTACCCCAATTCCTATATGTATAAATAAATAAATCTTAAAAAAAAAGAGAAATCATTGTATATATTCTGCAAATCCCAGCATGAAACAAGAGTTTTGATAACAGGATAGTGTAGTTGATTTGGAATTGACCCCTCAGAAACCATTAATTTTCACTGGCAATAATCAATAAAATCTTCACCATGTTTTTGTTCTCCCTATTAAAGAACAGCTCTTCTGTAAGATGAATTTGCTAAATAGGGCATCATGGAAGAATTTATAGGATGTGGTATGTATTTAAAGAGAAAACTCTATAATTCTCTGAACAATTTCAGCTTTAATTGAATTTCTTTAAGATATTTCTGCTTAAATAAGTTTTCCTAGAAAAAATTTGCCCCTTATCATCAAAAACACTCTCACTGGAATAGTATTAGGAAGTAGTTTAGAGAGCTGAATGATATTAACCTATATGTAATTTTACTATCTTTAGCTCCCTTAAGAAGATAATTTTCACAGCACAAGGAATAAAATAAAATCTAATTTACTTCTAAATTTTATTGCAATTTCTCCCAAATAAACAAAGTTGAATCTCCATCACCAATCAAAAAAATAATTATAAGTATTCCAGTGTCAGCATGTCTATTCCAAAAAGGGAACTTGCTCTTCTTACTTGGCCAGGAAAACCACTGCAGATTTTAGAGAAGAGTTTCTAATATCAAGTGAGACGCTGCATCCTAAGATCTGAAAACTAAATGCCCTTTGAGTGAAGAGTAAGTGAAAATGTTTATGAATTCTGTAAAGTGGGGCATGGGATAAAGAGGAAGAAGCATCGTAACAGTAGAATTTAAGCAGCAGCACCAAACACCTCATTCATCCTGGAAGGTCCCTTGTAGGATATGACCCACTCCTCAGCCACAGATAATTGACAACCTGAATGGGTTAATCCAAACATCTTTCTGGAAATTTGAAATTGGAAAATGAGATGTTAGTTGAGTTGAAATCTCATGCAGAATCAGGATCAGGGGGGTGGGGGGTGGGGAGGGGAGGGATTGGGGTCAAAATAAGGGGGTTGCAATTGTATGGGGAATATAAAAATAAAATTTATTTAAAAAATAAAAAATAAATAAAAATAAAAAAAATAATTTACTCTACAATGTTTTCTGTACCATTATTTACAATAACTGGGACATGGAAACAACCTAAGTGGCACTGATACCTACAAATAAGCAATACCAATGTGTTTTAAAAAAAAAAAAGCAGCTATACACTGAACCTTACAGAATGTTGTTGACAGAAGACATAAATAAATAGACACTATGTGGCCATATATTAGAAGATTTATTATTAAAATATTCAAACTATCCAAAAAAAAAGAAGATTCAGGATCAAATTTATTTATTTATTTATTTTTAAAGATTTATTTATTTATTTGTTTGTTTGTTTGTTTATTTATTTATACAAGCACCGGGTACAGTCAGAAGTGCGGGAGGGTGAGAGAATCACCAGAGCCAGAGCTGGGAACAGAACAGAGACTGACGGAAATACACTGCTGAGGGGAGCAGCGGGCGCAGCAGGAGAGGTGTGTGCACCATACACTGCTGAGGTGAGCAGCGGGCACAGCAGGACAGGTCTGCACACCATTGGGACCCTTGCCAGTGGCCAGGGATCAGGGATCAAACTGGCGCTTCAGAGGCTGCAGACGGGGATGAACCTGCACTGCAGAGGCTGCAGGCAGCTTCGCAGCCCAGTACTCAATCGCTGCACCACCAGGAGAGGCCCCAGGATCAAATTTAGATTGGGGAAGCCAAAGGAAAGCTCTGAACCAGCTAAAAGGACAAAAAAAAAAAAAAAAAAAAAAAAAATTAACATCACTTTGCAATTCAAAAGAGAAGAACAAAGCAGATAGAGAAAAGTGATAGAAACCAGGCAATATCATGTGAACAACCTTGGATGCAGGCTGGGTTCTCTCTCTAAAGTTCTCTCTCTCAGCGCATTACTGAACCCAATTTGGAATATCCATGATTTGGCCTTCTTTTCACTTACATAAGCATTTTCATTTGTGATGATTTGAGTGGCTTCTACTTCTTGAAACAAAAACAAATAGGTTTGACTTAGACAGGCTGCTTCACAGAGAAGGTAATATATGAGCTAAACATCAGGAATTCACCAGGTGACCAGTGGAGCAAAAGTATCCCAAACCAAGGAAACAACCAACATCACAAGTCAACCTGGAAGTAAGAGAGAGCAAGCTGAGTTCTGAGAAGTACAGTGATTAAGGATAATCAGAGCACAAGAAACACTGGAAGGGTGAAGGGGTGAGAATTGAGGTTGGAAAAAATGACAGGAGTCAATGCACAAAGGATCTCGAGTTATATGCCAAGGTATTTAGTCAAGTGTTAAGTGATGGGATCACAGGTGTCATAAGCAACCATTCTGGCCATGACATGGAGACTGAAATGGAGGAGCTTGGGGCAAGGTTGGAAGCAAGAGAACAATGAAAAAGTGAGCTCCTCAAGGATAACCCTATTTGTTAGTATTATTTCCACTATTGGAAATTTTGAAGGGAGGAAATAAATGAAAAAAGCATAAACTTGAGTTTAAGAAGAATCTTGCAGAGTGGCTGGGTATAGCTGTACAAGTGTTCCACCCTTCCCACCTGATGTTTTAAAGAAACTACCATAGCTTAAGCAGTTGTTGACCCATAAGCAAAAGCACCACCAAATATGATCTACTGCATAATAAAATACAGATCACAAAAGAAGCTCACACTTTAAAATATCACATAATTTCACAGTTCATTTCTCCAGTAGTCATACTCATTTATTAATTTACTAATTTTAACATAAAGTCACATCAAGTTAGTTACTGAAGAAAACATGGCACCTTTTATAAAGTCTGATAAAAGCATTACTAAAAACTGACTTTGAAAAAGAACATCTCAAACTCTTTGGCACAATGCCTCTGTCCTACTTAGTAATAAAAAAGGAAAACATGTGTGCCCCTGAATCAATGGAAGCTTTGGAAGTTCTGTTAGTTCAGATAACAAGACAAACCACATCCCCAAATACTTAAATGGATGGAAATGGAATTGTCAGGTTTGATGAATGTGGGCTGCGGACACAATGAACTTTCTACCTTATCAGTAATTTCTCCTACACAAGAAAGTAGAGAATTTTGCATTTATAACAAACAGCTATTTTCGCAAGTGACAACAAAGCATGCTTTCGCGTTATGCTTTGATTTTTTCTCTTTCTACATGCAAAATGCTCATCAACTGTCTTCACTTATGGATGTACCTCCCCACTTAAATTACACCCCAACATGCTCTCCTTCCTATCACATTCCATGTGCCACTGGAATGCAGCAGCCTAACTACATTTGAAATGCTGTTTGTTGAACTTATCTTTTAAGTCAAGTTAATTACAAATAGTTATGATAAAAATTCCTTTTATCCCTGCTGCTCATTGAGTTATCTATGGATCAGTTTTAGGATCACCAGAGCGATTGCTAGAAATAGTTTACCAGAGGGGCAGGAGGAGAGAGACAAAAACAAGATGGGATGGACTATGGGGGTGGACTATGGATATCTTGGTGGTGGGTATAACGTGGTAACACCACCTGAGGAGGGAGATCCTACATTTCCAATACATAATGATGTAAACCAATGTTTTAGCAAAAATTAATAAAGTTTAAAGACATATTAAAAATAAGTCAATAGTCTCCAGCTCCATCTAAGTTTGACTGAATTAAAATTTGTGTTTTATCAAGATCTGCAAGTTATCGTGTGATGTTCGAGTAACACTATCAGATGGTTTTGGAAAATGCAGTTGAGGAGAGTTTTACTATAACTTAAGATCGGATTGCTAGTTTTTTACCCATGAATTTTCAGATCTTGTTATGTAGTTTGGATACAAGGATTCTGTCAGACATGTGGTCTGAAATATTTTCTTCCCATCTATAGCTTGCCTTAGCTCCTCTTCACATGATCTCTTGTGGAGTAGAAGTTTTTAGTTTTGAAGAGGTCCAACTTATCATTTTTTTTTCTTTTATGGATTGTACTTTTGGTGTTAAGTCTAAGAATATTTAGCCTGGTCCTACCTTGTAAAAAATTTTTTAAGATGTTTTTTCTAAAAGATTTGTAGTTTTATGTTTCACCTTTCATTCTGAGATCTATTTAAAGTTAGTTTTGTATGAGCTGTGAGATTTAGGTTGAAGGCTTCCCCCTTTATTTTTTGTCTTTGAGTGTCATTGGCTTGAGACATCTGCTTTGAGATGCACCTTTAACTTAATAGTATTTAAGCATTATTCATCATTAATAGCATTAATCACTCCTTTGCAAGGAGTGAAAAAAAATATGAGTCATTACACTAAATATACTTTTCAAATGTAGAAACCACAGTTCTAGAAACATTTTATCATACACTATGTCACATTCCGTGCTGCATTTTCTCATGGGCTAAAACCCCCACAGACTGCAGTGTTTTCTCTTAAAACACCAAGAATGAGGGTAGAACACTACACAACAAGACAACTCAATCAAGCTGCATGATGCTTTCTTTTCACTGTGCTAACTTGCTCCTTAGGACCTTGCTGCTGCAAGGTTTTCCTCATCCTCTTCCCTCGTAATAGCCCTGATGGTGGAATAAGGTTTCCAGATCCTATAACTACCCACATCTTAATACCACTGTGTATGTCCAATGCACAAGCTATGACTGACTCCAAGTCTGGCTCATAAATACAGCCTGTACATTAGTGGCTGGCTTTTTCTCACATTCATAACTGTTTTAATTTAATAAATAATGCATTAATTGATCATGTTGTTTAAAACTTACAACAACATAGAGGTACTTGGAGTATTGTGAAAGACCATCTCACAAACAACCCTTGTTAATTCCATTTCCTTAAATAAAGTAACTCCTATGAACAATTTTGAGTGTATCTTCAGTCTCATTTTTATGTCTACATGTGTGGGGATATAAGTACATAAAATTGGGTCCTTTATAAAGTTATGAAATGCAAATTGAGAACAATGGTTGAGAATGCTCTCTAAACCTCCTTGCAACATTAAAAATCATACCTCGCAGGAATTGAGAAAACCTAAATAATTGACCAGGAAAAAGACTAATTATAATAAAGTAAAAATCAAAATCAACAAGTAACTATAAACCAGAGACACACTACAGGGGTGGGGGGAGGGAGTAGGGTCAAAATAAGGGGGTGGGAATTGTATGGGGAATATAATCAAGATGAAAATGCATACATTGAGCAAAATGAAAAATGATATAAAAATATATAAAATAAAATTTTTAAAAATCATACCTCTCTTTTAACCTTTAGGGTTCTTTAAATCTTCATGTATATACAACAAATCTGCTATCATCTTCAAAAGACAGAATAGCCAAGCTGTGCATGTTTTGAAAACTACTTAGTTTTTATTTTTTCCCATAAATATGAAGGAAAAAATGATAGTTATGCTACAAAGTAGAGAAACGACTGTGTGTGTGTGCATGTGTGTGTGTGTGAGAGAGAGAGAGAGAGAGAGAGAGAGAGAGAGAGAGAGGGAGAGAGAGAGAGAGAGTATATATAGGAGTTCATGAGTGAGCAGGTGAGTAATGTGCATAAAACAAGGCTTAATTGTGGGTCCTACAAAATATAAACAGTGTGTCATTATTCTTAGTGCAGAGGACAACTGCTGTAATAAATGCAAATAAAAAATATTTAATCTGGAAAAAGAGATAGTATTAACCCAGCAATTATGTAAAAGCAATTTGTTAGCATGAGCTGCCCTAAAGAATTAGGCAATTTCACTCTAAATAACTAAATTTTAATGAAGCTTATTATGTATATTATTTCTTATTTCTATGAGTTTGTTTACTATTCACAAAGACAACTATGTCTTTAAAAAACTCCTCAATGACATGCTATTCCTGTACTGAAAGGGAGAAGGTAAAATCAAGTGGAGTTTATTTTTTCTTATCTCCCAACCACTTTAATTTTGAAGTGAAAATATGCAGCTGTAATGGAGACCATTAGCTTAACAATACATCTCTTTCCCCTTCTACCTTCACCACAAGAACCCTAAGTTTTAGCTGATAACACTGCTGCTTAATCTAACAACACTCTCCAGTCCAACTATAGGCAGGTAAAGTCATGTGGTGACGTTTTATTTGTCCTGTTTTTTGCCCCAACTATCCTGCTGGCTAAAGAGGGCATGTGATGACTGAGAGTGTACAGACATAAGAGTGGTGAGCTGGAAGGAGCCTGGGTCTGGATAAAAGTATGCAAAAGTCATAATATCTGATCTCCAAAATGCTTTCATTTGTGACAGAAAATAACTTCTATCTTATTCAAGATATTTTCATTTTGCAATAGGTAGCTGATCCAGGCAAATTATATGCAACTGCCCAGTATGATCAAAGTTAACAGGGCCCAACGTATTTAATTCTTTTTTTAAAGATTTATTTATTTACACATACAAGAACTGGGGTGTGGGTCAGAGGTGCAGGGGGTGAGAGGATTCACCAGAGAGAGTGGGGTACAGAACAGGAAGATTGACTGAAATACACTGCTGAGGGGACCAGCAGGGTGAGGCAGGAGAGGTCCAATGTGCCATGTGGGTTGCTCTCTGGACAGCTGAGGTTTTGAATTCATGTTGCAGAAGCTGGGAATAGCTTGATAGTGCTGTCTTTAATCCCTGTGCCACCAAGGAGGCCCTGTATTAAATTATTTTTATACAGAATTTCTTTCTAAATTATCATGATAAAAAAATTCACTATGTCGGGCCTCCCTAGTGGCCCAAGGGGTTAAGCACAGCACTATGAAGCAATATGCAGCCTCTGCAGCACAAGTTCGATCCCTGGCCGGCCAGGAAGCAACCCACATGGTGCAGTGGACCTCTACTGTCTTGCCCACTGCTCAATCTGCCTGTTCTGTTCCCCACTCTGTCTCTGGTGAATCCTCTCACCCCCCACACCTCTGGCCTCTACCCCAGCTCTTGTATGCATAAATAAATCTTTAAAAAAAATTCACTATGTCCTTTTATGGAAGAATTCTATGTTAGAAGTTTCCAAGAAAAAAATAATCGTGATTTTTTTTAGATTTTGTTTTGTCCAGAGTTCTGCAACCAATATGATAGAAACACTCTTCCCATCTTTTTCTTTTGAACAGAAATAAAGAACATGTTTGTAAAAGTCATGAGCAACAAATAAAGACGATCAAATTTTCCTTTTAAAAAAAAAAAGATTTATTTATTTATGCATACAAGCCAGAGGTATGTGGGGGTGAGAGGATTCACCAGAGACAGAGTGGGGAACAGAACAGGCAGATCTACTGAAGTACACTGCTGAGGGGAGCAGCAGGCAAGTCTGGAGAGGTCTGCTACACCATGTGTGTTGCTCCCTGGCTGGGGAGTGAACTCATGCTGCGCTGGCTGCAGATAGCTTCATAGGTTGCATCTCAACCCCTTGCACCATCAGGGAGGCCCCAAATATTTCTCTTTTTTAAAACAGTAACATTGGTGTTGCTCATAGTTTGGAACAATGCTTCAATGAATAGATAGTATATTAATTGTAATATTTATTTCTAATTAGATATAATGTAAATATACTAATATCAATTATATATGTACATGGTATTTTTGTTTTTATTTTTCTCATTTACTGCACTGGTTAGGAACTTTAGCACAATGGTCAACTGAAGCAATGAGAGGAGACAAGTGTTTCATTCTGATTGTAAAGAAATACTTCTGTTTCACATCAAGAATGATATTTGCTGTGGGTTCTGGCAGACACTCTATCCAGAGATGAAAGCTACTTTCTATTTATATTTATTAAGACATTTTATTATGACAGGATACCAGGTTTTATCAACAACAGTTTGTGAAATAATTTAAAAAATGTTTTTTTCTTCTTTAAATTATTTATATGGGAAATTACCTTAATATATTTTTCTAAGTCAAGACATTAACTCATTGCATAAAGGTGCTTTGGTCATGAAATATGTTTAAATACGTGACTGGATTCATTTTTTATGATTTTATTACAAGTGTGGTTATCTTTAAATTTCTATTATTATGCTCCCTCCTCTTATTTTGATATCAAGATTATCAGGCCATATACAATGACTTGGGAAGCAAACATTTTCTAGTCACTGTATGACTGGAGTTATTCACAGAGCTTTCCAGTAAAAATGTTTTGGCCTTTTGGAGCTTTCAGTAAATAAGCTTTTTAACAACTGATTGAATCATTTTGATGATTACAGACCATTTTGATATTTTATTTCTTCTTGAGTTAGTTCTGTTGAAATATTTTCCCAAGACTATGTCCATTTTGACAGTTTTACTGATAATTTATATATAGTGAGCAAGCAATGAATTTAAAGTTCTTGCTTAAACTCCCAGTTCCATCATTTACCAGGCATTTTATTCGAGGCATTTTATTCCAGGCAGAGTATCTCACAAATACTCTGAATCTCCTCTCTCATTTATAAACTGGATATAATATCATCTAGTTCAAGGGCCTCCCTGGTGGCACAGAGGTTAAAGTCTCAGTGCTATCAAGCTATCACCAGCCACGATGGCATGAGTTCATTCCCCAGCCAGGGACCTAACCCACATGGCACAGCAGACCTTTCCTTTCTCACCTGTTGCTCCCCTCTGCAGTGTATTTCAGTGGATCTGCTTCCCACTCTGTCTCTGGTGAATCACTACCTGTACCTCTGACCTACATTCCAGTTCTTGCGTGCATAAATAAATAAAAATATCATCTACCTCAAAACATCTCAAATGGTTTTGGGTAGTAAACAATTTTTTGATCGTGTATTGAAAACACCATACACAACATGACATTATACTCTTAATAAATCATTACTCTAAAACACAAATAAATGTAATGTGATTGTGATAGTGATCATGCTACCATTATGGCTTTTGGCAGTGGTGTGAGGCAGCAGGAATTCTAATTGTAGACTCTCTGAGATGGTCGGGTTAGTAGTTTAAGGACCATTGTTATCCTAAGGGGACAGAGGGACCACATCACGAGGAAGCCTGCGCTGTCTTCAGCAATGCAACTATCAAAAGCTCTTTATGCTGAACCATTGAGAACCTATTCCCCCAAAACCCCAGAAATATAATCTACCTTGTGTTTTTTTTTAAATTTTTTTTGTTTATTATTTTTGGTGGGGAAGGGTAAAAATCAAGTCTCTGATAAAGGAATAAGCAAGAAAATTATTATTGTTTTCCACTATAATGCAGGTGGTGTGGTTCAGGGTGTTAACAGTTGAGATAACAAGTGGCCAGATTGTTGATATATTCTGAATACAGAAACAACAGGATATCTTAATGAATGTATGAGATGTGACAACTTTAACTAAAAGAGATCTCAACCAGGAAAAGTAAAGTAGTATCAAGAAATAAATAGATGGGGTTGTTAAGATACTGAAGGAGAGATCCAGGAAAGAATAGTGATCAGTTCTTGTTCCACATTCAAGCTAGTGATAACAAAATCCATGACCCTTTAACGTGTTAAAGAATATACTCTAACAAGAAAACAGAGCACTACAATCAGAGATGTTTCTGAAGCCAGATAAGTTACCGCAAAATTGATACAGAGTATAATGAATCTCTATAGTTTTCTTTTAAAAATGTAAAAGAAAAGAAGGCAAAAAAACAGTAATGAAATTCAGTTCAAACTTTGGAGATTGATATCATCCAAAGCTACTGGCTAAAGAAATTTTGAATAGAGATATTTTTTACAATAGTGTCTATGTTCTATAATTCAAAATAAAGAAGTCCTGTTCTGGTCCACAAAATATTTAATAACTTCTGTGTCTTGGAATGCCAAAACATCTCTCTTTGTGGATTGTCACATCTCTGGCTGATAGTGGCTTTGCCCTGCTGTCATGATTATTAAGGAAAGGCAAGGAAAATGAAATAGGAGAGATATAATATTATTCTGATGGGAGAGTATTGATGACACTCTTTAAGTATCATAAATACTATATTTAAAGGCAATGTTTTCTCTTTTTAAGTAAATGTATGTGGAGTCATGTATGGCTAATTTACTTTATTCCTTCATTTTTCACATTCTGTTCCAATAATCTGATTGCATGCTGTTATACTTTGCCAGCATCATTCCCAAGGGAAATATAATAAAAAAAAAACCCACAACTGCAGAAACCAGCACCCATCTGCTCCTTTATCACCAGCACCATTTCAATGATATGTATAATTCCCTTTACAGTAATAAAGTGTCTGATCAGTGATTAATAATTCAAAATACAGTAAAAGAAAACCAAACAAATGGCTCCAATGTAAGAAACCTACATAGGAATTAAGTTTGGACATAATGTAGTGTCTGTCTAAATGAAGAAAAGCAACATGGTTTACGAGCAGAACACTGAAGCTATATTTAAAGATGTAGTGTCTAGTCAAGAGTGGCAGTAGATATTTTTTCTTCTGAAAAAAAAAACTGATTATATTACTGCTAAATCATTTGTCTGATGTCTTACTAATTGAAATTGTGTTTTACTGTAGCTGCCTTCTATCCTGTTATTTCCACAACAGATTGTAGTTTTACTAAATTTATATATAATCATGAAAGACAGATTGAATCAATATCAATCCAAGAATCTCTTCTCCACCCAAACCTCTATTTTTATCTTAAGTCTCTGCATTTTTAAGCCAGAACAAGGATGCTCTCCATGCCTTATTCACTAGATGCATCAACTAGCCTAAATGACACTTTTACTTTCAAACATCACTAAAAGTATTTCAAAAGTACCAGGGATGGAAATACTTTTTGCTTAGGAAAGGTTTCTATTGAGTTTAACTCTTTCCAATAATAAATCCCTGGCATTTTGGGGGGAAAGAGATAATGGGTCCACATATGTAATCTTTAGTGGAATATAAACTTGGAAACAAATGAAACCAGCTTTAACAGAAAGTAAGTGAAATTTCACAGGGAGAGGACTTTGGAAATACTAGTAATATTCCATTTTTTAGCCTGGGGTCTGGTTCTATATAAGTTCAGAACTATTCTTTAAACTGCCTAAATTCTATGCATGAGACTATATGTATGATATATATATATATCACAATATAAAAGTAATATCTTCTTTAAAGATTTTTAGCTATTCAAATACTTAGGGGTACTTCTGAGAGTCAGGAAAAAGCAGGTAATATTTCAAGGATTATTCCAGACCTCTATTCTGTATATGTTACATATTAGTCAATCCATCACTGCCAACTCTTTGTATTAAAGAATATTTAAAGGTGAAAAACCAGAAACTCTTCTATCTTAATCAAAAGTTAGGGACATCATGATATATGTGTTATCACTAATAGATTAGAATGTAAAGCAAAAGCTTCTGTCCTCTCACTATTTTCTTTTTGTTTTTATTTACTGATCATGAACAGAAACTCATTGTGAAATAATTATTCCCTTTCATGAATTCACAATAAATTAAAAACGGAACAAAAGCAGCCATCTACCTTGAGAGTACCATTATAATGATGCTGTATTTCGCTTTACAATAATAAAAATTGTCAATCAACTAAAACCTTAGGAGTTTAAATAAGTTTCTCTGCTACACATGAAGAAAAAAAAGGTACTATGAAATCATATATCATTTCTTTCTTTCTCTCCATTATAATCAGCTGAATTTATCTTTCTATGCTCCTATTAATGGATAATTTACAAGGGACAATATAAAAATGATTTTTATACCAAAAAAATTAGCATTAGTGCTCTTTATAGTCTTTCCCTTTTGGGGGAGTAAAGCATGTCCAAAGAACCCAGTGGTCATTTTGTACACTGGTATGATTAAAAATGGTCAAATTGTGTGTAGACTTAAAAAGACTTTACCGGAAACTGTTGGAAAATGCCTGATGTTTAAAGGCAACACTGCTAATCTGTAATTAGATATAAAAGATATAAAATAAAAAATTAACAAATAAAAATGTTGACAAAGAGTTTTAAAACTATAATAATAAATTCCCTTTGATCGAATCTCTCCACCTTAGAAATGGGTAAACAAAGTATGTGTTCTTAATATTCAAACTGTGATTTTCTTTAAAAATTTTTTTCCATGAAAAATTACAAATACCTATACTGATTTCAGTCAATGCATTTCATCCACATAAAGCATTTCTTTAGGGCCATGGCATTTTTCTCAGTGCTGCATTATAATTTAAGGAGAGCGACATAATGGAATGCATGATAATGAATCATACGGATATTCAAATGACTGATCTAATTTTACTTTGTAACCTAAAAGTGCCTAAATAATTATGTTGCTTTTCTAGATGTCTGCTATATTTCTTCTTATTAAGTCTAGATGTGGTTTAGAATCCTTCTCGCTTACTTATTAATGTACATTCTACAGTTTATTTAATTGGCATGAAATGCATTAAATTACTTAAATTAATCCTTTACATTACATTTTATGCTTTTACTTAATCACTCGAGTATTACAAAGGAGATTTTGGGATTGAAATGATCTAAGAGCAAGCATTGTAAGATCAAACGATGCCTTAATTTGCTTAAATATATTAAAAATATACATATATATAACAACACTTCCTAAAAATTTGCTTCAGACACTGTTTTAGCCTCTGGGAAAACAAAGATAAATAGAAATGGTGCTTACCTCACTTTCACTGGGGTAAGGGGTGGGTAGCATTTTGAAAGGAATGGAAGACAAAGTAATGTGGGGAGGTCTATATAAGAAGCAAATACAGTATGATGTGTGGACATCAATACCTCTTAAGGATGAAGCAAGATATTGATGGAGAGGTTAGGAAAGCCCCTCCCTTATAGCTAATTCTTAGCAGAAAGTAAGAAAGTGAAGTTATGTTAGAGAGTAACAGTCCATATGTGTCTATGGAGTATCCCCAAGGGAGGGAAGAGATATAGCTTGCCATTGCCTTCAATTCTGGGTACATGGAAACCTGTGTGTAACCAGGAGATTACAAAGCTGTGGCCTACAGTAAAGGGGGGAAAGACACAAAAAGGAATAATTCACCCCCCTTATCATTCTTCCACTTCCCTTAGTGGTGAATGGCCCTCCCCTCATCTCCAGTATAATATTCTACTGCTTGCTCTCACTAATCTCCACCTCATTCTGTCCATAGGGAAAAAATTCATTTGTCTGTTTATTCTTCACCTATTTCACAAAGATGGTAAGTTTCAAGAGAGCAAGGAGCTGTATTTTCAGGCCCTAGAACTATGCCTGGCATGATAGCTTAGGTAGGAGATGCAACCAACATGAAAAGAGAAAAAAATAGCAAAGGTGCAGGAGGACATAAAGACAGCTTCACATAAAAAAGGACAGAAATAAAGAACAGCAAACCATGTCTCACCATGGCCCCAATCCTTCACCTGGCCCAGAAGCCACCCCTTCCAAAAAGTTCAAAAAGAATGTTTTGAAAGGATTATGCCTACCATGTATTCTACATACTACAATAGCTTGTCAGATTAAAAGCCAGAACATCGACTGCTTTTACACATATACCTATTCCAGGTGAAAAGTGGAAAAAAAGTAACACCTTTAATGGGCAATATTAAAATTGAAAGCTTATTCAAATAAGTAGGTTTTTCAACATAAAATATTAATCTTTTCAATAATTATATTATAAGAAAGAAATGGAATACTATTGCATGAGCCATAAGTTCAAGTTCTTATCCTGAGCACTTAATACTTTTTCATAAACATCAAAACATTAACCTGCCTTTTTTACATTTTACTGCTGTTATGTTCAAAAATTCATTCTCCTAGACAAATGGCCATTCAAAAACACAATTCAAGTGATATATTATTCCCTTTGACTATAAAGGTATATCTCCCCATTCAGATTTTTTTCATTCAAATTTTGCAACAGCTGTTATATGCTATATTTCTGAATATGAAATAAATACTTTGCTTGCAATTTCAACAATCCCTGATCCTTTCACTGAAACACTGAAATATATTTTGAATTTAAATTAGGTCACACACAAAGGTTATTTATGTTATTTTCTTTGGCATAACTTGAATATTTTAATTGTATCCAATTTATTTTATAGGTTAAAAGTAAAATGTCATGAGCCTCATTATTTAAATTTCATATACGAAAACCATCTTTGCCTGAAATATTTTGACATGTACAAGACATCGACATTGTAGTTAGTATTACTGCTCAGCAAAATTTAAAATTTTCGGTATTATTATTCCCCCTACATTAAAGATGTTTTTATAGTTTTATACACTTTTTTCTATTTCATGTTGAGATACATCAATGCTGCAAAAGTAAAGGTAAAATTAAAAGGAGAAAATTACAATGTTCCTGTTTATGAAAAAAATTCTCTGAAAATTTCCTACAGTACAACAACAAAGATTTTACATATTGACAAGTCAGCCCACCACCAATGACAGGTAGACTCTTTACTGA
Source organism: Talpa occidentalis (assembly GCF_014898055.3). Lineage (NCBI taxonomy): Eukaryota > Metazoa > Chordata > Mammalia > Eulipotyphla > Talpidae > Talpa > Talpa occidentalis. The sequence continues at coordinate 77,912,548 of NW_023604972.1, forward strand.
GTTAGAAGCTGAATAAAGTTTTTTACTGTACCCAAATCCAATCTTCTGCCAGAAGCTGGTTATCACTTAGTGCTTAGTTTGTACATAGCCACTGAATATGCCAATCTTGAAAAGACCCAATTGTGACACTCTGGGCATGTCTCAGAAACATCATTCAGTTATTATGCTATCAGGAGAGCTAGATGTGCAATTATATATCAATATATATATCTCCCCTGAAAACTATGAAATGCCATATATATGCAAGATTAATATTAGTAACAATAATGACTAAAAAAATGTGAAACATCAGTATTTCTTTCCCTTCCATGTAAGATTTGAGCCACAAGGGGGGGAAATGCAGACTGAAGGATATACGGAACTGATCTCTCTGCCTCAGTCTCTGTATACAATGTGTGCAGCTTTACACACACAGTAAATAGATAGACACCATCTTCTTATGCCCAGGTGACTGTAACTGCCTCCTGAGCTCTGCTTTCATTTTTGCAACTTTGTAAGTTGTGTTCAATACACAGAAATCATAGTCAACCTCCAAAAGGTAAAACAATTCATATCACTCTAATAAACGCCCCTCTGTGACTTGTAAGCTTAGTCAGAATAAAGGTGAGTCCTTAAAAATGACATTCAGGGCATTACAAAACCAACTGTCCGCCCTCTGTTCTCCCTCACGGACCACTCCTCTATCCACACTCACCCCTGCACACTGATCTCTCCCTGTTCTTTACACATGCTCCCAATTTAGGGTCTTTGCATTTGCTGTTTCTACTGCCTAGAATATTCTCACCCCATGTATACATGTGGTTTTCTCTTATCTCACCTTCAGGTCTTTGCTTAATGGTCACATTCTTGTTGAGGTGTTCATTAACCTTGATATTTAAAACTGCAACCCTCCCCTTGTCCTGGCATCTCCATCTTTCTTTACCACTCCAAAATATTTAGTCTTTACAATCCCACTTACTATACATGTTACTTTAATTTCTAACAGTAACCCTATGAGTGCAGGCATTTGTTTATACTTCATTCACTAGTGTACCCCCAATACCTAGCTCCGCCTGACAGGTAGCAGGACATAAGTAAAATTAACAGACAAGCAACTTTAAATATCTATTAAATTAACATATACAAAACTTTTTGTATCATATAGTTACATGAGCTAACTATCAATGATATTATAACAAGCCTTTGAACTCAGGTTCAAGGAAAATGTTCCAAAAAGAAGGAAAAATAGCAGGTAAACAGAAAGAACTCCCTGCAAATATGTGATCCCCACAAAAGTTGTCTTCAGAGTCTTCAACTTCTCATTTAACCATTTCTCTCCTCTTTAGTTGTCCAATATTTTGCTATTTTTTGTTGTTATATTAATTGACTTTGTAGACATTGAATAATAATAAGCAAGTGGTTCAAATTTTCATGGGCTCAATTGTTCATAAATTTTATTTTTCATTTTTCAGATGGTAATTTTCTAAATTATCATTTCATTTTCCAGATGAAGAAACAGTGGCTGTGGGAATTATATAACTTGAGCTTGTTCAAAGTGATAGAACATCTCAAAGAAAGTCAGGACTATCTGTCACAAAGCCTATGCTCCTGGTCTCTCAGCTATTTTGCCTTCCATTTTATTGAGAGCTGGTTACCTGCCAAACTTACCTTTCATTTTTCAAAAATATTTATTTATTTTCTGGTGAGAGGATTCACCAGAGACAGGGTGAGGAATAGAACAGGAAGATTTATTGAAATACACTGCTGAGGGGAGCACTGGGTGAGACAGGAGAGCTGTTGAACCATGTGGTTCAGCTCCCTGGGCAGGGATCAAACTCATGCTGCAGAGGGTGAAAGCGTCCTAGCACTTTCACCTAAGTGCTTAACCCCTACACCACCAGGGAGAGCTAGATGTGCAACCTTACCTTTTATTTAACCAAATTGTCAATGGAGACATGAGGGACACCATCTTTGATTGGTTGTTGTGTGGTTTATATATTTTCATATGACTGGGTTCCCTGTGATTTATTCCTCTAACCAGCTATTGTAAGGAAATTACATATATAATTACAGAATAAAGGACAGGATATATATATATATATTTAAAATAGTATTATTTAAGAGGAAGCATATATGCAAACCCTTAAAATGACAATGGACTATGTTAGGCGTACGGTCGCTATGTGTATGGTTCAATGTCAGGTTTGCTGTAAGAGAACACTAGCTCAAATAATATTTCAGTATTCTCCTTGTTAAGAGGCATTACTGTGCATCATTAAATAATCAACACAAGCTGGACTTCAAAATAAGACTGGAAAACCAAGACATACAAAAGTTTGGAAAGTTGTGATTATGGTTAAATTTGGATATTTTTGAACGTTTCAGGTTGTAAAGAATCACTGGACAAAAGAAAGAAAGGGACTGACTCTGGGACCATATTTAAAGCATGAGTTTCACGAGAATGTAGAACTTTGTTATCACTAGTTGCCAAGGAGGTAAAATGAAAACATAGAATAAGCCAGAGAAGAGCTAATGAATAAAGGAAGGTGCAGTGTGTGTTTACAAGGGAGAAGGGGGGCTAGTTTCTGTAAAAAATGATAATACTGTATAACAGAATGCCATGAAATTCATTTTACATCCTATTATACTTTCAGAATTGTGCCACATTAGCATAGTGGCACATAGCATAGCGTTTTCTAGTTAAAATGAATGCTGTATGGGGAAAGAGTCATCATTATTACAGATATTTACTGTGTGCCAACAATGTTACCTAGGGATACACACAAACTGCACCCACTGAGCCTAAAAACTGCTTAAAATATAGTTGTATTATTCATAACATCACGACACAAACAATTACTCTTAGCTATTGATAAATATATTTCTCTTCCACATACACAGATATTATGTATGTTTTGGCAATTACCTATAAATAATTCAAGCTAATTTCCCAAAGATTTAATCCAAGTTGAAATGTATCATTAAAAGACCTGATGGCATATGATGTAAAAAAGAACTTAGTAACAAAGAATTGTACTTAAAAGATATGCATAAGAAGTCACATTTCTCATTCACACATCTTTTCTGCATTTTCAAAGTTGAATAATAAGCATGATTTTTTTTAACAAGATAATTTTTACTTTCTTTGCATACAATAAAAATGTCAGAATTTTAACTTTTCATGCCTACACAACAGATTACAGGTTATAAAAATGTACTCAAAATGAAGGTCTCTGTGTATTTTATAATAAAATGACTAGGGCGAATGAAAATGAGATGAGAAGTCAAAAAGACTGGGTTCTACTCCTGACTGCCGCAATAAAATAGCTATGTAACCTTGATCTAATCAAGTAATATTAAATCTATGGTCTCCAAACAGCCAAAATCCCAACTGACAAAAGTGACAATGAAGCTAAAATCTGTTCATCCCTAAACTAAGTAATTAACTAATTAACTACTCTGATATTCATATTCTGAATGATAAATTGAGACAGTTGGCTTATGAGTTACCTTACAACCCCAAGACTCAGATAACCAAGACACTTGAGAGGTCTATCATCTGATAAAAGCAGATTTCCCATAAAATTTGTGACACTCCTCTAGGCCCTCTATTTTTTTTTTTTTTTTGCAGCAAAATGGTTAGTTTTCCATGGATAGTATTCTTAATTAATAAAAGATGAGTACTATTCAGCAATATAAACAATGTAATGGGAAAACAAGCATGGGTTATGTTTTTAGAAACTTGGGCATTGGATGGTATCAAAAAAAGGTAGACTGTTAATCAACTAAGATTATTTAAGTGCTCCTTTATGAAGGTGAATTTGATTTCTAGTGACATCAAATCTCCTACAATTATTTCTACCACTTGAGCTTAATTATCAGGACATTTTAGTATATCATAGAGGGATTCCAGGAGTTAAAAGTGTGGTAATCATAAAGTCACAGAGAAGAATAGACAAGGAGCTTGTGAGTTTGTACCTAAAAAAATCCCTGAGAAGTTCAATAAACAATAATGAAAGGGACCTAACAATACATTTCAGTAGTGATGTGCCACATCCTGCATGAGATACAACACCAGTATTATACAGACAGAAAGATACAACACCAGTATTGTAAAGACAGAAAGACCTAGCCAAAGGTAGAAACCAAATCACTCTCATGACCTCAGTATGCCTGGGTTGCAAGATGAGGAAAAGACACAAAAAATGATTATGCTACAATCACAAGAGAAAACAGAAATGCAGATATAGATATAAATAGTTTTAGACAGGGGTAATATTAAAAAATATTTAACAAGTAATACTAGACAGGGACTGTAAATCAGAATGAATGCTAGTTACATGATCAGTGCAGCTGGAGTAGTTTATGCCATCTGGGCATAGACAGAAATATTTAGCAGGAAGATTGAAAGAAATTTATGTGTGTTGTTAGATTATTAGAGAGTGCCCCATCTACCTGGTATAACATCAGAGCCCAGAAAGAGGAACCAAATAAATTCATTCTAGATTCTGAGAATCTGCATAAATATGGATAAAAGATAATGCTCAGAATTATCTTTTTCAAGTGCCATTTTCTTCATTTCTTAAATTAAATTTAATTAATTGATAGATTGATTGATGTTAATTTTTGTGCAGAAGAAGTGGAGTGTAGGCCAGAGGTACAGGGTCAATGAGAGGATTCACCAGAGACAGAGTGGGGAGCAGAACAGGCAGCTCTACTAAAATACACTGCTGAGGGGAGCAACGGGCAAGACAGGAGAGGTCTGTTGTGCCATGTGGGTAGCTCCCTGGATCAGGCTCGAATGAAGGCCATAGTGGGGATAGTGCTGAGGCTTAGCCCCTAGGCCACCAGGGAGGCCCAAGGGCAATTTTCTAAAAACACAAAGCACCTATCTGGTAATTTTTGGTTATTTTATTTACATTACATATTAAATGTTCAAAAGAGGAAGTTGTTTAATTGAATATATTTTCAAGTTAGCAACTTTGCTAATTATACCTTAGTCTAAAAACAGATGAAGTGAAATAAAAATTAGCCTACACTAGAATGCCTCAAAAATGTTTTGTATATTAAGACTTTTACTCAAAATTCAGAGTAGGCTATCTCTATCACAAAAATCACATTTTTATATTAGTAACAGCTTACTTTTACCAAGAGCTTAGCATGTGAAAAGCTCTATGCATTGCTATATCTGAGTCTTCAAAATAACCCGATGAGGTAGGAACTTCTTATCTGCAAACATATTTGATTAAGTCATATATATTTTCAGCCTAGGTTAAGAGCAGTAACACACTACCTTGGTGATTATACAACTTCATTCCTTCTGACCCCACCCCCTGCCTTAAATAAAGAGCAAACTATGACCTACATTAGTAAGGCCACAGCTGTATTCAGCATACATTCATCTCCAAATGCAAACTTTCCATTTCCATGTATAATGAACTAGAGAATGAGTTAGGTGCAATATGGTCTCAATAACCTTCACCACTGCCCTAGAAGTGTTTTACTATCTGCATTTTACAGATGAGAAAACTGAACCTCAGAGAGACTAGCTTTAGTCAACATTAACAAAGATCTACCCTGTGGTTTCTATAGCACAGACACAAATGATACTCAAAGTTATGACCAGAAATCATCAAGACAAGGTAAATGCATATTCAATAAGGTGTATTCTAGAAGAAAGGGAAATTAATAGGACATTAGAAAAAATTGAAACAATTTAAAAAGAAAAATGTGCACTGTAAGTTTTACTAAGTAATAATTATTTGCTATCTAAATTATACTGTGTAGTACAAGTAGTTTTTATAGTAAACTGAGTGATCATCAAATTATATTGTTAATATATATTTTACATTCTATTGGAACTTAGGTATAAAAAAATATAATTCATGAATCAGGCTTGGGATATTTCTAATATAGAGACATTTTCTTTTTTTTTTTTAAGATTTATTTATTTATGCATATAAGAACTGGGGTACAGGCCAGAGGTGTGAGGGGTGAGAGGATTCACTGGACACAGAATGGGGAACAGAACAGGTGGATTGACTGAAATACACTGCTGAGGGGAGCAGCAGGCGAGACAGGAGAGGTCTGCTGCACCATGTGGGTCACCTCCCTGGCCAGGGATCAAACTGGTGTTGCAGTGGCTGAGCATAGCTTCATAGTGCTGTGTCTTAACCCCTTGTGCTACCAGGGAGGCCCTATATAGACATTTTCTAAAAGTACTAAAGTTTACTCATAATGTACATTCATTCATGTTAGGATATAAAAGGGAATAAAAAATGAGAATATGATCAGGAATGTGTCATAAACCAAGTCTACCAAAATTTTATACTGTTTTATAATTCAAGGGTCACAATGTCTCAAATATATATACTGTCCTTACAGGAAGTAACAGATAGCTTGTTGAAAGAGGACAGGAAAGAGAACTGAGAGAAAAACCAAACAATTCTTTCATTTTATTTATTTCATATTGCCTTCCAATCAGGCTAACTTACTTAGAATGTTTTTAATTATCAAATGATATGCTTAAACTAAAAATATTTCTTATCATACTTTATTTTCAAAGTAGTAAAAATTAAGGACATAAAAGGAAAATTTTTCACGTATGGCTAACAGACTACATCTACATATCACCGTAATTGAAAATCAGGTTATTTATCACATTCCTTCAATGACACATCATTGAAGAACAAAGCAACTAATTTTAATTTTCTTAAAACAGAATATTCCTGTTAAAGTCTTTGAATTTCCTAGTCCAGCAGACAGAAAGAGATCTGAGGTCTGTGTTTTCCATTCTAAGAGTTTCAGTTACATTGTAAAAATCTGTCAAGGAGCATAAGATTACTAGCTAGTACAAGATTGCTAGTTAGAAAGTTTTTGAAGCAAATTTTTATCCTTAAGGATTGCAGTCCCAACAGGATGCCAATCCCATTACCTGAGGAAAGGTTGACTTTCTGAATGGACTTTAGAGGCAGGAAATAGCTGGTACATTTGAAATATGTTCTAGGGAGAGGACAACAGCTCATAGTGCCTTCAAATGTTTTTTTTTTCTCTCTCAAAATTAAAAAAAACAACCCTCAATCTATACAATCATACAAGCCATACAAGCTCCTCTTACTTTATACCAAATACACCAACACTTTATTAGTCATAGAGACCTAACAATGAAAGAATTCTGAGTATCCCTTCTTCCCTCAAATCCCTTTACAGAGAGCTCTCAAACTACATATAGAGTGAAAATTATATGTTTAGGAAGAAAACATATCCTTCTACATAAATACCAAGAGTTATTCTTAATTTAAAAGAAAGTGTGTGGAGTAACAAGTTTTCAAAAAAAAAAAAACCTATTAGAATAGATTTTAAATAACATTAAACAAAATAAAAGCTTGCTATATTATTTAAAATTTGCAGATTACACTAATTGTGTGATTATATTACACATATACAATGTAAACTAAGTATATTTATAGAAATTTAGTTAAAAAATAAGTAGTAACAGTAAATATTTTTTGAGCTCTTACTCTAAAACAATTAATTGGTAAGCCCTATAGTTTTATTGTCATTTTTAAGTTATGGAAAACAAGATTTTATTGAGTTATGTAATTTATCCAAAATTATAACCTCAGAAAGCAGCAGAGTTAGAATTCAAATCCAGGCTTTACCATGCACAAGTCACCTTTCATTGCTTTTTCATGATACTCTAACTAAAGAAAGTATTATTATTCTCATAAATATTCATATTAGCTATGGTGAAATCAAGACTCAAAGGGGTTCCATGATTTGACCAAGCTTGCATAACCTGTACTCCCAAAGCCTGAACTGTAAGCTAGTGTCTTAAGATTCCACATTAAATGATCTCTCCATCACAGTGTATTAACTTGAAAATCTGACAATAGATATTTGATCTCATACACAGGCAAACAGTAAATGGTCAGACTCTCTCAACAACAGGTAAAATTAACAGACTATCTCGTGAGTCTGTTCTGAATTAAGATATTGACTTTGGTAATATTTAGTTTCCCACCCAAAGCTTAAAACTTGCAATGTTGAAGGACAGATAACAGTACTATAAAATCTCAAATCACTTGTATCTAGGGAGATCCATAATCCAGTTTTTTGTTAAGCACTATAAGAAAATGGTTGATTTTAACAATGAAACTACTACCTATTTAATTCATATATTTAATGATAGCTTCAATTCTTTCTCTTTTTGTTAACTTACACCAGGGGATGCCATGTATGTTACAGGTCAATGCCTACAGGGCTACCATACAACACCAGTGCTCAGACAGTAGAGGCTCTTCCTCTCAGCTGGTGGGTCTGTTGGATCTCAGGAGGTCACATAAATCTATATTCAAATCAGGACTTTTATCAGTAATGGGCAATTTCAGTAGTCAGACCAGGTTATCATCTTGCAGGGTCTCCTGAAGTCTAATTTGGCATCTAGACATGGATTTTGAGATGTAGCAATAATACACTAACTGCATGGACTATCGCAGTTTACATTTCTTTATAAAATATGGTCAAAGAGTCTGAATATTTTGAGTTATTTACTTCTCCTCCCATAAAACTAATTAGGACATGCTGCCACCTGCATTTAACATAACTTTGATTTGTTTCTTTATTAGGTAAAAAAAGCCATTTAGTACTTATTTATTACATGGGAAGTATAAAAATTTTCACAAATAGAGTAGATATGGCAAAACAATAAACTTAATAACAAAAAATAACTGGATGCCTGTTATCACAGTTATACATAGTAACAATTAATTATACTCAGCTTTTTAATCACCATTAAATATATTGCAGGTGTTGGGAAAATATTTAAGGACAAAAAGTTGGAGGTGCTGTATTTGTAGTGAGGGAATGAAAATACACAATGGCTATTTATCCTAGTGACTATTAAAAATGACACTTTCCATTTGTATAGAGAATAAGTAAAATCAAGTAATGTAGCTACAAAGTTTTGCTGGACTTACTATGAAATTCTCTTTTATATATTTAAATGTTTTATGAATAAATACCACAAATTAAGAAATGCCTGCAGAGCCTTTCACCTATGGCATGTCTTTTTGGTTTCATATACTATGCTCATGAACATTCATCTCCTATTTTCCTAGGTTTTTATGAATAGCAGTCTTTACCTCAATGTTTTTCTTGGCATAGCTCTTCCAGATGCAGCTTCAAGTATGGTCTTGAATTAAGGATCAAGTAGCATCCTTTATGCTGTTTCCCTAAACCATCTGCTAGTTTTGTGGGTTTTCAATAAACCAAATGTCACCCTAAATGTTTCCATTCCCAGTGCTCCTAACCACAATAAAATAAATGTGTTAAGTTAAATTAATGCTTAGTAAACTAGAAACACATAAAGAAAAGATTAATGAAGTTTAAGCATTTTTCTTCTAAATAAATATGGGGCAGAAGTGCTATTCTTTTCAAAGCTGGAGTGTGAGATGCTGTTAGTTCCCTTTCTGTAACTAGATTATCACAAAGTCAAACTCATTGCTCAAAAATTTGATGGATGAATGATAGTGAGAAAATAGGGCAATTTGGCTAGCGGAAGAACTTTACATTTGGACTTCTAATGTCATCCTCGAATGAGATTAGACATCCAGCCATGGTATACTGTCACTGTGTTAAAAGGAATTTAGGGCCTCCCCGGTGGCGCAGCTGTTGAGCGCTGGCTTGAGAAACTGCGCCCAGCCTCTGCAGTGGCTGCTCCCCGGCCACTGGAGGTGGGTCCCACATGGCACACAAGACCTCTCCTGCTGCCCGCTGCTCCCCTCAGCAGTGTTCTTCGGTCCTTCTGCCTGCTCTGCTCCCCGCTCTGTCTCTGGTGAATTCTCTCACCCTCCCGCACTTCTGACTGTACCCAGTGCTTGTATAAATAAATAAATAAATAAATAAATAAATAAATAAATAAATAAATAAATAAATAAATATTAAAAAAAAGGAATTTAATAAATTTAATGTAAACATTTGTAATATGTTGCAATTTTTAAATCAGATTTTGGCATTGAGTTTTTGATAATCCAGGAGCCTATAGTGTGACTGTGTTAAGAGGAATTTAATAAATTAAATGTAAACATTTGTGATATGCTGCAATTTTTAAATAGGATTTTGGCATTGAGTTTTTGATAATCCAGGAGCCTTAAAAAAATGGAAGTGATGCTGGGGCTTCTCATTTCAGAGAGACCTTGGTGTGAGCACCCTAATGGGGATACATTGATCTTGGTGCATTGAATTAATCTGGCATGTCAAAACAACTGATAATTTGAGATTTTTATGAAGCACCTTAGAAACATGTTAATTTTCTTCACAAAGTTTTCTAAGCCCAGCCTTTTGATCCCCATGACTTTAGACAGAGTCACTGTCCATAGTCTATTCCCACTCTATCCAAACCACTTAAATTGCCATTTTTTGATATGAAAACTAGTTCAAATTAAACTTCTTGGATAGTTTGGCATTACATTCTCCTGGAAGCCAGGGCATTAAACATGTAGTTTACTAAGCCCCAATGCTCCCGCTTCCCCAACTGCCTGCCTGTGTCCAGCATCCCCTCACGTGCTGGGGATGGGAAATTAGGGGCAGCCTTACTGGACTAGACCTTAGTCACATTCTTGGACTCTGTGTCTCTTGACCAATTCACTTTTTTTTTGTCACACCCTAATCACTGATGCTTATGCCATCCTTATTCTTTCTAGACATACCCTCTCTTTGTTAGCTTTTGGATTTTGGAATCTAGTAACTTTGAGCATGGACTTTAAAAGCTTAGTGGCTGAGCTTTTTAAAACAATAAAGGACCAAAAATGACCAGCACTAAGTTGGCACTGCCTAGAATGAATTCAAAGCAGCAGAAACCCAGGCAGACTAAGTTTACCAAAGGCACTGGGCTAGTTCATTATGTAAGGACCACAAGCAGGCCACACACTGCTGTCCTCCCATCCTACGCTACGTTGCACATTAGTACTTTATCATTTAAACTAAGCATTTTTCCAACTTCTTTTACCAACACTCTCTCCTTCAATCTCTGTCTTGTTCCATGCACGTTATTTTAATTTTATGCATTTTTAGTTCTGTTATCTTCTAATACCGTTGTCATCTAACACAGCAGATCATGCACTGCCAAACTTTTTTTTAACTATTACACTAAACAGAACAAAAGAATCCATTTTAATGTTACTCTTCATTTGCTATTTGGAAATAAATAAGTTATTGACCACCAAGGTGAAAGGAGGCAATAAAATAAGCGTTTAAAAGTTAACCACAACTAAGAATTTTAAACAAGAAAGAACAAAAGAAATATTTAATGGAACTATACAAAGTGTGCTAATACATCATATCATTATAGAACAAAGGTGAAAAAGTAGGTGACTGTTTAATTGTTTAAACAGAAACCACACAGCCTGCTGAGGCACAAACACATAATGATATGAACCCAGCAGTTCTGTGTAGCTGGTATTTATGTAGTGTTAACTAAGTACCAGGCACTAGATAGATGTGGAGTCTCACACAGTAACCGCCAGATTTAAAAAAGAAACAAAGGAGGATAATTTGAAGATATAGCACAGACAGTATTTAAAGGATAAAGAAAAATGTGATAGAATATTTAAAAAGAAAAGGAAAAAATTCAAATAGCCTCAAAAAATATTTCAAGAAAAAAATAAGGGAAATAAAAGAATAGTTCATCATATACAAAAAACAGGGTGTGTCATTGGGCTACCTGAGACCTCTTTATAGCACTTTCACCCTCCAGCTTCCTAATGCAGCACAATCTAGAATCTTCAGTCCTTACTGACTTGACATATTTAAATACATTACTTAATTTCTTTCTTTTTTTGTTGTGTGTGTGACATGCACATCTTAAATACACAATTCAATGAATTCTCATAAATCACACTCCTGTAAACCAACATATAGTCAAGTTCCACTGCAATCAACCCCCACACACCACACTGGTTAACCTCCATTCTTACTTCTTTCACCATATATAAATTTCCACATGATAAACATTTTAATATCCATTTCTCATGTCTTTTCAGCTAGACTTTAAAGCCTTATCATCACAAATTTTTTTCAGAGCTGGTAGGGACTACAGAACTTTCAACCCACAAAGAAATGAAAAACCAAAGAAAGCCAGTGGAATGCCTGGGACTAAGTCAGGGAACGCCTACCCCCTCAGGCCTGCACATTTCTTCTCATGTTTAAAGGTAAAAGATGCACTTTTCCACACCCTATCCAATACCTAGTCCAAGGGTTCAGAAATCCCGTTCAACTGGACAGTGGTGGAGAGACATAGTGGTGGAGAAGCCTGGTGGGCAGGCGAGACAGGGAACCCACATGCTGGCAAAGGTGACTGCCTGCTAGGGAGTGTGTCCTCAGCAATCTGCCCTGCACCCAGTCTCTCCTGACTGTAGTTGCCCTTCTCGACAACTTTCCCTCTTTTTGAAAGATTTACTTATCGTCATGAGGCCTTCTCAGTCTCCTCTGCTGCCCTTTCCTTAGGTTTAATCTTAGAACAGTTCTAGAAGCTGTGTAGGTGTCAATGGCACTAGGCTACAGTCATCTGCAGCCAGTAGCCAGGAGTCATTCCACCCCCTCTAGTGGATAGTTGAGGTCATTTCCTCATTCTCAATATAAAGTTATAATAAAAGTAGTTTCCTTGTAGGGTTGTTGTGAAAATAAAAGAAGAAGGTTCCCTGAATATTCACATTATATATTGATATATAATCACAGTACAATGGCTGTTTACAACCTAAACTATATAGAAATTGTTGACTCAGAAATTGTTGACTGACAAAGGAGAAACAGGTTGGGAAAGAGATAGTTGAAGTGAGAGTAAAATTAAAGTGAATGAGTGTGTGTCCAGGTGTCCTGGGCTCTTCTTAGGTTAGAGACTCCCTTCTTTGAACCTCCATAGCACTTTGTTTATGGTACTTATCTTAGCCGGTTGTATAGCAGGAATATAAGGGAACCAAATAAGACATCAGTGTAAAAAAATAATAACAGTACAAAACACAACAAAGCAAAAATGGACAATTATAAATCAGAGACATCCTGCAGGGGAGGAGGAGGGAGAGGGATCAGAGGGAGGGAGGGAGGGAGGAGCACAGGGGACTGAGGTGATGGTGCACAGGTGCATTGGTGAAGGAAACTCTATGGGGACTAGACCTGAGGGAGTGGGGGGAAGCAAGTATTGCTTAAAAATGAACAATGATGTAAAAAATAAAAAGAGAAAATATTTACATCCTGACACTTAGGAGAATGTAGGCTCCTCAGGAAACATGTCTGCTACATAAACTAAAATGCATTTTAAATGACTAAAGTTAAAAATCTTTTTTCTTCCTTCCCACCCTACTCCTTACCTTGAAAAATTCCAAGCTTGAATAGAGGTGGTTATATATTCAGACAAAATAAGAGGCTAATTCAAAGTTTATCTTTAAAGATTTCTGGTAATAGAAGATGAAGCATTTCTATACACTCATAATTATTTTCTGTCTTTTCTATTGCTTCACTTCCAAAACTTGTCATATTTTTCCCTACAACTTGGCAGTAACTAACCTTAAGAAACTAATCTCACAATTCTTGCCAAAGTTCCAAAGATTGCCTTTTAACCATAAATGAGTTTCCACAGGAACCATAAGTAATGAGTGTATTCCAAGATTCTTCAGAATGTTATTCAATCAAATTCCTTTATTCATTGTTCTAACATTCTGTAAGTAACAGCCTAATTCATTCAGTTTCCCCCATAAGTATTACAAAGCATTTATTTTTTATCTTGTCAATCATAATTATTTATCCATTCGAACAGGGAAGGGGAAGCTCAAGCCAATTTTCCAATATTTAATTACACATAAAATTTATGTTATGAACATCTAGACTATCCATTTGTAAAAGTCATACATTTCTAAATATATTTCCAGGACAATGAAATAATTGTCTTTTTCTTCTTATTAAAAATATCACCTGCATCAAAATTGAAAGTACTATTTATCATAATCTCCTAATAGTTATAAATATGCACATTTTTTTATTTTTTTTTATTTTTTTTTAATTTTATTTTATTTTATTTTGTTTGTTTTTTTTTTTTTAATATTAAATGTTATTTTTATATTCCCCCATACAATTGCAAACGCCCCATTCTGACCCCAATCCTTCCCCTCCCGCCCCCCACCCCCCAAAAAGTGTCTCTGGTTCATAGTTTTTTGTTGATTTTGATTTTCACTTTCTTATATTCATTTTCCTGGTCCCTTATTTAAGTTTTCTAGATTCCTGCTATGAGTGAGACCATCCGGTATTTTTCTTTTTCTTTTTGGCTTATTTCGCTGAGCATGATCCCTTCCAGTGCCATTCCATGTTGCTGCAAATTGCATGTGTTTATCTTTTTTGAATGCTGAGTAATATTCCATGGTATATATGTACCACATCTTCTTGATCCAGTCATCTATTTTTGGGCATTTGGGTTGTTTCCAAAGCTTAGCTATTGTAAACAGTGCTGCTATAAACATAGGAGTGCAGGTGCTCTTTGGAATTGATGTTTCTGTGTCCTTTGGGTAAATACCTAGGAGTGGAATTGCTGGATCATATGGAAGCTCTATGTTTAGTAGGTCCAGAAATCTCCACACAGCTCTCCATAGTGGTTGGACCAGTTTGCACTCCCACCAACAGTGCACAAGAGTTCCTTTTTCTCCACATCCTCGCCAACATTTGTTGTTGCTAGTTTTTTTAATATGTGCCATTCTCACTGGTGTGAGACGGTATCTCATGGTAGTTTTGATTTGCATTTCCCTGATTACAAGTGATGTTGAACATTTTTTCATATGTCTGTTGGCCATTTGCATTTCCTCTTCAGAGAAGTTTCTTTTTAGCTCTTCTGCCCATTTTTTGACTGGATTATTTTCTTTGTTGTTGCTGAGTCTCATCAGCTCTTTGCAGATTTTTGTGATCAGTCCTTTATCATTAGTGTTGGGTGCAAAAATGTTCTCCCAGTTGGTGGGGTTTCTCTTTGTTTTTGTTATTGTCTCTTTTGCTGTGCAGAAGCTCTTTAATTTGATGTAGTCCCAGCTGTTTATCTTTGCCTTCACTATCACTGCTTTGGGTGATGTGTCTGTAAAGATGTCTTTGATGTGCAAATCCCGTAGTGTTTCGCCTATATTTCCTTCTATGTATTTTATGGTTTCAGGTCTTATGTCTAGTTCTTTAATCCATTTTGAGTTGATTTTTGTGTATGGTGTGAGGTAGTGGTCAAGCTTCATTCTTTTGCATGTAGCGACCCAGTTTTCCCAGCACCATTTATTGAACAAACTTTCTTTGCTCCAATGCATATTCTTTGCTCCTTTGTCAAAGATTAGTTGACCATAAATCTGTGGGTTTATTTCTGGATTTTCTATTCGATTCCATTGGTCTGTATGTCTGTTCTTGTTCCAATACCATGCAGTTTTGATGATTATGGCTTTGTAGTATAGTTTGAAGTCTGGGAGTGTGATGCCTCCATTTCCTTCTTTTTTTTTCACTAGAGCTTTGGCTATTCGGGGTTTTTGGTGATTCCATATGAATTTCATCAATAATTGTTCTATTTCTTTGAAGAATGCCATTGAGATTTTGATTGGAATAGCATTGAATCTGTATATTGCTTTTGGTAGGATGGCCATTTTAATAATGTTTATTCTTCCAATCCATGAGCAGGGGATGTCTTTCCATTTCTTTGTGTCTTCTTCTATTTCTTTTAACAGTGTTTTATAGTTTTCTTTGTATAGGTCCTTTACCTCTTTTGTTAGATTTATTCCCAAATATTTGATTTTTTTTGTTTCGATAATAAAAGGGGTGGTTTTTTTGATTTCTTCTTCTTCAGATTTATTGTTTGTGTATAGGAAGGCTACTGACTTTTGCGTGTTGATTTTGTATCCTGCCACTTTACTGAATTGATTGATGAGTTGAATTAGTTTTTCTGTGGAGATTTTGGGGTTCTCTATGTATATTATCATATCATCTGCAAATAGTGATAGTTTGACTTCTTCTTTTCCTATTTGGATTCCTTGGATGTCTTTCTCTTGTCTTATTGCTCTGGCTAGGACTTCCAGTATTATATTGAAAAGCAGTGGTGAGAGTGGACATCCTTGTCTTGTTCCAGATCTTAATGGAATTGCTTTCAGCTTTTCACCATTGAGAATGATACTGGCTGTTGGCTTCTCATAGATGGCCTTTATGATGTTGAGGTATGTTCCTTGTATCCCAAGAATTTCAAGGGCTTTTATCATGAATGGGTGTTGCACTTTGTCGAAAGCTTTCTCAGCATCTATTGATATTATCATATGGTTTTTATATTTCTTTTTGTTGATGTGTTGGATAACGTTGATTGATTTTCGGATGTTAAACCATCCTTGTATGCACATTTTTTTAAATTAGCATATTATTTGGAAATATTTTAGTGTGGAGTTTAGGAAACAGCTTAACTCAAGAATTTTATTTGTAACTAATGTTTGCACTAATGGTTCAAAACACAGGACTCAGATTTGAAATCATCTCTAACAACCTCATTAAAAACAAAAATGCTCCATCAGCTCAATTTGCTGAGAAACTTAAACTTTTTAAGATGCGGTGATTTCATGTTATGGTCTAAATGTTTTAATCATAAAAAGGGAGTGGCAGATTACAAAAACATACTTATTAATGAATATTTCATTACATTCCAAACCAATTGTCATAAAAACTCATATATGTCCTACGTAATTTTCTCTAAATCAGGTGATGGCGTCCACAAGAGGAATTTACTTATTTACATTGGTTCATGTGATGATCAGAAAATTCCACTGTGACCACCTTCTCCTAGATGACTGCAGGCAGATGGTGCCGAGGTGTTCAACTGAAAGAAGTGTTGATCACGGAGTATCTGCCAGTCAAACACTTGGGAAAGAAATGAGATCCATCTGTGTTTTAATTACTACAGCGAAGCCATCCAGTGTAACTGCCAGAACTGCACATTTTCACAGAGCACAGGAGACGAAGCACGTACTTTCTTTCATAAATGAAAGTCGAAACTGTCTTATACAGTGCTGGCCAAAAAAAGAGCACTGCCAATTAAGAACAAAATCCACTGACAGTATGAATAGCCTCTCAAAAATACTTCTATTTTAGTGCAGCACTGTTGCATTCCTTATTTAAGGAAATCCCACCATACATAAAAGAAGTCTATGTGTAAAACAGTAGAAGTGAGATTTGAAAAGTAAAATATTATCCCAAATATTTTGGACACCTAAGAGTAATCCAATGAATACTCACTAAAATGAGAGAAAACCTTACAAGTGTGTCAATACACAAATTTATCTTACTATATCACATTTTTTGAATTACACATTGCATATAATTTGCTAATAATTATCATTAATATAACTATTGATTTCATTAAAAGAAATAGGACTTTCAAAACTTTTCTAGCAAGTGACATGAAATTTATCTGGCACTCACCTTGTTTCATCACTTTGTGGACAGAAAATGTGAGTACACATCTACTTAAAGTTGGCACCTCTACCCTAGAGTATTTCAGGTGCTTTCCCTGAATACAGGGAAAGATTAAAGTAAAAACGTTCCCTTTGTCTTTTCACTTTGTATTCTATTGTCCCAACTGAGTCTTTTCCTTCACCCTCTCACTAACACCAGTAATTGAACAGCAAGGATTAGAGAATAAATTTAGAAATTCACACAGATCTCAGTTTCAGCTATGATTTGAAGTTTAAGAAGAGGTGAAAACATGCACAAATATCTAATGAAAAGATTTCTAAACTCCATACATCATAACAAAATAAACATCGTTACAACATAACCTTTCAGCTAGGGCTTCTTATATGTTGAAAGTTGCAGTATAAAGAAGATTCCTTTCCTAATACATCTGACTCTACTAAGTGGTCAACCCCATTAATAACTGAAAGCAAAACAAGGTCTTACATATAATAAGATGTTGCAACAAAGTGCATTGCTGGTGCAAGACAGAGAGGAAGAAGTACTCTTGTGAGGATTGAGGAAACTTCCAAGGGGAATAACATACCAGAAAGACAGCAGTATGCTGCTTCCTTCTATTTAATTCTTTTTTGAGGATGGTGGCCTACAAGATCAAATGTGGCCAAAGGTTGTTCAGGACTAGGTCTGAAATGAACATACCACATTTACTCATGTGAGAGCTGCTGATGACATTTCACAGAACAGTTTTATGTATGTTTCAAGCGGTGAAACATACATAAGAAGGAAAGAAAGAAGGAGAGATGGGTGAGTATTTCAAAGAGGTGGAAAGAAGGCTTAAGATTTAAACAGGCTGAAATGTAATGGAAATGGCTGCTCCTACTGACACTGCGGAAATATGATTCATTTTTATAATTAACTGAAGAATTATGCTCTTCAAAATTATTCATTAAACTATTTTAATTATTAAAGTATTGTGTTTATTTTTATATCAAATAATCAGACAATTTTATACAATTATATGGAAAATACTTTCTTCTGAAATAATCCAGTTCATTTTTACTTATTCAAATTATTCCCCAACCTTAATGATACCTACGTTTTCATATTATTTCTCATTCTCCTAAGTGTCAAGACAGTTACTGGGGTTTTTTTTTTAAAGATTCATTTATTTATGTGTACTAGAGCTGGGGTACAGGCCAGAGATGTGGGATGGGGGGCAGTGAGAAGATTCACTCACCAGAGACAGAGTGGGGAACAGAACAGGCAGACTGAAATACACTGCAGACGGGAGCAGTAGGCCAGTCAGGAGAGGTCTGCTGTGCCATGTGGGTTGCTCCCTGGTCGGCCAGGGATGGAACTTGTGCTGCAGAGGCTGTGGATTGCTTCACAGTGTGGTGCTTAACCCCTTTCATCACCAGGGAGGCCCAAGACAGTTACTGTTCACTGCCTTTTCACAGCACTGATAAAGACTGGAGCTTGCTGTTCTAGACTCTGATGCAAAAGAGTTGGTCCTTTGTCTCCTAAAGAAAGAATTCACCAGGCCCTCCCCCATGGCACAGCGGGTTAAGAGCAGTGCTGTGAAGGTGTCCTCAGCCTCTACAGCACAGGTTCAATTCCTGGCCGGCCAGGGAGATTACCACATTGTGTAGCAGACCTCTCCTGTCTCGCCCGCTACAATCCTCAGCAGTTTATTTCACTCATCTGCCTGTTCTGCTCCCCGCTCTGTCTCTGGTGAATTCTCTCACCCTCCCGCACCCCTGGCCTGCACCCCAGCTCTTGTATAAAAATGAATAAATCTTTAAAAAGAGATAGAAAGAAAGAAAGAATTCACCAAAGAGCAGTAGGTGTAGTTGGAGGATGATAGGCTTCAATAGAGACTCATGCATGAGCCAACTGGCACCAGAAAGAATTAGCCTGGCTTCCTCAAAG
Organism: Talpa occidentalis; assembly: GCF_014898055.3. Classification (NCBI taxonomy): domain Eukaryota; kingdom Metazoa; phylum Chordata; class Mammalia; order Eulipotyphla; family Talpidae; genus Talpa; species Talpa occidentalis. Next base: position 77,931,910 of record NW_023604972.1, read on the forward strand.
GAGTTAGGAGGAGATATTTAAAGAGTAGGTCCATTTCCCTGATTACAAGTGATGCTGAGTATTTTTTCATATGCCTGTTGACCATTTGCATTTCCTCTTTGGAGAAGTTCCTTTTTAGCTCTTCTGCTCATTTTTTAAAAGATTTATTTATTCATTTTATACAAGAACTGGGGTACAGGTCAGAAGCGTGGAAGGGTGAGAGAATACACCAGAGCCACAGCAGGGAGCAGAACAGGCAGACGGACCAAAGACACTGCTGAGGGGAGCAGCGGGCGAGGCAGGAGATGTCTGCCGCTCCATGTGGGGTTCTCCCTGGTTGGCAGGGAATCGAACCAGCAATGCAGAGGCTGTGGACAGCTTCGCAGCGCGGTGTTCAACCGCTGCACCACGGAAGAGACCCTTCTGCCATTTTTTGACTGGATTATTTACTTTGTTTTTGTTGAGTCTCATCAGCTCTTTATAGATTTTTTGTTGTGTGCAAATATTTTCTCCCAGTCGGTGGGGTGTCTCTTTGTTTTGGTCACTGTCTCTTTTGCTGTACAGAAGCTCTTTAATTTGGTATAGTCCTAGCTGTTTATCTTTGACTTCGCTATCACTGCTTTGGGTGATGAGTCTTTAAAGATGTTGCTGAGGTGTATGTCACGTAGTGTTTCGCTATATTTCCTTCTATATATTTTATGGTTTCAGGTCTTCTGTCTAGTTCTACAATGAGATACCATCTTACACCAGTGAGAATGGCACATATTAAAAAAACTAGCTACAACAAATGTTGGCGAGGATGTGGAGAAAAAGGAACTCTCCTGCACTGCTGGTGGGAGTGCAAACTGGTCCAACCACTGTGGAAAGCTGTGTGGAGATTCCTCAACCTGCTGAAAATGGAGCTTCCATATGATCCAGCAATTCCACTCCTAGGTATTTACCCAAAGGACATAGAAACATTAATTCAAAAGGGCACCTGCACCCCTATGTTTATAACAGCACTATTTATAATAACTAAGCTATGGAAACAACCCAAATGCCCAAAAATAGATGACTGGATCAAGAAGATGTGGTACATATACACCATGGAATATTACTCAGCAATCAAAAAAGATAAACTCATGCCATTTGCAGCAACATGGATGGAACTGGAAGGGATCATGCTCAGCGAAATAAGTCAGAAAGAAAAAGAAAAATACCGAATGGTCTCACTCATAGCAGGAATTTAGAAGACCTAAATAAGGGACCAGAAAAAAGACTAATTATAATAAAGTAAAAATCAAAATCAACAAGCAACTATAAACCAGACACATACTGGGGGGGGCGGGGGAGGGAAGGAGGGATTAGAGTCAAAATAAGGGGAGTGGGAATTGTAGGGGAATATACCCAAGATGAAAATGCATACATTGTGCAAAAACGAAAAATGATGTAAAATATATAAAATAAAATAAATCAAAAAATAAAAAATAAATAAAGAGTAGGTCCACAAGGCAGGGAGCAGCATTGCTTCCTAGCTTATTCTGGGTTGGGGTATATGTGGATATGCACAGAAGGGTTCCAGCTGTGCACATAGGCGCTTTCAACCTTCCCTCTCAAGGAAACTGTAAGATAACCATTAGTCAGGACCTTTCTGGTCTAGCATGGGGTCTTTTGGTCAGTGTGGTGGGTCAAATTGTTTGGACAGGGCTTTCTAGTCAATGATTTAGTCCACCTGTTCAATAGGACTTGGGGGAACCCATCCCACCAGCTCACAATTTCTTTTACCTAGACTGACTCATTGCCTCGCATCGACTTTCAGATTTACTATCGCATTTAGATGTCAATTTAATACCAAACTCCAATAAGCATTGGTATTTCTGAATCATGTGCCTAAGAGAAATACTTGTAAAATGTTTTGAAAACACAAAGCTTTAGAAATAGGTCACCAAACACTAAAGTCACTACTAATTTATAATTATTAGAACTTTGATCCTCAATTCAACATTATCACATAAAACTGCAAAGTACAACTAGGTAACTGACCTATTACTGACAATGATACTTCTCAATCCCTAGTATTAATCCTTCTGCTTTTTTGAAGGTTTTACCAAACTAGAATCAACCAAAGTCTTTCCCTTGCTCTGACAAATTATGATTATTTTTAATGAGAATGTGTTTTTCACATGACAAGCTATTTATTAGAACAAATTACTAAATTTGGAATAGAACAAAATATACTCTTTGTTATATCACCAGTTTATAGGGTTCCCTGCTTCCCCCCAGTAAGAGCACATGGCTGGAGAGAGTTACAATTCCAACCAATAGAACAGTTAAATAAAATCGTGAGGAGGCAGCTGTAATCCACTACAGCAAAGGAGAAATGTTTCAAGAAATAATAGATTTTTTTATAGAGATGGAGAGGGACATTTTAAAATCAAGAGTAAAAAAAGAAGAATTTTAGGGAATGACAAGTGAGTCAAAATAAATTCTTTGACATTTGTAACTGTTATTAACTAAAACCTACCCAATATTCATTGAAAACAATCAGGAACAGCACACAAGGTTGTTTAATCTATTGTACAGATAGTCTGTCCTGCCAGGTGTTCTTTGTCCTCTCTTTGTTACATATCCCAATCATTTCAGCAAATCTTCTCCAATCTAACTTAGAAGTATGTTCAGAATCAAATCTCTTATCTCCACTGCTCTGCTGTTGTCTATTACTTTCTCCAAGATTATCAAAGTTCCTCCCAACCAGATATCCCCATTTCCATTCTTGGTTCCTTGTAATCGAGTCACTAATGAGAAGTCAGACTGAGACTTAGATAAGACAAATCAGACCGTGTTACTGTACACACACACAGACACACATACATACATACATACATACACACACACACACACCTGCTCAAGCCTCCCAGTGGTATCTGCTCTTACCAGGACCTAGTGAGCCCTGCAAAACCTGGCCCCCTGCATCTGTCTGACCACATCTCCGGCTATTCTTGTCTTCATTCATCCAAGCCCCAAAACAGCACCTCCTTGCTGTTACTCAAACACTTCAGAACACACAGTTTTTAAAGACTATATTAATTCAAAAAATAAAATTTCACAACCAAAATTATTTGTAATGCATCATCTAAGTTTCTTCGTAAAAATGACTAAAATAATTACGTTTAAGTGCCACTGACATGCCAGTCCCAACATTTCTATTTAGAAGCAAATACTCTGTATTACACCTTATATCTTACACCAATGCTCCAAGTTATTGTTAGGTCCATACTTGTGGATAATTCATGTTTCTGTAGCATGCAAATATGAAGTGGAGTTCATTGGATTTCACTGGAAAATACTAGCAAAAAGCAGTGTTTTCCCCTTCTATTATTTTTTTCTAGGACAAACCATCAGAGGCAGCAAGCTCCCAAATTTGGTGAAATGTGCAATACTGAAGAGACTTAAAAAGTACATGAAAACACTTCAGGAATTTAGGGGATATCTCTCTTCAAGCTAAAGATTTGCCAAGACTGAAATCATCAAGTTCCCTCAAAGCTTCCTCATTTCTTCTTATCTCCCAACAAATGTCGTTTGAGGAATAAAGCAAAGTCATTGATGTAAAATCATCTGTACTTGACCAATTTGCAATCAGTTGCCAAATTCTATAGGTTCTAGTAATGGATGGTTTCAAGCAACATTTTCTTTCACTTTCACAGTTAGCAAGTCCTTAATCTCAACTGCATGACTGCATTAGGTATTCAGCTAGTCTTCTAGTCTCAGTTGCTCCATGACTACATCAATTATTCATTGATGCACTATTATCAATTATCTGTCTATCTAGCTATTCTCTCAGTTACATGACTAAAGTAAACCTCCACTGGTTGTGTTTCTGCTTAAAGAATTTCAATAGCTCCAATTTTTCCACTGAATTACATATAGATTCCTCAGCCTAGGTTTTAGGCCTCTCTCTAAATATGCCCCACCACGGCCACCCAGTTTTATCTCATTCTAGTTAATTTCAGCAGTGGAGGCAGCAGCCCTCTTATTTCCCAAAAGATCTGAAGTCTTTCTCTTCAAATCCCTAGAACAGCTGTGGTACTAGTAAACTTATTCACTTGTCCACTGAACAAACAGCTATCACCTAATATGTGCTAAACATTTTTCTATAGCTGATACATAGCAGTGAATAAGACAAAGATTCCTGCCCTCTGGGAGTTTATGTTCTGGGAGGGAAAGACAGGGAAAGGCCAATATGAAAAATATATGTCATGCTTCATATTGATAGACCTAAGAAGGGAAAAAAAGAGAAAGGGAGTAAGAGTGCAGTTGGGCAAGGTGAGTTCATAATTTAAATTGTAGAAGAAGGTCTGGGCCCAACAGATATCTGTGAGAAAAAGCATTCCAGGTGAGGCAAAAACAAATGTAAAGACCCATAGTGGGAAACATGTCAGACATGTGATAGGGATCATGCACAAATAAGGCCCATGGGATAAAAGGAACCAGTACTTGACTTTTACTCTACATGAGATGAGAAGCCATTGGTGGGTTTTGAGGAAAGGCATGGTATGACATATGTTTTATTTGTTTGTTTTTAAAGATTTATTTATTTATTTATTTATTTATTTATACACACACTGGGTACAGTCAGAAGCGCAGGAGGGTGAGAGAATTCACCAGAGCCAGAGCGGGGAGCAGAGCAGGCAGAAGGACCGAAGTACACTGCTGAGGGGAGCAGCGGGCGGCAGGAGAGGTCTGCGCACCATGTGGGACCCTCCTCCGGTGGCCGGGGAGCATCTGGGGATCGAACTGGCACTGCAGAGGCTGTGGACAGCTTCGCTACCCAGCGCTCAACCGCTGCACCACCAGGGAGCCCTGACATTTGTTTTTAAAGAACCACTAAGGCTACTAAATTGAGATACACCAGACAATCAAAGGGCTATTTCAAGAAACTAAGCAAGAGGGCCTCCCCTGTTGGTGCAGGCGTTTGAGCGCAGCACTTTAAAGCTGTCCAAAGCCTTTGCAGTGCCGATTCAATCCCAGCCGGCCAGTGAGGGTCCCACATGGCGCAGCAGACCTCTCCTGTCACGCACGCTGCTCCCCTCAGCAGTGTATTTCATCAGTCTGCCTGTTCTGTTCCCTGCTCTGTCTCTGGTGAATCCTCTCACCCTCCTGCGCATCTGGCCTGTACCCTGCTTGTATAAATAAATAAATAAATCTTAAAAAAAAAAAAAAGAGTAGTATCTAAAAAAAAAAAAAAAACCTAAGCAAGAACACAGATGGCTTGGACCTGAGTGACAGTGGTAACATGGTGAAAAGTAGTCAAATTCTGGCTACCCTTTGAAAGCAGTACTAACATGATATGAAATATGAGAGGAAAAGAAGAAGAAAAGATGACTCCAAGATTTTTGACCTGAGCAAACGAAACAGTGCTGTCCACCATACCTATAATTTTTAATTTTCAGATAGTCACATTTTAAAAAATGAAAGATAAAATATAACTTATTTAAGCCCAAAACCAAAATATGGTTTCAACAAGTAATTAATACAAAAAAATTTAATAAAATATTTAATATTTTTAACAAACTTTTTGAAACCTGGGGTGTATTTTATATATACGGCACATCTAATGTGGTCCAGCTGTATTTAGCTGTTCAACAGCTAATATACTTAATGGCTAGGGTGGTAGGATAGTAAAGAACTAGGATGAGGAACTGTTTCAGCTTCTTTCTTTTTGTCAAATTAAAAGTATAATAGCAAGTCATGGGAGGCAATTCAACATTCACCAATAAAGATAGTTAACAAACTATGTTACAACCAAGCAATAAAAGCTAGGTCTTCAAATTAGGAGTATACAATGCAAGTTCATAGTGATTTGGAAGTGGGAGGTTGTGTGTGTGTGTGTGTGTGTGTGTGTGTGTGTGTGTGTGTGTGTGGCGGAGGGGGGGCGGTGATTAGAGAACGATAACAGTATATACAAAATGCTCTAATGAGTGGAAATGAGAAATAAACAAACCTATCTACACGAACCTGGAGAGATATATACCAAAATGTTAACTGTAATTACTTCTGGAATAACTCAGAAAGTAGACTATAGGAAGGGTAGGTTTGGCACTATGGGGATAATTAGGAGTTTGGGAAATTATCATGCTCAGGATGCAGATGAGACACACTAAGCAAAACATGTTGTCTAAAGATCAAGAGAGGGGCCTCCCTAGGGGCGCAGTGGTTGAGTGCTGGGTTGCGAAGCTGCCTGCAGCCGCTGCAGCACCGGTTCGATCCCTGGCCACCAGGTGAGGGTCCCACATGGCACGTAGACCTCTCCTGCCACCCACTGCTCCCCTCAGCAGTGTACTTCGGTCCTTCTGCCTGCTCTACTCTCCACTCTGACTCTGGTGAATTCTCTCGCCCTTCCACGCTTCTGACTGTACCCAGTGCTTGTATAAATAAATAAAAAAATCTTAAAAAAAAAATCAAGAGAGGTTCAGATCAGTACAAATTTAGACACTGTCAGCACACAAATAAAATTTAAAGTTAAGAGACTGCATGAGACACTAAGAGTAAGTGTCAAATAGAGAAAGACTCACGATCAATGGCTACATCCTAAGACAGTCCAATTTTTAAAATCAGGAAGATGATGAAGAACCAGCACACAAGCCTGGGAAGTTCTGCAAGTTAATGGAAACCAGAGGAATGTGGTGCTTGTGAACAGAGATGACTGCGTGTTTTGAATGTTACTGCAATCAAGCTGGAGGACTGAGAAATAAGCACGTTATTGACCTGAAAGTCATTCATGATCCTGACAGGAGCAGTTTCAATGGAGAGGTGGGTTCTGAAAGAGCAGGTTCTGAAAGAAGTGGGTCAAGAGATACAAAAAGAAATGAACTGCAGAAAACATGCATAGACCATATCTGAGCAGTTTTGCTAACAAAAGGGGAACAAGAAATAGAGACTACTGTATCAGTGTCATTTCAGGACCTCATATCCCTTGTATTCTCCTTATTATTTCTCCTATGATAATGTCATTTCCTTGAGGCAGAGAATATTTAAATTCTTTAAGCCCAATATTGCTTTCTTGGTAAAAAATTTTAAACGTGTGTCTAGTAGTACTATAATAATTTTACACAGGGTGGCAGACCAACAACTGGATTAAAATGAGAGTTAATTCATGACTTCAATTATCAAAAGGTGCAAACCTCCACTCAGTATATACCTTGAAAACTAACTGCAATCTGACAAATTACAGAATTCTACTTATCAATTTCTGGATAACTCAGTGAAGCTCCTCAACAAGAATGATCCTTTTCTTTTTGCCAAACCCCAAGTTTAACAAACCACTAAACATTTCTGGCATAACCGCAAAAATAAAAAAATCACAGATATTGATACTTCAGGCAGATAACCAGTGAGATATCTGATGCTGTGACATGAAAGACCGTGAATTGTAAAACAAATCAATAAAGGAGATTGTCACAATGAAGAACAGAATGACAAAAAAATCAATTATTCTTCAAACTTCAGCATTTTACAAAGTCTGGAGAAATTTCAAGCTATTGTCTCTGCATAATCAATCTTTTAACAATGGTTCAACCTAATTGGAAAAGCCTCATAGAGTTAACATGTTAGGAGCTATTTCAAGATAACTATCAAGTCTAAGATATGTTGACACTTGGCATAAAAAGTCTTCCCCCTTTAAGTTCCACTTAGAAAATATAAGTTGTTTCTGAATAAAGGGGCATCATTTTAGAAGTTTAGCAGTTGATACTGAGAGATGATGGCCAGAGAATGAGCAGGCAGAATAGTTGCAGTTATGTCAAGGAAATGTAAGGTTTGGGAGTTTTTAACTAGGAGTATAGCTAGTTGAAAAAGATAAACTGGTAAGTTACCTATATAGACATTGTGAAGTGCAAATATGGCAATCTATTTTGTGCATCATAAAATGCCTGATAAAACACTCAAAATAATTCCGCTGTGCTACTTCTTTACTTCATCTTATTAACAACATTCAATTACCCAAGACAATCTAGGTGCTCCATTTCACTTCCCTTTTTCCTAGTTTACAAATTCTGACTTCAATTTCTTTTCTCTATAACCAACCATATCTCTTCTCTCTGCTCACTATTTCCTTTATTTTACCTGCCTTCTACCCATCAGAAGGAAATACAGATTACTATTCAATCAAGGGTCTGTAGTGGAAGAAAATGAGTAGAATGATGATCTACAGTCAGAATGGGTTCCATGAATGGGAGCTGGATTGCTTAAAATAAATCTTACAGGGAGCCTAAATGAAGATGGAAACAAAAAAAAAAAAAAAGAAAGAAAGAAAGAAAGGCTAGGGTAGCAACCATACATTGTAAAGTGACTGTATGTGAGTGTGTGCACACTGCATATGAGAGAAAAGATATTCCAAGGTAGAATAAATACAAGCATTTTAAAGTTAGACAAATGGTTGCAGTAGATCTGCCATCAAATAAATACATCAATTCACTGAGAATTTTAGGAAAATTTTACTCTTTAGTCTATGCAAATAATACAAGTTTATCGAATCCCAACTGACATTTGCACTTTACAAAAATCACCATGAAAATAAAACAATTATAGCTATTAAATGGTAACTTATTCTTCATACATAGCCCTACACTAAACTCCTTGAAATCCAAGGTCATGTCCTTTGATTTTGCATTGTTCTCTGTGCATTTTCATGCACATGAAGGTATTCAAAAATAATGACTGCAATTACATTTTGATTGAAGAGGACAGGACTGACCTTTGTCAATATGGAAAGCAATGCTGCTTGACTCTTGATGAACTCTTATGTCCCAACTGGGAAGTCGATTCCTCCATCACTTTTCTTTCCTGAGACTCTGGACAACTTTAAAGCTGAGAGTATGGTATGAATTTGTTATTGGAAAGTTTGAATTTAGAAAATATTTGGGTTGGTGAGCTCATTAGCTTACCAATAAATACTGAAGGCTTGTTGGTAAGTCCCCAATCACCTCCCCTCCTCTCCCGACCCGCGGGATTCAATAGGCATGGAAGAGGGGCTGGGGATGAGATGAGAGGCTGACATACTTGATGAGAAGCTGCAAAAAAGGAACTTTATTTCCTCTCTGCCTACCTTTAAGTACCTTATGCTGCGCCTGCGCTTTGCCTGTTCCGCATGCTTGGACTGTGTGGCTTTCTCTGATTGGCCCTAGTGTCTCATGTGCATCTTTTACTGGCTGCCTGTTAACTATATGCATTTCAAGCTACGCAATAGCCTGCCACAGCCCTGGACACCCTCCCTGCACCTTGGCATGGAGAAGTGGAGGTGGGAACAGCTCACTTTCCAGCAAGTCTCTGGCTAAAACCAGGAACCCACCTCTTGTAACCAACACAGGCCACCCTGTTGTGGTCATTTGTGACAGACGTAAGCAGCAGGTTTGGGGCACAGTTCTCTCTAAGCTTTCCCACCTCTGACTAGTCCGACACTGCAGTGGTCACAGTAAGTCTCCTGCAAAAGATGGCAAGCACTTGTTCCCATGCTATCGTGCCCTTTAAGGTACTGCTATTTGATCTTTCTTCTTTGAGCAGTTCACAGATTTTGCTTGCTGAAAGAGTAACATTTATTTCCACTAATCCTCACCCCAAAGCTAACAATCATGGGGCTGATGAAGGAAAAAAAAGTTCCAATTATAGAACCTCACTTCCACAGCAGTAACAGGACACAACACAAATTTAAATAACTAGATTTTTCCATAAATTATTTCAATAACTGCTTTACTTTCGACAAGTTTTACCCATTTTAAAGATGGACGTTAAATCAAAAGCCACGATAAATTGAAAAAAAAAAACACCCGAACACATGATTAGTGAGGAAAATGAGTAGAGTTTGTGATGGTTCTCTGATCTTCAAAGTCTTTGGCGCAAGAAAGACAGGATAGCTTCCTAATTCCATCAACTACTAGCTGATTGCCTGCTATGCCTGGGAAAATCTCCCTAGACATAAAACTCTGAGCGACTTTGCAAAAACAGTCCATCAATGAGAAATCACAACAATCTTTGAAGTTTTTTGGTTTTAAGTCTCCTTCCATCTTATTCACCACTCACTGACAGAATAGGACTCAGAACCTCAAAAAACTCTCATCTCCATTTGTTCCTTTATCTCTGATTTCTTTCAAAGATAAACTTCTAAGATAATTTTTAACAAAGTTAAAGGATCAGTAAAGGAACTGAGCCAGTTCAAAATGATTTAAAGATTAACTAGCCTCTTATAACACAGAAAAGGCAACTGCTCAAAGAAGCATTTTTTTTTTAAGGAAATAGATTTAATCTCTACTCACTCTAATGTACCACAGTTGGGGAAATTCAGTATTTAAGTGAATATTCTATAGTACACATTTTTTAAAAATATTTAAAGGTGTTTGGGTTTTTTTTTCTATCTGTAATTGAAATAGTACATACCAATGATACATAAACATTGAAGTGAGTTTAATATGTGCATAAGGAAACTCAACTAAATATTTTTATTTATAGATATTTTATATACTCAACTAGTTTTTTTCCTTATAATATTATGTAACTGGTTGATTTTAATTTTCAACTTCATTGTCAAATAGTATCACTCCTTTAATGATGATATTGCTTGACAAATAAATCCCATGAGCATAAAATCAGATCTTGCTTTTATATAGGATGCAAAGATTGTTGTAGTCCTCTAGTACCAAAAAGAATCAATGTCAAAATAATTACTTCTTACAAAAAAATGTACCTTCCACAAGCCCTTCTTATCTAAGTCCTAAGGTACTATTCAGTTGTCCTCCAGAAAATGATTCCAAAAATTAAAAGGAAGATGTTCAGGAAAAAAATGTTGTTTTTTTTTCCACCTCCCCTACTTGAGAGAACCACAGCAAAATTTAATTTTAAGGCCTCTATCCAAAATTAACATGCTAGTTTCTCCTCTGCTTCTTTCACCACTTGTGTTTAAAAAGAAGTTTAAAACTACTAATACTATGATTACAAGGAGATACATTATATTTAGTAGGGACAGACTCATACGCCATGAATTGGCTCAAATTCATGATAAACACAGGATGTGAACAATGAAAGAAAATTTTGCAGCCATAAAAACTTTTGCAATGCTCAAATCTACAACTGATCATTGTATACCTGTGTCTTTGCTAGGAAACTGTGTAGGGCATAGCTACCACACTCATCTGGTTGGCATTCAGATGGCTAAATGCCAGATCAATGAATGACAGTGTTATCAAAAGTCAGGGTTAAAAGATTTCACATCTGGGTCTCCAGTGCCCCAACCATTACCCTTCAGCTTCGAAAGAAACCCAGGCTCATTCACATAGGAGTAAACTAATGGAATTTTTCCCAGTCCCAAGTCAGCTTTGTTTAATTAACTTCATCTGACGTGAGCCTCTCACTAAAAATATTAAAGTGAGAATAGTGTCACTTTATAAGGCTCACATCTGTACCTCTGAGTTTTGAATGATTGAGTTGGCAAAACATTTCTTTCTAATCTGATTTTTCCCTCATTAATTATCCTGAGTCATTTGAATATCCTTAGGGATGACTGCATCTACTAAATTAGGTCAAAATCTCATAGTCTCTGTTGGCAATCACCAATTTCACTTACAGTTGTCAGTAAAAATACCTGATTTATGAATTTAATATTGATAAAATTAGCCATACACTTTATATTTATTATTTTCACATAAATATATATGTCTTTGGGTCAAAATAATTGCACCTCAAGATGCTGGTGTCCTAATCACCAGAACCTGTGAATACGTTACATACAGAAAGGACTCTGCAGATATGGTTAAGGTTAAGGACATGAAAGTCGGAAGATTATCCTGGATTGTCAAGGTGGACATAAAGTAATCACATGAGTCATTTAAAGTGGAAAAACATTCCTAGCTTTGGAAACCAGAGAGGTATCTGTGTAGGATTAAGTCTGTACTTGCTAGCTGTGAAAATGTAGGGTGGCCGTGAGCCAAAAATGCATACAGCCCCTAGAAGTTAGAAGAGACAAGGAAGTGAATTCTCCCCTGGAGTCTCCAGAAAGGAATGTAGCCCTGCAGCCATCTTGTTGTTTTAGTCCATGGAGAACTGTGTCAAACTTCTGATCAGCAGAGCCATAAGATAATAAATTGGTATCCTTTAAGTCACCAAATTTGCAGTAGACAGTTATAGCAACAGAAGAAAACTAATACATCTTCCTAATTATTATATTGTTACAATCACCCTTTATGAGGGAGAATGTTTAAAGGTTGACAGGAAAAAACATTCCACTTCATCTAGAGAGTGTGGTGCCATGAAAATAAAACCAGCCTGTGCGGATATCCAGTTTCCAGCTCTAGGTCTTCCATAAATGAATGTAAAAAAAACTGGCAAAGTTCTTACCATCCCTTACAACTCGAGTTTGTCTCCTGTCACTAGGCAAAGAGTTTATTTCCAAGTGCATAATCTTCATACATCTTCTTCTAACTCTCGGATAGTGGCTTGATTTAATTTGACTTTCTAGAGAATCAAAGAGATCCTTTTTCTACCATATTTGATCATTTTATACTGTGAAGTCTATAGACCTGGTATTTCCATATTTCAGTAAGAACAAGTTTAAGTATCTGTAAAACTTGAAACATTTTTATTACGACATAAAAATAAAATGAAAACTCTCTTAAACCAATTTTTAAAATCACCCTGCCGTTTGCATGGAACCACTTCCTGACTCAAGCATGAAAAATCTATAATCTTTATAGTACACTCTCCCTAAACTGCTTCTTGTTAAAGTCGGCAGGTGAATTTTTTCGTGGATATTTTTAAGGGTTCAAAAATGCAGATGTATTTTTTATTACAAAGAGTTACTCAACAGATTAAATTATGTCACCCAAAACATTAACACAACAAAGAGCAAAACCCTGAAATAATATAGCCTAGGATATAAATAGTCTTCTTTCCACAAAGCATTATGAAAATGTTTCAATAAAATGTTTCAACAAGAGTGTTTCAAACTGTATGAAACCAGTATTCAACCTACCATATTAAACCTACCATAATAAAAATTAAATAATATCAAAATTTCTTTCTACCATTCAGGAGCCTTTTATTGATATTAATTAACCAGCAAATGTTCAAACACATAAACAGGATAAGAATTCAAAATAAATAAATTAAAAGTTAAAGCACTTTAGCTTATTTTCAAGGTAGAAAGGAATGAATAAATAAGCACTTGTGATATTTAAGATATAACAGATATCCTCCACATGCAAGTAACTAAATAGTAAATTTTTAACTTTTTTATATACTCTCACAACTCAATTTCTCACTGATTCTTTATAGATTGTTGACTGAAGAATATTATCCATCCAAATAACATAATATCATTCCAATGCAAAGCAATGATAGACAGCAGGTAAATTCCAGAAGAATTTACCTACAAAACACAAGAAACAAAATGCCAGTTTTAATCGACCTCTTTCTAAAAATGGACAATGTAAGCCATTTAGTGACATGTTAAAGGTAGACCATCTGCCGATCTCCTGCACAGAAAAAAAGATCCAGCTATGTAAAGAAATGGGAGAGTTCCCCACCACATCCACTCATTCCTGTTCTTTTCTCTCTTACAAAGGTGTCCATTAATTAATTAGAAACTACCTTTACCTGCCACCTCCATTTAAATATAATACTACATTCTTCACAAACTATTCCGAAATCATCCCTTGGGAATCAAGAAGAGGAAATAAATGTGTGTCTAACACTGTCATATGGACAAAATTCTCAGAATACAGAGATTCAGAAGGAGGCTGGTGAGAAGGCTTGCCTTTACTATTTACTGACGAGGCATACTGTAAGAGAAGTGAAATAGAAAAGTATCTTTTCAAGGGAAATATTCATTCAAGGCTCCTCTGTTTGAACGTTGAAAATGGTTCTAAAATGTTATTTTCATAAGGCTGAACAGAGCTGGCTTATTCTAAGAAGTACGAGATAGAGCAAAGGAAAACTTTTATGAAGCACTAATTACACCGGTCACAATATTAAGAGTGTTATTTTTACTACCAAATTGTGAGATACTTTAAAAATCATTGAAGGCATGAAACAAAGGGTCACTAAGGTACTTGAAACTTCTTATGTCTCCCTGTAACTAAATCGTTGTCCTAAAATGTAAGTTTTAATTTCTTTAGCATGTAAATTCTCAACCTAACTTGGCCCGGCTTTCTGATATGTCTTCCTCATATCATCTTAAGCATTTCAAGTGTTAATATTGTTTAAACTGGATAATATATAAAGTATCAATAAAATACATAATTCACACACTTAAAAATAACCTATCTGCCATGTGACACTTGTCAAAATATTTTAAGACCTCTATATATTTGAAATAATTTGAAATAAAACCTCTACTGTGGTTGCTACTGCTGCTTCCCAGGGAGAGTAGCAGGCATTGCACTGTGCATTCAGTTATTTTTATAAGTGTGCATGCACTCGCTCGCACAAACACATGCACACACAAACACATAGCTCAAGTACAAACCGTAAATCCTTTACAGGTAATTGTCTGAAATGCATCCTACACTGTGATTTCAGTCAACAGTATGTGTGTAGTATATCTAGAAAGCAAAAAAAAAAAAAAAAAAAACCCAGACCATTCATTCACCTGAAGCAGAATAATAGATGCATTTAGTAATTCTCTGATATGCAAAACAGGGCACTTACCTTCCATTGCCAGGGCCATCTGAAATCACACTGGAAACCCAGCAACGGGAGAGGGGCTTTATTGTGGGGTGAATCATCCCCACGTAGATGCTCTGAACAACCCCTGTATGCATACTGACATCATCAGAAGAGACTTGGAGGCAGAGGATACTATGGTAACCAAGCAATGTGCTGGGAGACAGAAGCCTTTAATTGCTTTAACAACTTCCTGGGGCTTGAGCTACCAGGCTTGGATTTGCTAAGTAGGAAATGAAGGTTGTCACAGAAGCGGTGAGTGTGACATAGAGCAAGGGGACTCAATGAATTCTGAATCTGTTCATCGTGATGTGACTTTTTAATGACAAATGTCATTACATGATTACATTAGCAATATTTCCCTCATAGCTGAAGCTCTGAAGTCACAGGTCAATAAATAATGCTCCCAGGTAGCAATAGTATAAGTATTCATAGATGGTTTTCTCATTTAACAAGCATTAATATTATTGCATTACAAACATCCTTTTCCTGGAGGTGAATACTTGATTCCCTTTCAAAAGAAAGCTCACAGCTGTGCCTTGGAGGTCAGCTTACTGATAACAACGAAAACTGATTCTCATATTTACTTTTCCATGAGGCAGCAGCTGCCCATTCCATTTATCTCAGAGCTCCAGAAAAACCTTTCCAATACATCACTTATCCAAAAAAACACCTCTAGCGAAATGCCTAATTATGACACTCAGATAAAATCAGAAGAAATCTGCCAGTCGGGTTCTGCCACACTGTCTTCATGATTAAGTCTCTTCTATCGCAGGTAGAATTCCTCCAACAACCCCAAAATAACACATAATTTAAATTTTCCCTTTGAACTATTTGTCCTTCTCTGTATCTGTCACTCCTGTTCACAGAAATGCAACCCCTTTTAAAAATACCAGCTTAAAAGTAATTGCTTAAAATAACAACGTTTCAATATCAAACTGAGTCTATAATGATATATCATGCTTATTTGATCAGATGCAACACTTTAATAAGGATACAATTTATCTTCTGTACTACGAAAAGTATTGTTTACTTCTCTGTGAATATTGGATTGACATGTTTTTAAACAATACCATGGTCTAATTTTTCCAGTGCAAATACTGTAATTTGTAAAGATGAACAAGTAACTTGGCAGATCCCCTTTAAGATATTCACAACAATAAAAACTGAAGGTTGTCATTCTGTATTGTATACTCATAGCTATGCTATTTCAAAGATACTGTTATTATCTCTATTTCAATTTAGATGAAGTTAAGGCTGCCTTTTAATGTCTCCCTTGTGTGTAAATAGCGTATAAATGTACATCAATGATGCTGTCTACAAAAATAGTAAAATGGAAGACAACAAAACAAATTTACAATCTAGAGGAATGTAGAGAATCTTAAACTAATTAACAAGTTGGGCTTTTCACTACTGCCAATGTTAGGGGAATTCTGAAAGAGGAATAATTAAGTCAACCCTTACCAAATAAATAAATAAATAAATAAATAAATAAATAAATAAATAAGTTAAGTTTTCCTTAACTTAGGTAAATTAAAAAGCTTTCCAATAAAATGGAATCACTCCTGTCCTTTCACTTGTTCTTCCTAAGATTCTGAGTTTGAGAACCAAAAATATTCAGTTTACCATGATAAAAAGTAGAAAATAAGTGTGTATGGGACAAATGTTAAAATAAATCTGTTTACCTGAATATACACTGGAAAAGGTCTATAAGTTACATAATCAATTGCTTGAGTGGTTACTTCTGGAAGTTTAAATTACAGAGTTATAGAGTATTCCAATTTTTAAATTATATGTTTTTAAACTTAGAAAAATATTTTTCAACCATGGACATGAGTTAGTATTATAATTCCGAAAACAAAAGTTAATCTAAATGTGCTCTGAATTTAGGATCCTGTTTTACATGCTCTCAGAGAAGGCCTATGACAACTTCAACAGACTAGACCGTAACAAACTAGCCAGATTATTTCAAGGTTGTTTCAAAAAGCTCTCTAAGGGAAATGATCCCCGTGTCTAAATAGAATTAGGATGGAAAACCAAATAAAAGTTATCTGGACAACACACACAGAGAGGAGGTTGGAGGAATATCGACTTTCCCAGAGATGTGACAGCCATAATGGAATAGTAAAGATAGTTTAATAGATTAAAGAAAAATGTTTTAAAATACAGTTTTGAAAAGAACACATCCAAAAATAAGACAAAACAAGAGGTCTCTGATTCGATAAAAGGCTGAAGGGAATTTAAAAGACCACCAGCAGAAACAGAAACCGTGTCAGTGAGACAATGGTCTCAGGAAGCCAGACCATGTGCCCTGCTAAATAAAGATGCGTATTTTAAAGACAAGAGTCTAAATTCCCCAACCTGTGTTCCCTAACTCCAGGTCTCATTCAGTTTTTATTCTCCTCTTAATTTACAAACAACTCATGTGTCATATTCTCATTAATATTCTTTTTACTTTGTCAGGCTACCACATTTTTGACCACTATCACCTCACTGTCTTCTTAAATTAATACCTTCATAGAAATATCACTCCATTCCTTTGATTCCCAAGGATAGCACAGAGTGGGCAGTGGAGTATACATCCACATGAGGCCACTAACAACAGAGCTGGGACAGGAACAGAATCTACCCAATAACAGGACCAGCTCCAGGCCAAGCTCTGGCATTTTCTTGCTACATCGCTGTCTACCTCCCTTCTGCTATCTGTCCCAATCTTCAAAAAATTCACTTTGGATTTCCCAGCACATCCCACGGCTTCACATAATGTTATAATTTCTCAAACTGAAAGAAAACATAAGTTAGAAGGTGAAATACCCTTTCACAAGGTTACCAAAAAAGACGCATATTTAAAAATTTACCTCTTATCTAGTTCCCAGGCATCAACCTTAATCCTTACATTGAAATTTAGGTTTCAACAAAGCACTGAGTTTAACTTAAAGTAAATTCACATTGGCAAGTGTCAATTCAAAAACAAATGATGGTTAAAAGCCTCTTCTGACAAAATATTTGGCAAGAATTTCTAAAGCCTTCAACAGTCAGCTAGTGTTCAGCTTGCATCCAATCCCAAATCACTTTTTTAGGTATTTATAAAGATGTTTATAAAGCAAAACATCCTTAGTCCTAAAGTTTTGTCTTATAATTTGTGTTGAACTTCCTTCTTGCCCAGATGAGTAGTTTTATTAGCTTGCCTGGTCTTGATACAGTTCTCCCAATTCCAATTAAGCATATTATAAGTCCTGAGAAATGACAATGGTAGAAGGAATTTTATTATTAGCATTTGGGTTCAAGCTTGTTAATTAAAACAAGTTCATATTGATATCTAATGAAGAAATATCACAAGGACTTCTAATGGCAAAAGGGTTCTAACTAACTCCTCATCAACTTTAAATACAGTGAGCAGCCAAATTTCACCCATCAATCTCCTCTCCGTTTCAGTCCCACAAAACTACCCTTTGGACTTAGATCTTCTCTATCACATAATGCCCTGGTCTCCCAGATTTCACTATCTTGTCACTTAAATCATTCTATGCATCACTTTGACCTTCATGAGTCTTCACAAAACATTGCCTTAACCAGGTTACACAAAACTCCCAAATCCTTAACGGTTCCCCCGTGGGCCACTGAATCAAGTTCAGAGTTCATAGCTGTAATGTAGCCCATTATAGCCAGCCTTACCTCTGGGCATCTTGCAAGACAGCAATTCAACAATCTGATACAGTATTATTGATATATTCTGTATTTTCCTTCCTCAATGTCTTTGATCTTATATGCTCCTGGAATTCCACACCTCCCTCCCCCCCTGCCCCCCACCCCCTCCTTTTTCATCTCCCTGCCAGTCCAAACCCTATCAGTCTTCAAAATCCATCCTTTCCATCAGGGATTATTTCCTCTTCAAACTTTCAGTGTTCTCTGTCTCAGTAACTGCACGTAAAGCATTCTATTGTCTAGTTATTTTCACATATCTCATTCCCTTTAAAGTTCTGAAAGTTAAAGACAAAGTCTGTATTAACCTTTTATTTATTATATGCACCATGCCTTTGTGTTTGGCATTCACTTAATAAATGCTTATTAAATAAATGAACAAAAATGTATAATGTCCTATTTTTTTTTCCATTTTCCAAAGTATTTAACATTAAATTTCCTAATCTTTGAAACAACTAAGTGTTTCAAAGGGAAACCAGGGAATGTAGAAACTGTAATTCCACTTTTATAAATGAAAATAAAGAGGCTGAAAAGAAAGTTTGTTCAATAAACGGTGCTGGGAAAACTGGGTCGCTACATGCAAAAGAATGAAGCTTGACCACTACCTCACACCATACACAAAAATCAACTCAAAATGGATTAAAGAACTAGACATAAGACCTGAAACCATAAAATACATAGAAAGAAATATAGGCGAAACACTACGTGATATTCACATCAAAGACATCTTTACAGACACATCACCCAAAGCAGTGATAGTGAAGGCAAAGATAAACAGCTGGGACTACATCAAATTAAAGAGCTTCTGCACAGCAAAAGAGACAATAACAAAAACAAAGAGAAACCCCACCAACTGGGAGAATATTTTTGCACACAACACTAATGATAAAGGACTGATCACAAAAATCTGCAAAGAGCTGATGAGACTCAATAACAACAAAGAAAATAATCCAGTCCAAAAATGGGCAGAAGAGCTAAAAAGAAACTTCTCTGAAGAGGAAATGCAAATGGCCAACAGGCATATGAAAAAATGTTCAACATCACTTGTAATCAGGGAAATGCAAATCAAAACTACCATGAGATACCATCTCACACCAGTGAGATTGGCACATATTAAAAAAACTAGCAACAACAAATGTTGGCGAGGTTGTGGAGAAAAAGGAACTCTTCTGCACTCTTGGTGGGAGTGCAAACTGGTCCAACCACTATGAGCTGTGTGGAGATTTCTGGATCTACTAAACATAGAGCTTCCATATGATCCAGCAATTCCACTCCTAGGTATTTACCCAAAGGACACAGAAACATCAATTCCAAAGAACACCTGCACCCCTATGTTTATAGCAGCACTGTTTACAACAGCTAAGCTTTGGAAACAGCCCAAATGCCCAAAAATAGATGACTGGATCAAGAAGATGTGGTACATATATACCATGGAATATTACTCAGCATTCAAAAAAGATAAACACATGCAATTTGCAGCAACATGGATGGCGCTGGAAGGGATCATGCTCAGCGAAATAAGCCAGAAAGAAAAAGAAAAATACCGGATGGTCTCACTCATAGCAGGAATCTAGAAAACTTAAATAAGGGACCAGGAAAATGAATAACTATAAGAAAGTGAAAATCAAAATCGACAAAAACTATGAACCAGAGACACTTTTTGTGGGGTGGGGGGCGGGAGGGGAGGGATTGGGGTCAGAATGGGGGGGTTGCAATTGTATGGGGAATATAAAAATAAAATTTATTATTTAAAAAAAAAAAGAAAAGAAAAGAAAGAGGCTGAAAACAATACTCTGAATTCTTTTGTCACATAGGTTCCCCGATTCTCCAATATACTAACCACCTTGACATCCAAACTCCTAGTAGCAGCCAGAAAGGAGGTGTGCTCAGATTTCCTCACAGTATATTCACACTGCTTCTGAATAATTAAGGCCAAAATGGCTTTAATTTTTCTTCTGTGCCAATGAGTCATGGTGTAGTCACTCAACATTAATATTCTCAACTCATGAGGCTTGAGAGAAACATCTCTTGTTCCCTATTTCTCTTTCCAGTATCTTCCCACTATCTGAAAAAGGCTGTTTCCTCTGCTCCATCTACCTCCTCAGAGCAACTGGTTCACAAACTCTGGGAAAGTCCCTGACTTTTCTAAACATCAGTTTGCCATTTTCAAAAAAGAGAAAAACAATAGTACTACCTCTATACAGTCAAAGATAATGCATAAAGTGTTGGTATAGCATAAGCACTCAATAAATAGTAGCTATTGTAATTGATAATAAAGAGCAAAACCAGAGCTAATTGGATTATATCATCTTCTTTCAAAAGTTTCATGTGTATTCCAGAATAGTGTTATAACCAGGTGATGAGGAAGTAGAAATTTACTAAATAAGGGCCTCTAAAGAGCTTGAATAATTAAGTGGGGGGAGTTAGGTTTTTTGGGTTTGTTTTTTTTTTTTTTTTTTTTTTAGTTTACAATAAAGGTGATGGTCTTTTTCACTTGAATATCCTACATGTTATGAAAGGGTTCTATAATAGTAATTCTTTCATTTCTCCCACACAAATTTCTGTCCTCTTCTGCAACTAAGCCCAGCAGCATAGCTGGCATGCTTTCCTCAATCCATGTGACAGACTGAAATTATTCTAAATTCTATCAATGAAGACTTTAAATTTTGTCTTCACCAAAAGATCCAAGACTAGATCCCCATACTGCTTCTAAACTGATCAGAGAGTCAATTAATATGTTTTCACAAAACTAAACATGAATTATCATGTCTTTAATATTTTTACCCTACAAGTCAAAAGAATTATAGATGACAGCTTACTCTAATACCAAAAATGTATTGTAATATTTCATGATTGTAATTTTGGCTACAATTCCTAGAGGAGGAGCTGGATTAAGTTCCAATATACTTTTTCTGAAGAAGTCAGTTTAAGATATTTCCATTTTAGGCTCTCAATTATTAGAACTTTAAAAATATCTTTCCCCTAGGATACAATAAAGAAATTCAAGGGAAATGTAGAGCATCTGTCTGAATCTAAGCACAAATATTGTTTTCATGAAATAAAAGGAAGAGCAGTTAAAGGTGATGCCTGCAGCCTAAGAAGACCAAGAAAAGTTGAAAAGGTATGACAGCAGGATGTCGGTTATAAAGCTTCTGAGTGAAATCCTTTTTGTGCAAGGGTCTCGCAAAGGGCATCCAGACAGGACTCTGCATGTGTGTGTTTTGATTTAAATTAGCCACTCAGTCAGTTCCACAATGCCATGATTCTTTTGTTTAGCTGATTAAGGCAGGTTTACCAACAGTTACCCAATGATGCCAATGGCTTCTGAAAGGTCAAATGCAACAACATACACCAAATGCCCCAGACTGAACAGAACCAATAACTCCCTCAATAAACTACTAGGTGTGACTTATTGTGCAGTAGAGTATCCCATTTTAATCAATTCGTTTTTTTTCTTCTTTCTCTCTTCCCCAGAAGCTGAAACACATTTCCATAGTTTAATGATATACATTACAAACTTCCTGCTTTATTCCACAGTGTATCTGGTTAAAACAATATAAATAGCCCAGCTTCAACAGCACATTTTGCATGGGGGTGTGGGGAAAAGGGAAAAAAGACACGGAGGTGGAACTATTCTAGTCCGGGGTCAAGTACAACCAATGCATCATCTGTGTTATTAACACAAACTCACAAAAGGAAAGCTATAGCTGTAATCATTGTCAAATAATAAATGCTGGGTAAAACGGCATGGATATAAAAGGACCCACACCAGATGGAAAATTCCATCTGGGTTCAAAACCAGGGATTCCAGCCCTTTGGGAGCTTCTTGAAAATCCGGTGTTTTGTTGTTTTTCTCAAGCAGTAAGGGATTGAATACTTTCTTGTAAAATATTAATCATGCGTGTCTTGGGGCACTGAGTTGAAAGGAAAGGGGAAGAGAAGATAAGCCAAGGACATGAGCCTATAAAATGAGCAGGATAGGCTCATGTCTGACGATGCTATAGCAACTAGAACTGCAGGCCCAGGACGCAAAGGAAGTTCCAGTACTCAACACACACCCCTCCCTCTCACTAATGCCCCTGACCTTTAGTTGTGGAAAGGGAAACATTGTTGCAGAGTGCTTTAGAGCACAGCTTTGGGTATAAATTCCAGCTCAGTTACTTCAATCTGTGGTTTCAGGCAAGTTACTAAAGTTCTCTCTGTCCTCAATTTTATAACAGATAAAATTAAGGAAAGAATCCTCACATCGGTAAAAAATGGTTGAATACAGATCTGAGTCAGGCACTGTTTCAAGTATTGGGGATATACGTTGATATATACATATATATACATTTGACATATATGTTGTGTTGAAAAAGACACATAAGTCCACTGCCCTCAAAAAGCTTGCATTCTAGGTTGGAATATAACATACAAAACAAATATACAACATAACTTGATATATATGGAAAAGGGACCTGAAGAAATGTATTGCCGGATGATACGATAACTTAATACTGTTGTCAGAGAAAAATCCCAAACTGAGAAGTAAAGACAATTGAATAAAGATAAAACAAGGTGTGTAAAACAAAAGGAAAGTTTAGGATGTTCAAGGAACACGAAGGCTGGGATGGCAAGAGAACAATGAGCAGTGAGCAGTAGGTTTAGACACCTATGAGATAATAACTTGAAGAAATCAAGTAGAAATGAAAGCATAATGATGCTTGGGGTGGAGGACACAGTTGGAAATAGAAATTTGGGAGACACCTACTTAACAAAAATCTCTGTAAAACAGTCAGCATATAATGCCTGCTCATTATGACCATGGATAACCAGTCTCTCATTCCCACTTCTCCAAGTAACTTAATTGATAGTTGTATTCTGGAGTAAAACAGAAGAAGAGGAGTGGGGTTGGATGAGCTCAGGAAGAACAAAACAGCAGGAGCTTTCTGGAATTCTGTGTTAAGTAGGATTCTGACGTGAAATATGAACCTGAAATTATGTGTTTAATTACATGCAAAATATATAAATCATAATGATTTCCAAGGCTCTGGAATTGGCAGGTTTTAGTCACTAATAGTGTTATTTTTCATTAATTTTGATACTTATTTCTCTTAATCATTCTATAAAACAGATACCATTACTACCCACATTTTGTCGATAAGAAATTTGAGGCTCAGAAAGAATAATGTACTTGCTCAAAGTGACCAGTCTTCAAGTAGTTAAAACTGAGAATCAAATCTGAGTGTCTATTATTCCTGAGACCATGTTCCCAAGCACTTTGATATACACATGTAAATTTGCTAAATAAGCTCCTTATTTGTATTTCCCTAACTTCACTTCAAGGGTCTTTCAGCTGAGCATAGCACATCTGGCTCCAGTATGGAATGTTTCATGCAATCATTACTGTAGTTCTGGCATGTTCTCTGGTTTCCAAATTCACACGTCACATTCTGAAGAAAGCATTCAGGCAGAATTCTTTTCCATGTTGATGTTAGTAGAAAACATCCTACTTGTTAAAATGCCAAATCCTATTTGATTTAGTGATTAGGCAACCTTGTGAGCAAGTCGACTTAATTTTAGCAACTGTCAGAATTCCAAGTTATTTTAGCAATTACCTACCTATTTGCCATCTACCCTATTATTCGGTTGATAACTTATCACTTCGTGGCATTTAAAAATACACATACGGGCCTCCCCGGTGGTGCAGCGAGTTGAGCACTGTGCTGTGAAGCTGTCAGCAGCCTCTGCAGCACCTGTTCGATCCGGCCAGCCAGGGAGAGACCCACATGACGCAGCAGACCTTTCCTGTCTCGCCCGCTGCTCCCCTGAGCAGTGTATTTCCGTCAGTCTCCCTGTTCTGTTCCCCACTCTGTTTCTGATGAATCCTCTCTGCCTCCCGTGCCTCTGGCCTGTACCCCAGCTCTTGTATAAAACTAAAATTAAAAAAAAATCTTTAAAAAAAGAAGTTTAAAAATACACATACTCTTTATCAAATTAAGTAACTGCCATGGCTGTTATTTTTGCCTCATCCACACAATAGCAGACTAACATACTTTGACTAAAGAAGAGGAATTTTTAGGATTTAATCCTAAGGAATAGGAATATTCATTCCAGGGCAGTTAGAAATACAAAAACTCTTGTATAGACTCAGAGTAACCATAACATAGACACGAAACGTAAAATATATTTAACCCTGTAATACCACGTCTTTTTCCTTTCACCCCAATGCTTTCTTATCCACTTATTTTTTGTGAGAAGGCTTCTTAACAGGAAGAAAGTATGCTATATACTACACTGATGTGATTCTAGCACACTAATCAGAATTTGAGTTTTATTAGCGAGAGCCATAGGCAAGAGCAATAATTCCTATGAAAGTGCTTCGCTTTATTCATGATCCCATGCTGGGTTAAGAAAAAAAGCTAACTTCAAAGCATTATTGAAAGATGATTAACTCTGAAGCCACAAATGAGAATCACAGGCTACTTTGATGTGGAAGAATGTTTAGGACCTACATTTAAAGAAAAGACATCTACAATGTAAGTTCAACCACTAAAGAAATCCAATAATAAATTTATTTTGCATCTTTAAAACCAGGTATTACCTAAGGAAACAAACAAAATTAGAACTCAGCCTCAGGAATTAAGTCTTAAATACAAAATACACAACCATACAATTACCATACAATTTAGTGGCAAATGCCAACTCTGATATGTTCAATACTGGAAATAGAATTTCTTATATTATAATTTTCTTCCAATCACCTACTCCATAAGGTAGTGTGGGCATTGATCAAGTTACCCACACATCTGTAAAAATTCAACTAAATTTAAATAAGAATGCTATTTAATGTATGAACTATGTGGCACATAATTGCAAAGACTCCAGGTGCATAAAAACTTATGCCAGTACTTAATTTGAAACTAACATTAACAGTGACCTACAATTGCTAATCTTAGAGCTCCTAAGCATTTATGTAGTATATGTCATAGTTTATTCTCATATGAAAATTGTTTATTCTCATACAAAAATCTCATAATAAATTATTACTTAGTATGTATAATTCTTAAAGTTTGTACAAAATAGACCATTAGGTATATTGTATAAATTTCAAGAGAAAATGGAAATTACTAAACAAAGTGAATGGATTAAAATATGTGACTTTTCACTAAAAAGGCCCCCAAATATGGGAAAGGTAGAAGGCTGATAACTGTATTTTAAATGATTGTTGTAAATATATAAACATTAAAACTGATACTATTTATTGAAATACTTATTTTACATGTCTGATTTATTTAAATAATATTAAATGCTGTGACATTACAATTTTCTCTCTCCTAAATCTCTATCAATTACAACTTGGAAAAATATGTAAGGCAATTTCAAGAAGTCACTGTGCTTCATAATGCAAGATGAAAATGCAGTTTTTTTAAAAAAAATCTGTCTGACATTCAATTCTATACGCTGCTACAGCAGGTCAAAAGCCATTAGCCACCTGCAGAAAAAACATAGTAAAAAATAAAATGTCCTTCAAAATTATTTTGCATATACTTTTCTCAATGTAAAATGAGTGAGGTTATATTCTAAATGTTTTAAAATGTAATACCTCAAAGAGAAATACATTCACCATGCCAGAAATTAATTGAAAAGTGAGACTTAGTAATAGCCACATAATTCAGAACATTCAAGTTGGATAAAGCAAGCAGCATATCTATTATGAGAGAAATGATCACATAAGAAAACCAATCAGCTCAACACTGTATGGCTTTTAACTCCAATAAAAGTAGCATATTCTATATGATTCCTGGAATACTTAGCACATTTTTTTTCTTACCATTCAATAGTCTGCGAGGGACTGAACCAATAGTCTGCTGTATCTTTAAGATATTTCTACAAGTCTATTCATACAGAAGCAGCAAAACAGCAGCTCCTGTGCTATTGCACATAAAGAATTCTAAACCTTGGCAGTGAAGTGCCTGGTTCTCTATCATTATTCTATTAATAGATTTTATTAACAATTATTAGATAACTAGTCACATGGTATTTTGTACAACCTGGTACTAAACTCAACACTTTGTTAGATTTTAAAAATTAATTTATGAATGATAAATTGCTATACTCATAAACACACAAAAAATTATATATAAACACAAACACCCCTTAAAAAGCAGTGCTTTGCCATAGATATCAACTTTGAACTAGGGTTGATTTATTTTGGTTCATTAATCTTTTTTAATTCAATGGATTTTTATAAGATTGGTATTTATCTTTACTGGAGAGGATTTTTATTAGGCATAGTTTTTAACAGTTTACACTACTTTACTCAATACACATCATCTGTGCACATACACATAACTACAGTATTTAAAAGAGTTCCATTGTATGGAAGAACCAAACTTTAACCAAACTTTAAATGATGTCAAATCTGGTAAGTTTCCAGAATATTTTTTTCAGTTTTACTGAGAAATAATTGATGTCCACCATTGTATACACTTAAGGCATAGCATGATGGTTTGATTTACGTACATTGTGAAATTACCATAAGTTCAAATTAATTCTCATCTTTTCAGATAGATATAATGAAAATAAAAGGAAAAAATGTTCTCCTTGTGATAATATTAAGGATTAACTCTCTGATACTTCCCTGTATCACAAAGAAGTGTTCACTAGAGTCGTCACACTTACATTAGATTCCTAGTATTCATTGCTCTTATTACTGTCCGCCTTTCTCCAATTGTCCCCTGCATTCCCTTTGGTTATCACAAGTCTAATCTCTATGATTTAGGTGTTTTATGGTTTGATTCCACATATGAAATTAGATAGCATTTTTTTGCCTTGCTTCAAAGATGAAAGCTGTAAGGAACTGAAAAACCAATCTCACTGTCCAAGTTCTGAAAATGACATGTGGTAGACAAATACACATTTTGATACCATGTCAGATTCAGATTCAGCAGAGGGTCTTTCTTTTTTTTTACCCCTGCATACCTTTTATTCAGTTTCACCGTTTTTAACAGTTTGAGATGTTTTCACTCTCATGCTACACACACACACATACATGCACATAGATAACGCAAATTATTATCTGTACCATTTGTGAGTAATTTGTACTCCTCATGCCTCTTATCCCCTTTTTTTCTGTGGGGTCGGAGAGGATCATACAATATTTTCAAAGGAGGGTCTTTAAGAGTCCTAGACTGTTCACCAATAAACCTGGTTCCTAATATCAATCAAGGGCAATTCTTGAAGACTAACTTCATGAAGATTCATTGGGGTTCACAGATTGTTGGCTGGAGAGGGTTCTAACTCTGCTAGTGCAGCCCTCATTGCACTTGTTTGTAATAAATCTAAAATTGGGCCTCCCTGTTGGCGTAAAGGATTGTCTTAGCACAATGAAGCTATCCGCAGCCACTGCAGCACAAGTTCGATCCCCGGCCAGGGAGCTAACCCACATGCCACAGCAGACTCTCTTGTCTCACCCGCTGCTCCCCGCAGCAGTGTATTTCAACAGATCTGCCTGTTCTGCTCCCCACTCTGTCTCTGGTGAATCCTCTCACCTCCTGCACTTCTGGCCCTAGTTCTTGGATACAAAAATAAAATAAATCTTAAAAAAAAAAAAAAAGAAATCTAAAACTATTTGCCCAATGTAAATGCCCTGTGTCCCTTCCATGTACCTTCATCCAAAGTCTATCGTCAGATTACAGTTTTTGTTGATGCCTTTCAGTGTTTGGATTTTGCTTTATTATTTAGTAAAAAGGCATTTATCCTTTAAACAAAATATTTCAAGTTCTAAATATTTAGGTGTAAATAACACAAAATAACTTTTGGCTTATAAAATGTGAATTCAAACAAAATGCCTCTGTCAAAATGGAGATTCTAAGATACTTCTGGAAAAATTCACTAAATCCTCTAATAATAAAGTTAGAAAAGATTCTCTTTTCCACACCCAAAACAAAGGAAGTTGAAACCCTGTTTTAATTGGATACTGATGCTATTTATTACATGAATAAAGGCCAAAGTGTGCATATTTTTGTGTGCATATTCAGTCAAGAATCAAGGTCAGTCACCAGATTTTCTCTCACACCAACCACACAGCATCAGCATGAATACAGATGTTCCTTATCCTTTCACTGTGATTTTTACAATTCAGTTTTCTCTCTCAGTAGCTAAGCTTTCTTCATTTGTCAAAAGGGTAACCATTAAGAAAATCACTTAGCTAATAAAAAAGGAAATCAGCTAGCAAGTCTGATGGTAACAACATGAACAGCAATCTGTACACACACTTAAGGCAGTAAATAGTTGCTCTGATAAGCAATTTTAAACTGTTAGTGGAACTCAGAAATTGAACATCACTAGTATTAAGGATAAAACAGCAGTTTACAACTTTTCTTCTTGTTTCACTTGGTTCCCACGAAAATCTCAATAATTACTTATGAGTTTTATCTAAGACTATACAAAGGAAGATAGCAGCAAGAAGAGGAAAACAAAAAAGTGTCAGAGTAGTTCTTCTCCCTTTGCAGTTATGTTCCTCTGACTTCTTTTTTTCTGTCACCGTTTATTAGAGGAACCAGGTAGCACTTGTTTAATTTTGAGAAAACCTAAGTAAATAACACAAAAGAAATAGAACTTGTGAATCTCATAAAGATGGCTCCAGATTATGTCACATAGAGATGTAGTTTTTAAAGCTGATACTCTTTTTTTATAGATTTATTTATTTATTTATACAAGAATCGGGGTACAGGCCAGATACACGGGAGGGTGAGAGGATTCACCAAAGACAGAGCGGGGAACAGAACAGGCAGACTGATGAAATACACTGCTGAGGGGAGCAGCGGGTGAGACAGGAGAGGTCTGCTTTGCCGTGTGGGACCCTCACCAGCCAGCCGGGATCAAACCAGCGCTGCAGAAGCTGAGGACAGCTTCACAGCGAGATGCTCAACCGCCTGCGCCACCAGGGGAGGCCCTAAAGCTGATACTCTTTATTTAATGTGTACACCAATAATTTTTGATGGGAAATAACATAACCAGCAATAATTATAGATGTCACCAAATTTCTTCTTTAACCAATATATTTTGAGTTTCCTGAAGGCGAAGAAAAATTTAAACTTTTATAAAAATCTACATCAAAAATAATACTAATTAGGACTTCCCAGTAGGGCAGGGGATAAAGTCTTAGCACTATAAAGCTATCACCAGCCACTGCAGCACAAGTTCGATCCTTGGCCAGGGAGCCGACCCACATAGCGCAGCAGACCTCTCCTGTCTTCTCCCCTCAGTGTTTTTCAGTAGCTCCTCCTGTTCTGCTCCCCACTCTGTCCCTGGTGAATCCTCTCACCTCCCGCATCTCTGGTCTC
This sequence comes from Talpa occidentalis, assembly GCF_014898055.3. Classification (NCBI taxonomy): domain Eukaryota; kingdom Metazoa; phylum Chordata; class Mammalia; order Eulipotyphla; family Talpidae; genus Talpa; species Talpa occidentalis. The sequence continues at coordinate 77,961,606 of NW_023604972.1, forward strand.
CACCCCAGTTCTCATATGCATAAATAAATAAAATAAATCTTTTAGAAATAGTATTATTGATTAGAAAGAATTCACTAAATTAATAATAGTAATCTCTGGTATTAAAGTAGGAAAGAAAAATCTCCCGCATATAATCACTTCTTACAAAATGCTCTAAGTATTTTTTTTCAACCCTATATTTAATAATTCCTTCCTTTACTTAGTTGAAAATGCACTAAATCAGAAAGAATCTACATCTGTCCATTTATTCCAGGAAAGCAGGTTCCCACCTGCCAGATCACATCTCCGTCCAGCCTGGGGCCCTTTCTGGCCTGCACTGAAATGAGGCCCAATCATCATAATCAGTGCTGCATTATGCTGATCTGGAATCTAGCAGAATTAGCCAGTAACAGTAATTCATGTTTATGTGATCATTTAAATTAGATTTCAAAAATAGAAAGTTATAGCCTTCAGCGGTAACTGATCAAGAATAAATAAACCACTTCAAGTATATTATAAACTCAAAAGTACAAAGAAATGAATTTGATTTAAAATTCCCCCAATGAAGAGATCAGTGGGTATATAAATACATTCAATAAAATCTTTTAAGAAAAATAAATATGCATTTAATTTGTTAAACCAGAAATTTTCAGTCAAATATAAAACAATACATTAACATATTTCATACATTGCTGAATGCTAATGTTTTTATTCTAAATGTTAATTTACCCTAACTCTAATCTACTCAGTTTACAAATTAATTTTTATAATTTTGTATCTAAAACTAGGATAAGTGTTGCTATAATTATTTAACACATTTAATGTTATCAAAATTCTTTAGAATACTTTATTTTTTTTTTAAAGATTTATTTATTTATTTATTTATACAAGCACTGGGTACAGTCAGAAGAATGGGAAGGTGAGAGAATTCACCAGAGCCGGGAGCAGAACAGGCAGAGGGACCGAAGTACACTGCTGAGGGGAGCAGCAGGCGGCAGGAGAGGTCTGTGCGTCATGTGGGACCCTCCTCCGGTGTCCGGGGAGCAGCCGGGGATCGAACTGGCGCTGCAGAGGCTGCGGGCAGCTTCGCAACCCAGCGCTCAACCGCCACGCCACCGGGGAGGCCCTCTTTAGAATACTTTAAATGAGAATGTGATATCACTGATAATTGTGTGACTCAAAACCACCTTACCATGCTTAATATATTTAAGTATATAATATATATGTAGGTAATATACTTAAAATACTACATTAAACTAGCAACTATTTTAGGTAAAGATTTTTTCCAAAATAGCTTAAAAAAATTTAAATGTCTACCTCCAAGAAGTTTTTGATTTAAGCATTAAAAATGGAAAAACAGGGCCTCCCTGGTGGCACAAGGGGTTAAGCACAGCACTATGAAGTTATCTGCAGCCTCTGCAGCACAAGTTTGATCTCAGGCCAGAGATGGTTGTGAATATCAATGTGTTTATTATTATAAATCATGTTGATAGGGGTTGAACTGTGTCCTCCAAAAGATGGTCAAGTTTAACTTTTAGTACCTGTGAATGTGACCTTATTTACAAAGAGTCTTTGCAGATGATCAAAATAAGATTTGATCATCAGGGTGGACTGTGTGACTGTGTCCTTGTAAAAAGGGGAAACTTGAGCAGAAAGGCTGTGTGGAGACATAGAATGCCATCTACAAGTCAATGAATGCCTAGAACTACCAGAAGCTAAGAGAGAGGACTGGAACAGAATCTCCTTACAGCCCTCAGGGGGAACCAACCAACCATGCCAATACATTATTTCTTGGAGCCTCCAGAACTATGAGACAATAAATTTCTGTGAAGTCACCCACCCAGTTTATGGTATTAAGTTGCAGCAGGCCAAGGAAACATACATATGTTGTGGTTTGAGTTGTCTAAGCTAGCAGAGTATAGCTGGAAGCCCAAGAAGCCTCACAGAATTCCTCCAGCACACATCTAACTCCATGCTGTGCAACTGTTGAAAGAAACCCACAGTTCAATTGATATAAAATACGCCCATCTAAAATACTGCAAGTGTCTAATATTTTTTAAAAAGATTTATTTATTTTTATACAAGAGCTGGGGTACATGCCAGAGGCGCGGGAGGGTGAGAGGATCCACCAGAGACAGAGCAGGTTGCAGAACAGGCAGGTGACCGAAATACACTGCTAAGGGGAGCAGCGTGTGTGACAGGAGAGATCTGCCACGCCATGTGGGAATCTCCCTGGCTGGCCTGGAATCGAACCCGCACTGCAGAGGCTGCAAACAGCATCACAGCGCTGCGCTCAACCCCACCCGCTGTGGCACTGGGGAGGCCCAAGTGTCTTATATTTTTTAAAAACACATTTTCCAAGTTTCACTTCATTTATTCTTCAAAACCACACTTTAAAGACATTGGGGAGGCTTATTATCCTTAGCTGAGCTCTATGAGTTGAATGTTTCAGCCAGTGTCACATAAACACATAGGAAAGCTAGTATTAGTGCCAAAAAAGAAAGAATACAATCATAAATACTTTCACTTGGAACAGTGGTGGGCCTTTAACATAGTGTCTTTTCAAATGACTCAAGGGAGAAAGATAAAAATAACATTAAACAGGCTGAATAGGCTGAGGGACTCAACAACCCAGGCAAAATGTAATAAATCAGAAGAAACTGGTAGAAAAGAAATTCATAACTTGTGAATCAGGCCTTGAAGGAAGAGATAGAAATATTCAAGTAGAAAAAAAAAAAAAACAGGTGCCATGATGGACAAATACAACACCAATGAGAAAAACAACAAATTACAGGGAAGGCCTGAACAAACATTGGAGGGAGGCCTACAGTTAAGTGGAGAAGTCTAGAGAGGGTTGGAATGGGAAATGGCATTAAAATAAGGGAGGGGAATTTTCAATTCAAACAATCAAAGGGTCACAATTGATAGAATAGACAATGGTCAGTTCTTTAGCAGGATGTGATGCAATCAAGGAAGTTGTTCCAGTAATGAAATTAAAAACATTCTAGTGGCGGGGGCTTCCTGGTGGTGCATGGATTAAGCATAGCACTCTGAAGCAGTCTGCAGTCTCTGCAGTGGGAGTTCGATCCCTGGCCAGGGAGCAACCCACGTGGTGCAGCAGACCTCTCCTGACTCGCCTGCTGCTCCCCTCAGCAGTGTACTTTGGTTAATCTGCCTGTTCTGTTCCCCACTCAGTCTCTGGTGGATCCTCTCACCCCACTGCACCTCTGGCCCATACCCCAGCTCTTGTATAAAAATAAATCTTTGAAAAAAAAATTCCAGTGGCAAAACAACCTGGGTTGAAGTGGACACATTGTGTGGCTATGAAAAACTGACCATGATTAAAAACAATATAATGCATCTACTAAAGATAATATATAATGAACCTATCAGCTTCTGGAAATACATCCTAGACACCTTCCTTTCTTTCCTCCTTCCCACATTTCTAGATACACTGTTCTTTGCTATTCTTTGGGGGAAGAGGGGTTGTTGTTCCAGTCCCAAGACCTTATTCTTGTTCCCTCTTCCCAACTTCATCTGGGTCTTTACTAAATGCATTTTTTTCCGAAAGGTCCTTCTTTCACTGAATTAACAACAGAGGAATGTTCTGCCCTTGTGGTCAACAGAGAGGAGCCTGTAATAGCACTGAGACTTAATCCCTAGGCCACTAGGGAGGCCCCCCAAAAAATCTTTCTTGACTAGCCTTTAAGAAGGGCATCCACTTATACTGCTTCATTTTTCTTGATTATACTTATTATCAGAAATTATATATATATATATATATATATATATAACACATCAGTTGTTAGTCCCATTAAAATATTAGCTCCCTGAGTAAAGGATCCTCTGTGCCTTGGTCACGGTTGTATTCCCAGAACCTGGCACAAAGCTTGACATGAAGTAGGGATTCGGTGAATAACATAAATTCCCACTTTATTCCCAGGCATAATCGATGCTTTCCCAAAACATTTTTAGCCATTTTCGCTGTCACTTCCCAGTGTATATACACAGCCTAGTTCATCCTATCATTTCTACTTAGATTAATGCAGGCACCCTCAGGCCCTCTCCAGTTCATTCTTCCTCATAGGACCTTATCAAAATACAAATATGGTGGAATCACCACATAACCCTACTTACACTCAACTCCATAGCCGTTAAGATGAAAATCAGTCTTAATGTAGCTAGTAAGACTCCAGGTGGACTGGGCCCTGCCCAGGTGTCAGCCCTATCTCACCCACTCTGCCCTTAATTCTCCTGCTACTTGATTTTATTCTCTTACCTTCTGCTCAAACTTCTGCCATTTAAATGGCTTTTTTTCCCACCCTCTCTCAAATTCTCCTATTGATGCTTCAGGTATCAATCAAGTGTCACTTCCTCAGGTTCCTATTATTCAAGCCTACAAAGCCATATGGATCTAGTCAGAGCATTCACCTCTGTTTGTAATTATTTAAATGTGTTTTTTATTGATCTATTGGTTTATTTTTAATGATTGTCTTTAACTTGAACTCTTCACTCCAAGATAGCACAGGACAGTAATTTTTTGCCCACTATCAAATCTCTAGGGTTAAAAACAGTGCTTGGCACATGGCTGGCACTGAATAAATATTTGGTGAAAATGTGAGAGAAGGCACCATTTTAGGAATGAAACAGCTAGAAGGCAGTGTCAAATATACAGCTACAAAAACTTTCTACAAATACTGAAATAAAGCTAAAATCAAAGATAGCAGTGAAAAATCTATAGTATGATGAGGAGCTGTTCTTAGAACAGAAGAGGGGAAGCTAAAAGCAATACACACTTTAAAACAGCACTGATTATAGTCTGAAAATAATGGGACCAAGAGACTGTTTTGTTAAGGAACTAGACAAGAACCAGTTCAAACAATTTGCTAAAACTACATAGTTATGACTTAGGTAATGACAGTAACTAGGTGAAAGGTCACATTTACATATCCTATTAACAACTCCTTGGCTCATCAGTCTCTCTGGAAACATTTATCTATGCAAAGAAACTTTCCTTCTCCTTGGCATTTTCCTTTATAAAAATTCTCCAAAAAGTCCTTAGTTCTCTGGAAAATGTTTTAAAGACATTTCACCGTGGTCGATTAGGCATACAGTAATAGCTAAGTGAGGCAATGGCCATGGAGGAATGGCCTATAATAGAAAGAATCCACTTTGTTCCTGATTAAAGTTACTCAAGTGTGACTCCAGGAAATGTACATACTAAAATGTTCTACAAACCACAGGGAATCATGGGTTAAAGGACAAAGCCTAATTTTAACCCTCATTGCTACTGTTTTAATCACCTAACATTCTCTGGGGTGAAAAAACTTACTAGTTTATTTTTATTTCCTTCAGTTTTCTTTTAAAATAAGATGTAACATTGATGTGCATGAAAAACAATCTAGTAACATTTCCTTTTATTTGAACCCATCAGTGACTCAAGCAATAAACAGCAAGTCTCCTAGGTTTGTCTCTGAGGAGACACACCACCAGGTTTAACTGCACACTCCAGTGTAACTAGAGTCAATTTTCCAAAGATGATTTACCGCACCCTGATTGAGAAAAGACAGCACTGAACTGGCAAAAAATTCTGATCTTCAGAAATACAACAGAAAAGGATTCTTTCCAATTTCATGCTGTTTATATAAAAAGAATGGAGATACAAGAAAATGCAAGCCTGAAGCACGGACAAGAACTTTGGCAAACCAAAACAGAAAGGAAAAAGTGAAATCACACTGAAAAACAGACTTTACCAAATTTAGAAGGGCAGGGGAGGGGAATATGTAGAGATGAAAATCAATCTTTTCTACCCTTACAGAAACATTTTTAAATCCACATTAAAAAAAAACCCACAAACTAGCAAAGTTACAAACATCTAAATGTTTACATTTAACAAAGTAAAACATTAAATGTAATGCAGTATCACTAACTGAGGCATTTATGTAGGAGTCTCTATATTAGTACAAGACCTAATGGCATATAACCCAGAATTGACTGAAATTTCAGGTGTATTTGTGAAAATAAATGTTTTTTGATGTAATTAGTAGTGCAAACAAATATATGTATAACACACAAATTTTCTGTAAACACAACAGAATCTTCTAGTTACTTGCAACTGATTATCATATTACTTCAAACATACCTCTTTAAAAGTTTTCCTCAAAAGAGTTTTGAAAAGATTATATAATTAGTAGCTTCTGCGTTATGTATACAAGAACTTAAATTCAATTTTTAAAATATTCTAATTCAAATTTTTAAAAATTCAAATAAGCCCCCAGTTAAAAGTAGCTGCCTGGACTGGAGGCCACAGAGTGCAGTGAACCAAACACTGAGCAGGGGGCGCTACAGGGAACTGGGGCAGATGCTGAGTGGCCAGATGAAACTGTGCAACGCAGAAGGCAGGTGGACTCTTGGGTTCCTGCTCCCCCGCTTTGACTCAGACCCAGGAACTTGGGAGGACTGGAGGAAGGCACATAGAGGAGAGACATGCAGGAGAGCTGGAAGAGACACATGGGTGAGAGATACGTGCAACGCTGTCCTTGGCAGAGACAACGGCAGCAGTTATCTTGATTTGTACTTTAATTTTGCTCCTTTTGTCTCGGAGCTGCCTTTCCCCTTTCTTGCTATTTTTCCACCAGAAGGTACCTTAGACTTGTGGCTAATTTTGGGGCCTCAGAGGCCCACTTCAAGTCAGTCCTATTTGTCAGGGTATTTACCCAAGACAGGATGGGGAATTTTATTGGGAAACATTTATATTAGGAATATCTTTTCTTCTCCTCCCTCTCTATGCACACCAATTCTATTTAATATCTTTCATACCAAGAGTCGGCTTCTTTTTTCTTTGTGCACATGGATTTCTGGATCCCATTCAGAATGTGCTCCCCTTAGTTACAGGTCCCTGGGTGACTCATTGGTCCTGAGCTAACAGTAGTATGGTTCTTCCATAAAGATCTCAAATTTTTAACATTTCCACTGCTAACTTTTTATTTGTTTGTTTGTTTATGTTTTAATTAAATAACTAGCAGTCTTTGTGTTTTGTGGCTGCACCTGCTGTGGGCTAGGTCTACAGAATGACAGAATGAAGGTTGTGCTTTCACTCCCCGGTATTTGTGGCCCATACCTTCTTCAAAATTAGCTTTCCCTACTTGATAGGGAAGCAGATCTGTTGCCTTAATTATTTCTTGCATTTCCATTTTCCCCACCCCTGTTGTCTCATCTAAAGTTGTATTTTAAAGAACTCCTTTCTTGGACCCGTCTCTTAAACTCCCTAAACAAGATCCAAGAGAACCTTGCCCCTGTCCTCCATCCTTCATATGCACAGCTGGCTTGCAGCAGGCATTGCCTGGGTGCTGGTGGGCTGGCTGTATTCCAGAACCTTGCTGCTAATGTGCCAGTCTTGTCCTTTCATGTTAAGCACAGCTGAAGACAGTGTTCAGAAGTTTGAGTTCCTTTGGGCAATGAGCCTAATCTTAGAGTCACACAGGATTGTGAGGAATGCCATATATGTGTAAAATCTCTGCTGTCACATGGCCCCAGTTTGCCCAGTCTCTACATTGACATTATAGGTAATTTCCTACCTTTTTGTCCCAACAAGCCTGAACTAAATATTGTATCAACTATCCAAACTGAGATGTTTCCTTTGTGTAAAGAATTCCTATGAACCTAAAGCAAAAACAAGCATTATTTTTATGCTGTCAAAATAGACAATCTTTAACAACTCTACTCACCCCAAAACACAAGAAAATCTGAAGCTTGAAACCAACAATGTCCAGAATTGTCTGTAGCCATAGAAATATTGAATATTTATTCTGCCCACTGTAGTAGCCACTAGCACATATGCCTATCAAGTACTCGAAATGTGACTATTTCACTAAATTTATTAATTTATTTTTATTTGAATTAACCTATACTTAAATTTAAATGAACAAAGTAGTTGTGGTATTAAAGAATTGTGAAGGATCTGGGATTTTCCCAACCTAAAAGTTAACAAATAAGCATGTCAGTTTCATACATGCTGGGAGAAGAGCTTCTGACGTCAGAGACAAAGGACTATATTACTCATTGAAGTAGCGGTAGCAGGAATATCCATAGCAGGAATAATAGTAGCAAGAGTAGCTGTGTGCCCATTTCCTGAAACCCAATGCCCACAGTTTGAAGTAAAGAGAACAGGTAATACCTGTAACCTCAATGACTTGCATTACAGAAGGGGAACCCTGGGTCAGGGACTGGATCTTTTATACTAGACAATAAGCCTACCTGCCCTTTGCTACACAAGGGAGTAATTACCTCTATCTTCTAAGTCTCCTTGTTATACAAATGCCATTTAAAAGGCTGTCTGGAATAGAAACAGTCAGTGCCTCTGCTTCCTGGAGAGACAGAACCTGAGTGATTAATGGAGACTTATCTCCCAACAGTGGAAGCATCCTATACACCTCTGGAATCCACCCGTCTTTCTTTTTCTGGTTGTACACGTTTCTGGTAATGTTTATCTATTGCTATGAAGACTATTGCAATAGCTTCCTAACTGATGATCCAGTTTCCACTACAGCCTCTTACCAGGCATTCTCCATACAATAGCCAGAAGATACCTTGTAAACACAAATCTCATTTGCATCCCTCATGTTTCAGTCTCTGATGTCATCCATTGCTCTTAGGATTAAAGCCAACCTGGGATGGAATTCTACCCAGGTCCACAGGCCCTGAATGATGTGGCTGAGTCCCTACCTGGGGCACTTCCCTTCATCTTTTTCTAAGATGCATTCCTTCGACCACACTGAACTTATTTCCTTAAATGCTGAGTTCGTTAAGTGGCCCGTGGGTTGAATTCCAACTACAAGCGTGTCTGATTTGGACCATACTATAGTTTAAAAAACATTTGAGTCATTTCACATTTGGAGAGATTCCATACCTATAAAATAAGAACTTCAAGCTTCTGTTAAAAGAATCATGGCATCTGGTAATACTTGACCTGCATCCCAACCTACCAACACTTGGCTGGAGCTGAGTATCTACCGCTCCCTTTAGGTATAGCTGTGTTCTCCAGACAGCCACACTGTTCACTCCTGCTCTCGTATTATCTACCTGACATCCACTCTAATGCATCATTCTCTAACCCCTTGGAATCTTCTTTAATCCTTCAACTTCTTCAGGTGCTACTGCTCATTCCTTCATGGGAAGTTTTCCCTGCCCACCATCAAGCTCAAGTAGGATGCAGTGATGCACTCTGTGTCACCCATCCACACCCAGGCCCCTCACCATTCTGTGCTGTTTGTCTTCTGTAGTTCTCTGCATTATCCCATCATGGCACAAGTTACAAATATCAAAAAATTTCTATTTCCTTCCTCTTCCAGACATTTAGGTCATAAAAAGCGTAACCATGACTGTCTTGTGCATCATTATACACCTGTACCTGGAAAAAGGCCCAACACAAACTCAATAAATATTTGTTGACTTAAATAAATGAAAGTCAGCTGAGGAAAAGCAAATTCAAAGTATTTAGAGGGATATTTGTTTATGTATTTATGTATTTTTTAATTTGAACTTTTGAAATGGCTTCCTCCAACCCCAAGAAAATGAAATAATTATTTGAGTAGTATGTTTGTACTAAATAACAAGCCATGTGCAAATTACTTCACATGGATTAGTGCATTTAATCCTTACTATAATCCTTTTTAGCTAGGGACCACCATTACTCCCACCATGAACATGAGAAATTAGGGATGTTCATTGTTAAGTAACTTACCCAAATCAATAAGTAAATGACTAGACAGGACTCAAATCCAGGCTTATCAGAACCCAAAGTCAAAATTCCTAATCATGCACAATTTATCACTGTAAAAGTTTTAATGGATCCCAAATGATATAGGAATAGGAGAAACCATATATCTAACTATGAGGCAACAGGAATTATAAGCTCTACTTCTGCCACCAATTATTCAACCTTAGGTAGGATGAGGCCTTATTATCTTCTTCAGTACAATAAATTGTAAGTGATAAAGAAGACAAAACTAATCCCAGTAGACTTGACACCACCACCAACTTTATTTCTTTTTTAAAGATTTATTTATTTATGCATACAAGAACTGGGGTACAGGCCAGAGATGCGGGGGTGAAAGGATTCACCAAAGACAGAGTGGAGAATAGAACAGGCAGATCCACTGAAATACACTGCTGAGGGGAGCAGCCGACAACTCAGGAGAGGTCTGCTGTGCCATGTGGGTTGCTCCCTGGCCAGCCCGGATCCAACTCTGGCTGCAGAGGTTGTGGATTGCTTCATAGTGCGGTTCTTAACCCCTTGCGCCACCAGGGAGGCCCCACCACCAACTGTAATCTGGGCCCTTCTTTTAAGCTACTTGTATGTAGTTTAACAATTTGCTTTTACTGAATAAAGGTGTTAAAGAAGTAAAGAAAGTTCTTATACACACAAGAAGCTTTCTGGCTCAGTAGTCATGACTATTATGCCAAATCACACAGTTTCCAGGGCAGTGACAAGATCTTTAATCTCATTTCACAAATAAAGAAACAGAGATACTGAGCCAAAAGGGCCAACTGTCAAGTTAACTTCACATCCCTCGGGTTGTCCCTCAGCCTGCCTGGCCTCAGAGTGTGAGTTGAATCAAAGTTCCAAAACACAGTGCTGGCTAGGAAAGCTCAGCAGATGGAAGAATTTTTCCTAGGAGCAGGAAGAGAACAAGGGATGTCACTGAATCACACTGAATACCACTCAATGTGGAAGGAAAGAACTCTGGTCATCTTTTTGTGATAGAATTCTGTCCACCATTTCACTCAAGTCAATTCTTGTAAAATTGGGACCTCCTGGTGGTGCAAGGGGTTAAAACACAGCATTGTGAAGCTGTCCACAGCCACTGCAGCGCGAGTTTGATCGCCGGCCAGGGAAGTGACCCACATGGGGCAGCAGACCTCTTCTGTCCAACCCACTGCTCCCCTCAGCAGTATATTTCAGTGGATCCACTTGTTCTGCTCCCTACTCTGTCTCTGGTGAATCCTCTCACCCCCCACACACACCTCTGGCCTGTACCCCAGTTCTTGTATGCATAAATAAATAAATCTTTTTTTAAAAAATTTAAATAGTTAAAAAAAACTCTAATAATCTTGTAACTTTTTAAGTCAAATTTCCAGTCAATTCAGGGCCCACTTGATCTTTAAAGTATTCAAGTTTCTACTTATTAAAAATATTATAATCAACCCCCTTATTTTTTCCAAGACATTATAATTTTCTTTCTCAAGAAGTTGTGGGGGAAAAATTGTGTAGAGGTACCATAAATTAGCTTTCTGACTAAATTAGAAATGAAATTTCTATAGCTTTTAACATTTGATTACCACATCATACAGGTTGGCATACTTTTCTGAGCTTTCATTCTGAAAATGCAGAATTTGTTTTATTCCCAAGAATGTCTCTCACTTGATGGAGCAGAAATTTTTGAAATTTTATTTCAGAAAACATTGGTTTAGCAAAAGATGTTATTTGTTCCAATCTATTCAGTAGATTCACCAAAAATGACCTTAATGGGCCTTCGATAAGATATTTTTGATGGCATTCTACTTGCCATATGTACTGATTTAAATATACTTGATGATCATGTAAAAATATGAAATAAAAAAAACTTTAATTTGGGAACCCCTTTAAGACAAGGAACTTTTTTCTACATCCTATATTTTCTATATTTTGAAGCACAGAGCACTCTGCATTGCACAATACAGAAACTCATGACATGTCTATTAAGTCAGGTATTCATGAATGACAGGACTTAGCTATTTAATATCAAATCTAAAGTGACTTTATCGGCCATTTACTTGTTTCATAAAGTAATTGAATCTTATTAACCACTGAAAATTTACAAACGATAGGGCACATGTCCTTTGAGCTAAGTAGCTGAACTTATTTTACTAAAATGAAAGCCTATTTCTTGAATTATTAAAATTAACAGCAGGACCTCCCCGGTGGTACAGCGGTTGAGCGCTGGGTTGCGAAGCTGCTCGCAGCCTCTGCAGCGCCTGCTCGATCCCCGGCCACAGGCGAGGGTCCCACATGGCACAGCAGACCTCTCCTGCCGCCCGCTGCTCCCCTCAGCAGTGTACTTCTCGGTCTGCCTGTTCTGTTCCCGCTCTGGCTCTGGTGAATTCTCTCACCCTCCCGTGCTTCTGACTGTACCCAGTGCTTGTAAAAAACAAACAAATAAATAAATCTTTAAAAAAAAATAAAATTAGCAGCAAATCGAAATCGGCACTTTAGCAGGAAGAGAAACCGAAAAAGATTGGCAAACATCTGCAAATAAAGTTCTTATTTCCCAAAAAGGGACCAAACTTATGTTATTTGAATTTCTATGACCATAGAAAGATGTGAGTCAAATTCACAGCTTTGCACTTCAGTGGGAAAGAGACGATTTCCACTGCGAACATTAATGATCACATCCAGCAACTTGAGTCTTTCACCCCAACAAAGCCACAGGTCAAATCACCTGGAGAGACATAACTACAAGTCAGTTAAGGACCTGAACTCAGATGATGAGAACACAGGACCTGCCACGAGGCAGTTTCACGAGACCAGAAACCAGGGCTCAAAAGCCAGCAACACGCCGAAGCCCATCCGTGGTCGTCAGAAGCACCCGGGGCGCTGGGCAGAGCCTCGCGCAGGTCGCCGACGGGACGCCGAGGGCCCGAGTGTCTCAAGGCCACGCAAACGCGAAGGTGACTGACACCAGCTCGAGTCCCGATTTAACTCCATCGCTGAATACTTTCAACCCGCCCCTGGGCTCACCCTTCGCCGGCGTGTCACGCTCCGAGGCCGGCCAAACCGCAGGGAGGAGAGCGGAGCCCCGCAAGGACGGGCACGGGCACCCCCACCTCTTCCCGGCGCTCCCCGCTACTCAAGCGCCCCTGGGCGCCACTCCAGCGCGGCCCCTCCCCACAGCCCGGCCACCCCGACCTCGCCCCAGAACGAGTCCGAGGGGCGGGCCTGGTAACGGGGGAGTATCGCTCCCCGGCTCCCCGTTATGGAGAGTCCTGCAAGTTGGAGACGGCCGCGGCGAGGAATACGCGAACACTTCGTCGCAAGGAGAAGTGCAAGGTGAGAGGACTGGAGGGAAGGGTGACCCCTCACACACTGCCAAGGCCTTGGCGCTGGTGGGGACGAGGGTCCCTGGGACGTGTGGGGCGTGAGAAGCCGGTTCGGTCCCCAGACCCTCCCTGGCCGCGGCGCCGGATCCCGCAACGCGAGCAGCCCGGGAGGAAAATCGCCACCGCCCGGGGCGCCGGGACGCCGGGGGAGCCCGGGGTGCGGGGTCCCGGTGCCTGCCCGGCAGCTGCCCAACTTCCCGGCCCCTCCCGCGCCCCCGCCCCCGCCCGCCCTGCCCTGCGCCCCGCGGCGCGGCACCAACCTGCGCGGCCGGGCACGGTCCGGGACGGAAGCCGGGGCCGGCGGCGGCGCGGCTGCGGGCGCGGCGGGCGGAGTTAGTTGTGGGGAGGCTCCGGCTCCCGGGGCGGGGACAGGCTGAGCACGCGGCGGCGGCGGGGGCTCCCCCTTCCCGGGCGCTCGCGGCCCTGCCCAGTCCGCGGCTCGCCCGGGGCTCCGGGGACAGCGCCAGCCCCTCCCGCGGGGCGGCCCCGCCGCGCCCCGCTGCCCGCACCCGCCCCGCACTCGCCGCCTCCGCCCCGTCCCTGCCCACCGGGTGCGGGGGCCGCGGGGCATGGGATCTCGGTCCCCACGGAGTCACCTCCTGGCGGCGCGCGGCTTCCCGGCGCGTCCCTGCGGGGGTCGCTGGTCGTGGGTGCTGTGGACGCACGTGCGGCCAAGAGGAGGCCGCGAGCTGCAACTCTCCTCCGTGAGAGTCGGGAAAGGGGCTGAACGCCAGGGTGAAAGTCTTCCTTTGCCCCGCCCCAGTCCGTGTCCCTAAAAGCAGCCCTGAGAGGTGACCGCGCCAGCTGCCCAGAGAAAGGCCAAGGAAAATGTCCGACTCTCCCTCCGCCCGGCGCGGGGCTGGGAGGACATTTCCCTGGAGAACTAAAGACCCCTCCCCCTGCCCCTGCCGCTGGTTGCGGGGTCCTGCAAAGAGTGTGTGGGACTGGCAGCTGGACACCGGGGTTGAAACTGTGAAAAACGTGCAATTTACACACACACATACACACCGGCTGGGTCACTGGATTCAGGCCACCTTACTAGGGTCTGCATAGTGCCCACACCCCAAACCTGGCAGGAACCCCCTTCCCTAGTCTGGCGTCCCACTTCTGTCTGCACATCCCTCAGCACATACGTCCTGATCATTTCACCCCTGAACTTGGTCTTTCTTGGCAGCAACTCTTACTGAGTCCTAACTTAGGGAAGAGAGAAGGTGGGGGACAAGGGAGGACGCTAATGAAAACGTTGAAGGAAAAGCCAGTGGACTGAAGGCTGGGTTGGAAAGGGCTCATGTAACTGGCAGGTGGGAGAGAGACCTCAGCGAAAGAGGCCAAGCACTGCAGCCATGGGGGGCATTCCTAGAAAGAAAATCCCATTCTGGTTTCCATAGGGAAGCCAATGCTAGGAATGTCCCAAAAGACCCCGAACAGAATAGTCCTGGGGCATTGGAAAGTCCAGGATACACTTCAGAACTTGCCTTCACCCACTCCACTTCCCAGTCTAAATTCCAAGGACAGCTGGGTGCTCCCCCCCCCACACACACACACACACCACCAACAACACCACTAAGCTCTTGGTCAAAGATGAGAAAGTCATCCTGGAAAGAAATGGTCACTGACAAAAGACTAGAAGACAACTGGGTCACTTCACTGCTCAGCAACTGCCCTTCAGCTTTAGGGGTCCCTTAAGCTATTTATCCCTCCATCCTGGCCTGGATTATTAATAACACAAACATCTGGGATCCTCCCTTAAATAAAAAGTCACTTTGGGTGAAAGGAAAAGGAAATGGGGGAGGGCTAGGAGTCCTAAGGACATGGTGGTTATTTTTAAGTTCAATTTGGTACATTTTTTATGTCAAGATAATTTTCCTGTTCACTGAGTGACAACGTTTTTATCTTAAAATTCGAACCAGTGGCTGAGACAACACTTGCAATGTTACCTGAAGGCAGCCTTCTCTCAAGACCTCAAGATCCTGGAGGGCACAGCCATGGCTTCAGCTGTGCAAACCAGGAGCCAGTGTGCCTGAGGAAGCCACAGCCAAAGAAAACTAGAGGCCAGATGTTACAATCTCAGGGCAGCCTCCCAGTCTGTTGCAGAGTAGCCACTAAGCACACAAGCTTAGCACAGGCTTAGGAAGTGGAGTCAACTACCTCCACTTCCCTGGTGAAGGTGAAAAGGCTCCTTTCTCCTGACTGCAGGTTTCCACCTCACCTAAGCTTGGCTTTGCAGTCTGGAGGTGTCATTACAAAACTGGCCTTAGTGTCCCAGTTTTACTGTGGTAAAGGCTACATCCCATTTAATTATAAAAATCTCCTGTCTTTTCCCTTATTTCCTCTAGTGTACAAAAGGCTAAGCCATTGAAAGTTCAAGAGGCAAGAGACATGCATGAGTAAAAGCTTTCTCCTTTTCTCATTAAAGAAAAGGTTCTATCTCTAGAATGGAACATTATTATTAAACTTTCATCTTTTCAGAATATAGAAATCTCTCTGTATCTATTAGATACTTTAATTTTATATTAATAGTACAATCTTATTGCAAAAAAGTATCCAATCAACTAATGGGGACAAAAGGTCCAGTTTTTTCCTGGGAAAAATTCCTGTAGCTAAAAGAAGGGGAAGATTCATTTATAGGCAGCAGAATTGGTTTCAGGCAGAGCTGCAAAATCAGTAGAGACAGACAAGTCTCCTCTATTTTCAATTTGCCGTCAGCCTTTTCTACTGAATGTTGCCAGTTCCCCAAACCAAACTACCTTACAAAAGTGCTAGGGACTTAAGATGCTATTGCCCTCTCGTGTTTGTCCTGGAAAAAAGTGGCATTTTGTGCAGAAATGTCTATGGAGAATCTTCCCTGTCCTGTTATCTTTACACTATATTATGGATTGGAGAGACAGATCTTATCCTGGACGACTTGGAGAATGTGCAGGCCTACAGACGTATCTGGAAGGACATAAAAGTGCATTCTTTGTCATTCCACAGCATTTCAAACATTATGTAAGAGCACCCATCCTTGATGGAGAACAGAAGGTAGCATTCATATAGAAGAATAAACTTCAAATTGGTCATATAAAACAGTCAGATTTGCTTCTACATAATTAGAACGACAAGAGAAAATATTAATTTCAATTTACAAGTAGTCAAAAGCACCTTGTGAGCCACATAATGAATTGTCCCCTGTTAAACTAATATATGTGTTTTCCTTCCTAAATAAATTTTCCTCTTAAATATAGACATCTGTCACTGAGTCAATTATCTTGCACAGCGTGTGCTATAAAAGCACACAAAAAAAGAAATAATAAACTACATTGCTTATTTGAAAGTGATCAGGAATATGCAGCTCCATGCTGGCATGTCTTTAATTTCATGGTATTAAGAAAAAACTATAGGAGTATGAAATAACAAACCTTTTCCTACTGGAGTACTAATTCAATTACCTATCATGATATATATATATAGGAGGAAAAATTTCCCCATTAACTGGCAGAAACACTAAGGGGCTATTTTCTTGTCTTCCTTTACTAATCCCTTTAGAAAGAATGTGAACATGAAGTTTCCCCTGACAACAAAGGAACCACCACACTCTGATCAGCTCCAAGGGTGTATCTAAGGACAAGGCTAGAAATGGCATTCTAAACACATAAATTATCATTTAAATGAAGCTTGACTCATAAAATTTATGCATCAAACAGACCTCAAGATTTGAAACGTGCAATAAGAGGTAGTTAGGCCTAGTCAAACTTCCTTGATGTAATGCAAATGTGAAAGCTCTTTCTATTTGCAGGCAAATTCCCATTCTCCCCTTTCACTGCATGGGGTACACATAAATAAAATACCAAAATATTTGCAGAAAACTCTGCTAGGTTAAGTACATACAGCTTTCTAGACTACTTCATATTACTTTTTCTTATGACACTTTAAAATAGATTTCAAAAAAAAATTCTTAAGGAGAGTATTTTAATAGTTTCCCAGAGAGTAGGATGTATTTTCATTACAGTACAAAGGGCATCATTCATTTTTAATTCTTAACTCCACAGGTGTTCCCTGCCCAGACTGTGGTTGACACTTAGAGGGCCTAATTATGATTCATGTATCCCACAGTCCCCAGGAATTGGTTCTAATTTTGCACAGTCCCTTTATTCTGGAGAGAAAATACATTTCAGTCCTCATAGTTAGACACAGTGATTCTCAATATATTCTATGCATTAGAATCATCTGGAGAGTTTTAAAAATTCTGTTGCTTCAACCCAGCCTCAGACCAAAAAAAAGCAAGACTCTCTAGGGACAGTGCTTGAAGATAGATTTTCATTGAATTCCTCAGGAGGTGTTTTTATGTGCAGTCAGGGAAATCACTGAGATTATAAACACCTAGCAAATGAAAATAAAACTAATATTTTAATATATTATTTAATATGAATTGATCTACCTTATAGGTACAGTTTTTAATTTATTTTTTCAATCAAGAAAGTTGCTCATTTTGTCTAACAAGTTAATTTTCTGAATTTAGGTGAACCTTTCCATATTATGTTCTATTATGCTTTGCCTGTATACCTAGGCTTCCAGTTACGTTTGCAAGTTTGGCTTACAATGAAATTCCATGCCCTACCCTCATTTGGATTTGTTACTGAAAGCAAAGCCATAGATCACTGCAGAAAAACAGACTTGGGGGAAATTGAATCTTATAAGTCAAATTCCTGCAAGTAATCCCCTTGAGCTATTAAACCATTATCCAATTTAGCAGTTAAAAAAATATATGCTATAATTAATTCTTTCTATAAAGTCCAAGGTTTAGAAGTAAAATAAGTACAAGGACAACGAAGATCATCAATTTTATGCAGATTCAGCACTAATGAAGAACCAAATATTTGATTCTGAAAAAGGAGTGTTAAAATGCTGCCAGTGATTTCACGTAAGTAGTTAATACTTTGAAATGCTTGTAGAATGAAATTAATCTAACCCCAAGAGAAAACATGATAGGTTAAATATAATATGATATAAACCGTGAAAACATTCCTTATACATGATTTAGTATGATAGGGTAAGTAGAGTAAGGTACGATTAGGGGAGTATAGGAAGAACATTAGTTGATAAGAAATGGATATATTGAAATTGATGTATTGTTGAATAGTCTAACAGTATTTGACAAGACCACATAGATTACAAGGTAAAGTTCATGTAAATATTGCTTTTCTGAACTGCTTTATTTGTAGAGGTTACTAGCAGTGTAAGAAGTTGGTATGGCAGAGATATCAGCTAAAAGAGCCAGCAAATTACCAAACATTTCTGGAAATCATGGTCTCCATGTCTGCTCCACAAGAATTTAAGTTAATTCCTCATCAGATAGACTAATTCAATTTCTTAATAAAAGGGGGGGGGCTTGCATATTTTTCAAGTGAAAAATACATGAAAAGTTATTAGTGCATGTAAATAAAATTAAGACTACTAGATTCTTTGAAAATATTTGAATGTATGATCTTAATTTTTTTTCAATTTAAAAAAAAGATGTATTATACTGTACAGGATTTTCCAAAATGAGCATGTAATACATTTATTGGAAACATGATCAATGCTATTTACAAAAGGCATAATCTACATCCTTTGTCATAGCATTTAGTTTCTTTTCGGTGACTTGAAAAACTGAAATTAAGTATATTTGCTACACAAATAGTTTTCTTTCTCATCATATTTGTATTTTCATTTCATTTTGCAGCTGTAGATTTGCATATATATTTTAGGTTCTTGGTAGGATGGCACTGGAGATTAGGTTTCAACAAGAAAAATCCCCACATGTATAAAGAATGACAGATTTCCAGTTCTGCTTAGCAGCAAAAGAAACCACATAAAGATGTTGGAAATGTTTGTTTTTTTATCGTGAATTAAAAAATGCTTTTCAAAGTAGCATACAGAGAGTTAGAATACCTGATTCTCATTATTGTGTATTCATTGCTAATGAGTTGTGTGACAGGCACATAACTCCACCTCTCTGGGTTTCAGTTTTTCCAGTACACAGTGAGAAGCTGGCCTAGAAAGGACTGTGAGTTTCCTTCAAAAATAATGTGAGAGGGCCTCCCCAGTGGCTCAGCGGTTGAGCTCTGGGTTGTGAAGCTGCCCGCGGCCTTTGCGGCTCCGGTTCGATCCCTGGTTGCTCCCAGGCCACTGGAGGAGGGTCCCACATGGTGCGCAGACCTCTCCTGCCGCCCGCTGCTCTCCTCTGCAGTGTACTTTGGTTCTTCTGCCTGCTCTGCTCCACGCTCTGGCTCTGGTGAATTCTCTCACCCTCCTGCGCTTCTGACTGTACCCAGTGCATGTACAAACAAAACAAACAAACAAATAAATAAAACATGCCTCTTAAAAAAAATAAAAAAAAATAATAATGTGAGATTGCTATATGGGGGAAGTGCAAAAATTAATGCAAGTAAAGGTTTTGAAATTAGACCTCCATGTTTTTGAAATATTGATGGGTACAATAAACAACTATTTTCTTTCTCTTTTTTTTTAGATGAATTTTATGCATGCAAGAACTGGGGTCTATACCAGAGGTGTGGGGTGGGGGTGGAGGAGGAGGGTGAAGAATTCACCAGAGACAAAATGGGGAGCAGAACAGGCAGATCTACTGATATACACAGCTGAGGGGAGCAGCAGGCTAGGCAAGAGGTCTGCTGAGCCATAGGGGGCAGCAACCTGACCTGGAATTGAACTCATGTCCCCAAGGCTGGTGATAGCTTGACAGCACTGAGACTTTAACCCCTGCACTACCAGGGAGGCTCAAGAAACAACTCTTTTTAATGCCAGCATTTCCTTGATGCTTAAGATGCCAAACTGCCTTAGCCCTTTGTAAGAGGGTGTTGTTCAGGGAGCATGCACCAGTGGGCATTTTTACTCTTCTGAGATAAAAACCAGAACCTCCTCAAGAAAGGATCCTGAGATATTAAATACCTGAACATTTCAAGCCAGCTGAACAAAGCCTGCTCTGGTCCGTGGCAGCCAGGTTTTGCTCAGCAGTAAAGCAATGAGAGAGAAATGGTCCAGAGGAGTCCATTGTGTAGGGGTGCAGGCAATGGTCTCTGTGAACAGTAGTGATGAATATCCAAGTTTGTTTCCCTGCCTGCATTGTAGTCACTTTCTCATGGCCATGTCTTCGCTGAGCTTTGGAGAATGAACTAAACAGTAAGGGTCAGTGCTTGGGAAGGGCTGTGAGAGATGATTACAACAACTGCAGCAGAGGGAAATGATGGTGGTGTGACTTACAGAGCAACCCCTGGTAGCAGCACCAAGAGAGAGAGAGAGGCAAGGAGGAATTCTAGTAAAGATCCTTGAATTGCCTCAGAGGCAATGACAAAAGGATAAAAGGTGGGCCTTCCTGTCAATCAAGCTGGGTGGAGGATTGAATTACTATTTGAATGTGAAAGAGAAACCACCTCTTGTGGGATTACTAAAAAGCATTCATTCCCATTATAGAAGATCTCCTATTTATTGAGTGCTTACTATGTGTCAGGCACTCTGCTATGCTTCTCAATTATATCCGCCCACCCCCCAGCAAATTGAGCAAATATACTGAATCAAATGATAGTTTTCTTTCCTACATCCCTTCTTACCATGACTGCTCTATCCATCAGTGCTCCATAGCTACACATTAATAAGAATGTGCCTTTTGTTTTGTATTTTACCCCCCCACCCCGCCAAAAAAATCCATTGTAATAGATAGAATAACTGCCTCTAAAAATGTTCATCCCCAGGGCCTCTCCGGTGGCGCAGTGGTTGAGCACTGGGCTGCGAAGCTGCCCGCAGCCTCTGCAGCACCAGTTCGTTTCCTGGCCATATGCAGACCTCTCCTGCCAAGTCTGCTCCTCCCCTCAGCAGTGTATTTCGTCAGTCTGCCTGTTCCCTGCTCTGGCTCTGGTGAACTCTCTCCCCCTCCCGTGCTTCTGACTGTACCCAGTGCTTGGATAGATAGATAGATGGATAGATAGATAGATAGATAGATAGATAGATAGATAGATAGATAGATAGATAATCTTTAAAAAAAAAGTCCATCCCCCAATCACTAGAGCCATGTTACTTAACACGTCAAAAGGACCTTGTAATGGGGGTGGGGGGCGCGGTTTCTGAATTATCCAGGTGCATCCAGTCTAAAAACATGAGTCCTTCAAAGATGGGGAGAAAGGCAGGAAGCTGGCCAGAAAGATTTCATGATGACTTTGAAGACAAGGGTCTAGGGCAACAGACAGCAAGAAATGAGATCTTCAGTCTGCATCCCCAAGAAACTGGTTTTCCAACTGCCTAAATGAGCAAAGCTATGGATGCATTTCTGGACTCTCCAGGAAAAAATGCAGCTCTGTCAACAATTTGGTTTTGGCCTGGTGAGACCCACTTTTGGTTTATGACCTTCAGAGCTATCAGATTTTTAGAAAAATTTTGTTCTAAGCTGCCAAATTTGTTCTAACAGCAATGAAAAAGTAATACATGCACAAATCCAGGATGAAATCTAGGGACTTAACCTTTTCATCTTTAGATATAAGTGCTGCTTATGGGATTAATATTTAGTCTGAATAAATATTGGATAAAGAATGATGAAAGGGAGGAAATTTGAGAGGGGGTCATATCATAAATCTTTATTTTCTATAAATATTTTGGGGAAAGTAAAAGAGATATTCCATAACTAGTCAGCAAATCAGTATGGAATCCGTATGGAATTGGTGGAACAGAAGAAAAGTGTAATGGAAGGACAACATGATACAGTATGGAGAGCCTTACTGTATTATAATGTTCTAGCAGGCTCAACAGTTCATGACTTCTATCTTATCTATCAAGCCACCCTTTGTCAAAATTCCTAGACTATGGACTTTTAGAATTGTTATTCCTTCATTTTAAATTCAAATTTACCTTTGAACAATGCTAATACTGGGGGTGCCAACCTGACTATCTCTGCATAACTTTTGACTCTTACTACTAATAGTGGGCTGTAGACAAGATGACTTTAGTGATAATATAAACAATCAACTAATACATATTTTGGATATTATATGTATTAAACCTGTATTAGAATAAAATAAGCTACAGAAAAGAAAATGTTACTAAGAAAATCATATGTGGACATCACAAATGCCTTCCTTCTTGTCATCTTCATCTAACAAGCTGAAGAGAAAAAAATTAAAAATAATCTGCATATAAATTCAAACCTGTGCTGTTCAAGGGTCAACTGTTATAGTTTTAAAGCATTCCTGATTTGCATAGTTCATCCTGTGCACTTGCAATCAAGTAAAAATTAACTCATGTTCTAATCTTACCCAAATGACTGAACCATGAATCACATTTCCTTATATACCCATTATTATTACCCTTGATCAAGTTTGTTTTCAACTTTTTAACTTCTATATAGATCACAAGTACCAAAAGGTATATAAAATGTACCTAAATTAATAACAAAATAAATTCAAATATTCACACCTTGGTTAAGAAATATAACATTGACAGAATCTCAGAAAAACTTATGACAAAGACCTATCCTCCAGCATACATGCCTTTTTCCCCAGAAGTAAATAATACATACTTTATTATCATTCCTTTACCATTCGTATACATTTTTCACATTCGTATGTTTTCCTGAACAAAATATAGTTGTTTCATAGGTCTTTTAAATTTTACAAAAATAAAACAATCATACTATCAAAACAATTTACAAAAAAAGTTTTTAAATATATTTACATATATATTGTAAATTTAAATTTACATATATATTGTTAATTGTTGCAATAACAACTAGAAAATATATAATATTCTTTTGTGAATTGTTTTTTTTTTTTTTTTTTTTTTTTTTAATAAATTTTATTGTTATATTCCCCATACAATTGCAGCCCCCCCATTCTGACCCCAATCCCTCCCCTCCCACCCCCGCCCCCCTAAAAGTGTCTCTGGTTCATAGTTTTTTGTTGATTTTGATTTTCACTTTCTTATAGTTATTCATTTTCCTGGTCCCTTATTTAAGTTTTCTAGATTCCTGCTATGAGTGAGACCATCCGGTATTTTTCTTTTTCTTTTTGGCTTATTTGGCTGAGCATGATCCCTTCCAGCGCCATCCATGTTGCTGCAAATTGCATGTGTTTATCTTTTTTGAATGCTGAGTAATATTCCATGGTATATATGTACCACATCTTCTTGATCCAGTCATCTACTTTTGGGCATTTGGGTTGTTTCCAAAGCTTAGCTATTGTAAACAGTGCTGCTATAAACATAAGGGTGCAGGTGTTCTTTGGAATTGATGTTTCTGTGTCCTTTGGGTAAATACCTAGGAGTGGAATTGCTGGATCATATGGAAGCTCTATGTTTAGTAGGTCCAGAAATCTCCATACAGCTTTCCACAGTGGTTGGACCAGTTTGCACTCCTACCAACAGTGCAGAAGAGTTCCTTTTTCTCCACACCCTCGCCAACATTTGTTGTTGCTAGTTTTTTTAATATGTGCCATTCTCACTGGTGTAAGATGGTATCTCATGGTAGTTTTGATTTGCATTTCCCTGATGACAAGTGATGTTGAACATTTTTTCATATGCCTGTTGGCCATTTGCATTTCCTCTTCAGAGAAGTTTCTTTTAAGCTCTTCTGCCCATTTTTTGACTGGATTATTTTCTTTGTTGTTGTTGAGTCTCATCAGCTCTTTGCAGATTTTTGTGATCAGTCCTTTATCATTAGTGTTGGGTGCAAAAATGTTCTCCCAGTTGGTGGGGTTTCTCTTTGTTTTTGTTATTGTCTCTTTTGCTGTGCAAAAGCTCTTTAATTTGATGTAGTCCCAGCTGTTTATCTTTGCCTTCACTATCACTGCTTTGGGTGATGTGTCTGTAAAGATGTCTTTGATGTGCAAATCACGTAGTGTTTCGCCTATATTTCCTTCTATATATTTTATGGTTTCAGGTCTTATGTCTAGTTCTTTAATCCATTTTGAGTTGATTTTTGTGTATGGTGTGAGGTAGTGGTCAAGCTTCATTCTTTTGCATGTAGCGACCCAGTTTTCCCAGCACCATTTATTGAACAAACTTTCTTTGCTCCTTTGTCAAAGATTAGTTGACCATAAATCTGTGGGTTTATTTCTGGATTTTCTATTCGATTCCATTGGTCTGTATGTCTGTTCTTGTTCCAATACCATGCAGTTTTGATGATTATGGCTTTGTAGTATAGTTTGAAGTCTGGGAGTCTGATGCCTCCATTCCCTTCTTTTTTTTTCAGGAGAGCTTTGGCTATTCGGGGTTTTTTGTGATTCCACATAATTTCATCAATAATTGTTCTATTTCTTTGAAGAATGACATTGAAATTTTGATTGGAATAGCATTGAATCTGTATATTGCTTTTGGTAGGATGGCCATTTTAATAATGTTTATTCTTCCAATCCATGAGCAGGGGATGTCTCTCCATTTCTTTGTGTCTTCTTCTATTTCTTTTAACAGTGTTTTATAGTTTTCTTTGTATAGGTCCTTTACCTCTTTTGTTAGATTTATTCCCAAATATTTGATTTTTTTTGTTTCAATAACAAAAGGGATGGTCTTTTTGATTTCTTCTTCTTCAGATTTATTGTTTGTGTATAGGAAGGCTACTGACTTTTGCGTGTTGATTTTGTATCCTGCCACTTTACTGAACTGATTGATGAGTTGAATTAGCTTTTCTGTGGAGTTTTTGGGGTTCTCTATGTATAATATCATATCGTCTGCAAATAGTGATAGTTTGACTTCTTCTTTTCCTATTTGGATTCCTTGGATGTCTTTCTCTTGTCTTATTGCCCTGGCTAGGACTTCCAGTATTATATTGAAAAGCAATGGTGAGAGTGGACATCCTTGTCTTGTTCCAGATCTTAATGGAATTGCTTTCAGCTTTTCACCATTGAGAATGATACTGGCTGTTGGCTTGTCATAGATGGCCTTTATGATGTTGAGGTATGTTCCTTGTATCCCCAGAATTTCAAGGGCTTTTATCATGAATGGGTGTTGCACTTTGTCGAAAGCTTTCTCAGCATCTATTGATATTATCATATGGTTTTTATATTTCTTTTTGTTGATGTGTTGGATAACGTTGATTGATTTTCGGATGTTAAACCATCCTTGTGCCCCTGGAATGAATCCAACTTGGTCGTGGTGAATTATCTTATGGATACATTGTTGGATTCTGATAGCTAAAATTTTATTGAGGATTTTTGCATCAGTGTTCATTAGGGAGATTGGCCTGTAGTTTTCCTTTTTTGTGTTGTCCTTGTTCGGTTTTGGTATTAGTGTAATGTTGGCTTCATAAAACGTGTTTGGTATTGTCCCTTCCTTCTCAATTTTTTGGAAGAGTTTGTGAAGGATAGGCACTAATTCGTCTCTGAATGTTTGGTAGAATTCATTTGTAAATCCATCAGGTCCTGGGCTTTTGTTTTTGGGAGGTTTTTTATTACCATTTCAATTTCGCTAATTGTAATTGGTCTGTTTAGGTGTTCTATTTCTTCTTTATCTAGCTTTGGGTGATTGTACAGTTGTAGGAATTTGTCCATCTCCTCTAGATTGTTAAACTTGTTTCCATATAACTGTTCATAGTAGTTACTGATTATTCTTTTGATTTCTGCTGTGTCCGTTGTGATTTCTCCTCTTTCATTGATGATCCTGTTTATTTGTGCTTTCTCCCTTTTTTCCTTTGTGAGCCTGGCTAGGGGTTTGTCTATTTTATTGATTTTTTCAAAAAACCAGCTCTTGGTTTCATTGATCTTTTGGATTGTTTTTTTAGTTTCAATTTCATTTATTTCTGCTTTGGTTTTTATTATTTCTTTTCTTCTACTGGTTTTGGGGTTTTTTTGTTGTTCTTTTTCTAGATCTTTGAGCTTCGAGCTGAGGTTGTTTCTTTGCGTTCTTTCTTGTTTCTTGATGTGAGCTTCTATTGCTATATATTTTCCTCTTATTACTGCTTTTGCTGCATCCCATACATTTAGGATATTGGTGTCCTCCTTGTCGTTCAATTCAAAAAATTTTTTAATTTCTTCTTTGATCTCCTCATTAGTCCAATGGTCTTCCAGTAGTGTGGTTTTTAATCTCCATGAGGTAGGAAGGTTCCTTGCCTTCTTTTTATGGTTTATTTCTAGTTTGATGCCTTCATGGTCAGAAAAGATGGTTGATATGATTTCAATCTTGGTGTATCTGTTGATGTTTGTCTTGTGCCCCAGTATGTGATCGATCCTGGAGAATGATCCGTGTGCGCTTGAGAAAAATGTGTACTCCGTTTTTTTGGGTTTAGTGTTCTATAGATGTCTGTTAAGCCTAATTGCTCTAGGTCCTTATTTAGAGCTTGGTTTCTTTACTTATTTTTTGTCTTGTTGATCTATCCATTGTTGATAGTGGTGTGTTGAAGTCTCCCACTACGTATGTGTTTTCTCTGATGTCTGTTTTCAGAGAGGACAACAGTTGTCTGATATATTTTGGTGCTCCTTCGTTTGGTGAGTATATGTTAATGAGTGTTATTTCTTCTTGAAGTATTGTCCCCTTGATCATAATGTAGTGACCATTGGGGTCTCTTTTTATCTTTTTGAGTTTGAAATCTGTTTTATCTGATATAAGTATAGCTGTTCCTGCTTTCTTTTTTGGTCCATTTGCTTGTAGGATTGTTTTCCATCCTTTAACTTTGAGCCTATTTTTATCTTTTGTAGCTAAATGTGTTTCCTGGAGACAGCAAAAGGTTGGGTTTTATTTCTTAATCCAGGCTGCCACTCTGTGTCTTTTTATTGAAGAGTTTAGTCCATTTACATTTAGAGTTAATATTGATATGTTAACATCTGTATTTGCCATTGTGTTTGTCTTTCCTTTGATTTTATTTATTTATTCTTTTAATAACTTTTTTTTTTTTTTGGCCTTCTTTCATTGTTATTCGTCCCTCTGAGGTTCTGGCTTTAGGACTCCTTGTAGTATTTTTTGGAGTGGGGGTTTAGTTGCAATGAAATTCCGGAGTTTCTGTTTGTCTGGGAAGGTCCATATTCTTTCTTCAAAGAGGAAGGAGAGCTTTGCGGGATAGAGTATTCTTGGTTGGCATCTGTTTTCTTGGAGTCTGTTGACTATGTCCCTCCACTCTCTCCTTGCCCGTAGTGTTTCTTCGGAGAAGTCTGATGTCAGCCTGATTGGTTTTCCTTTGAATGTTATCTGTTTCTTCCCTCTTGCCAGCTTCATTATTTTTTCCTTGTCCTGGATTCTTGGGAGCTTTACTATTATGTGTCTTGCTGTATTTTTCCTTTCGTCGTGGAAGTTTGGTGTTCTTCTTGCTTCTTGTATATCAATTTTCAGCTCCTTCTTCACATTTGGGAAGTTCTCTTCAATTATCTCTTTGAATATTTTCTCTGTTCCTACATCTCTCTCCTCTCCTTCTGGTATTCCTATAACTCTTATATTTCCTTTCCTCATGGAGTCAGATAGTTCCCGAAGTCTTTCTTCGTTCTTTTTCCTTCGTACTTCTCTTTCCTTTTCTGTTTTGGTTCTTTTTATTTCTGTGTCTTCAAGATTACTTATTCGTTCTTCCATTTCATCTATTCTGCTTTCATTGCTTTTCCCAGAATTCTTTAGTTCTTCCATTAATTCTTTGATCTCCTGCATTTCTTTTACTTCCCTCTTTAGGGACTCAATTTCTTTCTTCTGACCATTGTTTTCCCTCTCTAGGGACTCAATTGCATTCTTCTGATCGTTGATTATTTTTCCCTTATCATTGTTTTCCTTTATGACTTCTGTCAGTTTTTTAATCACGGCAATTTTAAATTCTCTTTCTGGAAGGCTCAGAAATTCTTCCAAGTTATTGTCTTTGCAATCTGGGGGCTGGCTTTCTTTTTGTGGTGTGCTTTTTCTCTGGAGAGTTGCTAGGTTGCGTGTGGTTCTTCTCCTCCCTACTGTCTGTTTTCTAATTTGCCGTATGCGTTGGGACACTGTGTTGTTGGGACTTGCCGGCATCTTGGGTGGGCTTCTCTGTTCCCCTCTGGTTCTTCCAGGAGTCATCTGTCAGTTTCAAGCAGCCTTTAATGGAGAAAGGTCCCTGTTCTAAAATGCCGATGTGGGGACACACTCCCCTGTGCGCCTGGTCTGCCCCGGCGGTGGGTTCCTGCTCCCCTCTGGGCTTGGACTGCAGGCCAGAGGGGGTCTGGCGTGGGCGAACTTCCCCCGCTCACCTCTGGCTCCTGAGGAAGCCTTCTGCAGGTAGTCTTTACTGAAGAAATGTCCCTGTTCTAAAATGGTGATGTGGGACACACTCCCTGCGCGTCTGGTCTCAGGCACACTCTTCTGCGCGCCTGGTCTGCCCTGGCTGTGGGTGCTCGCTCTCCCTGTGGGCTCAGACTACTTGTTCGGAAGGAGCCAGGTGTGGGCTAACTCCCCAGCTGGCCACTAGCTCCTTCAGTAGCCTGTGCTGGGGTGAAGTCGCTAGGTGGCGCCAGAGATCTCTCCTAGAGCCCTTGGGGAGCTGATTTTCCACCCCGTGGGACAGGGAGCAGAGCGGGGATGGTAGGGTACACCTCAACGGCTTTGGGGTGCTGTGTCTGCCTTGTGCCCCACCGTCGTGGGGAACCACGCCCCTAATTTCGTGCCCCGGGTCTCAGTTCCAAAGCCCTCAGTTCCAGGACGCGGGCTGTAGCCCAGATCAGTGGCGCGGGAATGGCGCCTTTTGAATCCCGCTCCCCTGCCTGGGCGCCTTGTTCCTGCTCACTCAGGGAGGGCCTCCGCCGTCTCCCCGCAAGCCTAGGTCGCAGGCGCGGGGACCTGGGCAGCTGCGATCCGGTCTGGATCCGCGCCACTTTCCGCGCAGGCTTACCAGGCGGCCGGGGCTGTGTGCTGGGGCTGGTCTCCTCCTGGGCGGGGCTCTCTTTAATGGCGCCTGGAGCTCACCTCCGCGGCGGATCCTGCAGGGTTCGCCTCAGCTCCCGTTCACGGGGTGTGGTGGCTGCAATAGTTCCTTTCCACTCACAGTCCCGCTTGCTGTGTCCGTTTTTTCTTGTTGGCCGTTTTGGTTTGTTGTTTCCTCCTCTCTGCCCATCGGAGAGTGCCGCCTCTGTGGGCGGGGGAGGGGAGCAGGCTTCTGCGCTTCCCTCCCTTCTCGTCCTCTTTTATGGCAACTTTCTTCTTCGGGCAGTTTGCTGGAGTCGTCTGTTTATCTTCCGTGTCCCAGTTCTCACTGGGACCTGCCGCTTTTCCTCCCTATTAACTTTTTTTAATGGGAGATCTTACTCGCAGCGTCTCCTCGCCGCCATGTTGCTCCGCCCCTCTGTGAATTGTTTTATCCCCCAGTCAACATTATGTTTTCTGGTTCTTACATTGTTGATGGGGCTGCAGTTCACTCATTTTCATTGCTCTGTATGTATATATTTATTCTACTCTTAATGAAGATTTGAGAGGTTTCCAAGATATTACTAATACAAATACTACTATAGCAAACATTTGTATGCATGTTTTTCTGGTGTCCATGTGAAGAATTTCTTTAGGGTCTATAAGCAAGGAGTAGAATTGTGGGGTATAGTGCCAGTGCAGCTTTGTAGATAATGCCAAATCATTTTCCTCAGTGGTTGCACTAATTTTAGCCTAATTATTTACTCTTCTACTTATCACTCTTCCAATTAAAAATACTCTTAACTGGTGTTTCTGCCTCCAGGTTTTCTCCAAATAGGTCTATCTTGTTCACTATCATTTACTTGGTTTTCTTAAAATGCTACTTAGAACATGTTTTCCTCACATCCTAAATATTTATTTACTCTATATACTTTATACAAATTACTATAGCAGCCTTAATGTCTACATCAACATATACAAAGTCTTTTGACACTTTTTCAAGGGTTTTCATTTTCATCATTTTCAATGACGACTTTGTGCTAAATAGACTATCTATATAGTTTTTTTCCCTTAAATATATTTGTTTTTGCCTTTGAGCTTTTGCTCCTAATTTGTTCTTACCCAGAATTTATCCCTTTCCTTTCTGATTCCTAAATACTACCTATTTTTCAAAGTCCAGTGATATTCACCTTTCTATGTACCTTTTTTTTTTTTTTAAGATTTATTTATTTATTTATACAAGCACTGGGTATACAGTCAGAAGCGCGGGAGGGTGAGAGAATTCACCAGAGCCAGAGCGGGGAACAGAACAGGCAGACGGACGAGATACACTGCTGAGGGGAGCAGTGGGCAGCACGAGAGGTCTCCGTGCCATGAGGGACCCTCGCCAGCGACCAGGGGTCTATGTACCTTTCTTGCACATATTCATCTGCACTTCCTAAAGTTTCCTAGCATGAAGAGTATGTTATTCAGTCATTAATAAAAACCAATTTTGGGGTTCGTATTATAGCAAGTCATGATGTATGCAAGGGGGAAAGGCCAGTGTCCTAACATGATAATTTATCATCGTGGGTGTTTGAGAGGAAATCATTCTGTAGTTGTCACCTGATCACCACTTTAGACATGATCATCATCACTGTTCCTTCAATGGATGATTCTCTGGGTCTGTGACTTGTCATGAGAGACCTCATGTGAGAAACCTCCACATTTTGACCCCAGTCTTCCTTTTCTCCTTTATCGCTCACCCAGTTGCTGAAGGACTCTTTGCTCTAGTTGATCTTCCATCTTCCAAACTCACTGTTACTGCATGTTTGCAAGTCTCAGCTTGGGTGCCTCCCTTTATGTAAGGACCTCAGCTCTCTATCCTGTGAACTCAGTGCTCCCTGTCATTCAAGAACTGTTTAGGAAGTCATTCCAGGTCATTTTAGCATTCTATGATCCTCTTCTCTCACAGAATTTTTGGTGCTGAACATATATTGCCTTATACAGTTAGTTATCTTTTGATGTACAAACCTCAAAATCAGGAACCATTACTTAAATTCATCTGAGCGCAGTGCCTTGAATAGTGGTGTTATTCAAAGACTAGCTCTTGATTGACAGATGATGGATACTGATGAAATAGCTCTGATTCTCATTTCTATTTTAGTTTTATAGATGGCAGATATATTTTACATTGAAAGAAGATTATATTTCCTATGCTGGGTTTACCCACATCAGCAAGATTCATGCTTGAATTCTTAACTGGAATATTGTTTTGTGATGGTTATTTCAGGTTTTTTGTTTGTTTGTTTGTTTGTTTTTGCTTTCCAGTTCACTAGTATTAAATTCAGAATGAAAATCAGGATTTGGGGCACAGACAATTCATGCATGTTGCCAGTGTTCTATGTATGCCTATAGTAGAATAACTTGGTGTCCGTGATATTTCAATATGATATAGATTTCCTATTTTTGACCTAGTCTTTAAGCTCTTTGAACATTTTCTATAGTTTTCTTTGTGTTAGCCTAAGAAAGACCTATTTCTAATGCAAGATAGTTTGACCAAGGATTACTGGGAAATTGTATCTTCATTTTCAAATCTTAGTATTTTTTGATGCATAAATTTTCCTTTAAGCACAGCCTCATTTAAATGCTTATGTCTGTTTTTATGTGGCCAGTTTCTTGTTCTCCTCTGTATATCCTCAGAGCTGATCTGAGTGTGAAGATTCCATTCACTTCAAAGGAAATTTCATGCTTGGATCCTCTCCACAGGGGTGCACAGACTAAGACAAGAAATGATCCCTATAGCTTCTTTCCTGTGTGTTTGTGAGGAAAAAAATAAAAAGAAAGATTTCTGATCTTTTTTTTTATTTCTGATCTTCTGTTAAATAAAATGCATTTAATATTTTAAGTAATTGAATCAGCTCTGTATGCTGGAGCACTTATACACTATTGCTATTTTACAGTGTAAAGAGCCTTTCAAACACTGGGACATTATGTCAGTATGGTAGCATATTCTAGTATACCTATTACTTTCAAACAATAAGTATGGTGTGTTATGACTCTCAAGTGTATGTGTTGGGAATGGTGTCATGCTGTGGGAGATAATGGACTACATGATAGATAGATATACTTTACTTGCAATAATATTTTAAAGGGAGGACAAACTAGATTACTTTAATGTGGTTATATTTAGTAGTTAGCTATTAAATGCCCAATGGATGTGTTTTCAGTAGTTTGAAAATTACATCTAATTCTTTCTTCATCTGCTATCTTGGAACTTAGCCTTCTTGTTTTCAGTTTTTATTGGGAATCTTAGAAAAGTCATGATTTAAAGCTTATCAGTTTGGACACAGGAAATGATTACCTAAATTGCTAATACTTTTTATTCTCAAAAGGGGGGTATCTTCCCTTACTTCATTATTCATAATTAAGAACATTTTTCTTTCTAATATTAAATGACTTAAGAAGATTGCTTAGGCATAGTCACGCTTAATTTGAATGTGAAAAAATAGTAATAAACATAACTATCAGTTGATTTTAACTTAAAATTTGAAAGTTAATGGACATTGGACACGCATAACATTTCTTTGAAGTGGAATTAATTTTATGATCTCCCTTTTATATATGAAGAAACTTAAGGTTAGATAAATCAAAGACTCACCCAGGAATTTACAGAGCTAGAAAGGAATAGAACTGACATTTCAGTCCTGATTTTGTTCCTTCTGACACCAAACTCATTTCCCTATACAATACCAGCTGCAAATGGTAGATGGGTTATTTGAAGATGTTTTTGGATTTTGCTTTTTATTGTAATAATGCTTTGTGTAACTAACTGACCCCCTATATAGAATTTTGGGCAGAAAGTGGTATTTTTTATAATAAAAATATAAAGACTGTTGGCTAGAGAATAAAATCTGATGTACCAAGTATTGTCTACTGGCATTTAATGTATAACTAACACATAGAGACTCATAATATATTAGGTGTTTACATAGTAATGTCATAGGGAAGCTATTATAGGCATTTTTTCTCTCTCCCAAGATATTTAGGTTAAACAGCTTCTTATATAGGAAGCATAAAGCCTTTATTTTTATAATGAATTTATCATCTTATTCATCTTCATAATGAAAGGGTTACTACCATCTACCTTTAGACTTGCATGGGAGTTTGATATTATGTCTTATGAATATCTCTGTTTTATAACTATGTTATGTCTATGCCTTTCATTGCATCTGACTTTCTATAATAAACCTCACATTGGTCTTATTTTTCTTTCTTCAGGGGATAGGAGCTGAGAGTGAGTTCATTATTTGTCTTTGCACATTTCTGTAGTGATAGTGAAATTTCAAGTGTTCACAAGGCTAATTAATTTTCTCCATTCATTATTATCCAACAAATATTTATTGAACATCTACTGTGTACTAGTTAGTGTTCTAATAGCCAGGAAAAAAAAAAAAAAAAACTAGTTGAGCTGAAGTAGCAAAAATTTGTTCTAATAGAGCAGGGGCTGTCAAAGCATGGTACTTAGAAACCCGGGATCTTTCATATCCTTTCAGGGGGTCTATGAAGTCAAAACTGCTTTAATGAATCAATGTTTTTGTGTCCTTTGGGTAGATCCCTAGGAGTGGAATTGCTGGGTCATATGGTAGCTCCATTTTTAGTAGACTGAGGTACCTCCAGACATTTTTCCATAGTGGTTGGACCAGATTGCACTCCCACCAGCAATGTAGGAGAATTCCTTTTCACCACATTCTCCAACATTTGTTGTTGTTAGTTTGTTTAATATGTGCCATTCTTACTGGCATAAGGTGGTATATCTCAATGTGGTTTTGATTTGTATTTCCCTGATTATAAGGGATATTGAACATTTTATCATATGCCTGTTGGCCATTTGCATTTTCTTTTTGGAGAAATGTCTTTTAAGTTATTCTGCCCATTTCTTGACTGGATTGTTTACTTTGTTTTTTGTTGAGTCATGTGAGTTCTTTATATATCTTTGTGATCTTTATATATCAGTTGTATGGAGTTCAAAATTTTTTTTCCAATCAGTGGGTTGTCTCTCTGTTTTGGTTAATGTCTCTTTTGCTATACAAAAGCTTTTCATTTTGATTCAGTCCCAAGAGTTTATCTTTTCCCTGACTTCCTTTGCTTTGGGTGATGAGTCTTTAAAGATGTTACTGAGATGTATGCTTTGTAGTGTTTTACCTATATTTTCTTCTATATATTTTATGGTTTCAGGTCTTATGTCCAGGTCTTTTATCCATTTTGAATTGATTTTTGTGCATGGTGACAGGTAATGGTCTAGTTTCATTTTTTTTTTTTACATGTGGTGGTCCAGTTTTCCCAGCACCATTTATTGAACAAACTGTCCATGTTCCATTGCATATTCTTTGCTTCTTTGTCAAAGATTAGTTGTCCATATAAGAGTGGCTTTATTTCTGGGCTCTCTATTTGGTTCCATTGGTCTATGTGTCTGTTCTTGTTCCAATATCAAACTGTTTTAATTATTATGGCTTTGTAGTATAGCTTGAAATTTGGAAGTGTGATACGTCATTTCTTTTTTTTTCCATCAGTAGGGCTTTGGCTATTTGTGTTTTTTTGTGGTTCCATATGAATTTCATCAGTATTTGTTCTATTTCTTTGAATAATGTCATTGTAGCACTATTTACAATAGATAAAACATGGAAACAACCCAAATGCCCAAAAATAGATGACTGGATCAAGAAGATGTGGTATATATACACAATGGGATATTATTCAACAATCAAAAAAGATAAACTCATGTCATTCAAAGCAACATGGATGGAGCTAGAAGGAATTATGCTCTGTGAAATAAGCCAGAAGGAAAAAGAAAAATATTGGATGGTTTCACTTATAGCAAGAATATAGGGGAAGCAAATAAGACAT
This sequence comes from Talpa occidentalis, assembly GCF_014898055.3. Classification (NCBI taxonomy): domain Eukaryota; kingdom Metazoa; phylum Chordata; class Mammalia; order Eulipotyphla; family Talpidae; genus Talpa; species Talpa occidentalis. The sequence goes on from NW_023604972.1 coordinate 77,996,400, forward strand.
CAATATAAAAAAATAATAATAGTACAAAACACAGCAAAGCAAAAATGGACAATTATAATCAGAGACATACTGCAGGAGAGGAGGAGAGAGAGGGATCAGAGGAAGGGAGGGAGGAGCACAGAGGACTGAGGTGATGGTACATGGCTGTATTGGTGAAGGAAACTCTATTGGGACTACACCTGAGGGTGTGGGGGAAGCAAATATTGTCTAAAAATGAACAGTGATGTGGGCCTTCTCTAGTGGCATAGGCGGTTGAGTGCAGCGCTGTGAAGCTGTCCACAGCCTTGGCAGTACTGGTTCCATCCCGGCCAGCCTGCGAGAGTCCCACATGGTGCAGCAGACCTCTCCTGTCGCACCTGCTGCTCCCCTCAGCAGTGTATTTTGTCAGTCTGCTTTGTCTCTGGTGAGTCCTCTCACCCTCCCGTGAATCTGGCCTATACCCCGGTTCTTGTATAAATAAATACATAAATCTTTAAAAAAAAATGTAAAAAAATAAAAGCAAATTAAAAAACCAGATCAAAATTGGTGCTGTGTTTCAGTTTGTCCATATGAAGGACAAATTTTCATTTACTTACGTTCAATTATTTTAGGTTTTGCATATACAGAACGAAACAAATGTATAACTCTATGTTAAGGCTGTTACCTCCAATTCCAGCCACCAGACATACTGAGACAGGTTTTATTTACTTATTTTGCACTTTCTGGAGAAAAATATCTGCTGCAGAAATTTCACTTGCTAAGAGCTGTATGCAGTGGAGTTGAAAGCACTTGTTATTCTTTGGGACTGATATACAAATAACTTCTATGAAACATGATATTTTTTTCCTCCCTCGGAATTTATTTGCTCTGTGGAACTTCCTTGTTTCAAAAGAATATACTCTAATTAATAGAAAAATATATTATAAAAACCTGAATTTTTGTGTCCAAGAAGTTCAGAATTTGAGCAACAGGGATGTAAACAGCTGAGGTGCTTCTTGTATTCAGGGTTATGTGTGAGGGAAACTTTGTCCTTCCTGTTTTGATGATAGAGAGTCTTACATTGCTAAGAGTGTGATACAAGTAATTTGAGATTTGTATGTTAAACATGTCTTTTTGGACATGTAGGGCAACATTTTCTAACTTTGTATTTTAACCAGCATTTACTAAACTTGTGAAACTTATATTTTCTTAGAGCTGCATTTGCTAACATTGATGCCTTCCTGCAATAAATATGAACAAAATTCACATGTGAGTCACGTTCTCTAGGTGTATCCATCTTATGGGCTGCCCTGTAGCCAACAGAGGATGAAAGTATAGCACCTCCAAGTAAAGACCACTTGAAACAGGCAAAAGGCTACCACAGGAGTCAGAGGTGAGCTGGGAAGTTCACCCAAGCTAGGCCCTTTCTGACCAGCAATCCGAGCCCAGAGGAGGAGTGGTCACCCAGGGCCAGGGCAGACTGGGTGCACGGAAGAGTGTGCCTTTATCCGAATCATCATTTTAGAATAGGGACCTTTCTTCAGTAAAGACTGCTTGAAACTGGCAGAAGGCTCCCAGAGGAGCCAGAGGTGAGCTGGGATGTTCGCCCAGGCCAGGCCCCTTCTGACCAGCAGTCCAAGCCCAGAGAGGGAGCAGGCACCCATGGCCGGGGCAGATCAGGTGTGCGGGAGAGTGTGCCTGTCTCTAAATTGCCATTTTAGAACAGGGATTTTTCTTCAATAAAGACTGCTTGAATATGGCAGAAGGTTCCCCGTAGAGCCAGAGGGAGAAGGTTCCCTGCACAGTCAGAGGTGAGCTGAAGGCACCCACAAAACCAGTCCCACCTGACAGGAAGTCAGAGCCCAGAGGAGGATCCAGAGATTTGGAACCCAGAGTGCAATCCAGCTGCCCCACCTCCAGGGAAGTCTGTGGGACTTCAAGATGCACATTTGTATCTCAACACAGAAGGAAGAGAGATTCAGTGACAGTGACCATTAATATACTCAAAGCACCACTGCCTCACTAGACTTCTGGCATAACAGTTTTTGACTCATTTGGATTGCCAGTTTCTGAAACTCCCAAAAGAACTCACCAAAAAGATGCCGGCCGGAATCAGCGGCACAGTGTCCCAATGCTTAAGGCAAATTAGAAGACAGGCAGCAGGGAAAAGAAAAACTATAAGCAAAGCAGCAATGCCTCAGAAAAAAGACACACCACAAAAAAAAAAGCCACTCACCAGCTTGCAACTACAGTGATTTGGAAGAACTTCTGAGCCATCCAGAAAAAGAATTTAAAATTGCTGTGATGAAAAAACTTATGGAAGACATTAAGGAAAACAATGCTCAGAAGAATGAAATTGAGTCCCTAAAGAGGGAAATGAAGGAAATGCAGATCAAAGGATTAACAGAAGAGATAAAGAATGCTGGGAAAAGCAGTGATAACAGAATAGAGGAAATGGAAGAAGGAATAAGCACTCTTGAAGACACAGAAAAAAAAAAGAACCAAAACAGAAAAGGAAAGAGAAGTACGAATGAAAAAGAATGAAGAAAGACTTCAGGAACTATCTGACTCCATGAGGAAAGGAAATATAAGAGTTATAGGAATCCCAGAAGGAGAGGAGAGACCTAGGAACAGAGAAAATATTTAAGGAAATAATTGAAGAGAATTTCCCAAATGTGAAGAAGGAGCTGAAAATTGATATACAAGAAGCAAGAAGAACACCAAACTTCCATGATGAAGGGAAAATACAGCAACACATAATAGTAAAGCTCCCAAGAATCCAGGACAAGGAAAAAATAATGAAGCTGACAAGAGAGAAGAAACAGATAACATACAATGGAAAACAAATCAGACTGACATCAGACTTCTCTGAAGAAACACTATGGACAAGGAGAGAGTGGAGGGACATAGTCAACAGATTTCAAGACAACAGATGCCAACCAAGAATACTCTATCTTGCAAAGATTTCCTTCCTCTATGAAGAAAGAATAAGGACCTTCCCAGACAAACAGAAACTCTGGAATTTCATTATGACTAAACCCACACTCCAAAAAATACTACAAGGAGTCCTAAAGGCAGAACCTCAGAGGGATGAATAACAATGAAAGAAGGCCAAAAAAAAGTTATTAAGAATAAATAAATAAAATCAAAGGAAAGACAAACATAATGGCAAATAGAGATGCTAACATATCAATATTAACTCTAAATGTAAATGGACTAAAACTTCAATAAAAAGCCACAGAGTCACAGGCTAGATTAAGAAACAAAACCCAACCTTTTGCTGTTTCCAAGAAACACATTTAGCTACAAAAGATAAATATAGACTCAAAGTTAAAGGATGGAAAACAATCCTACAAGCAAATGGACCAAAAAAGAAAGCAGGAACAGCTATACTTATATCAGATAAAACAGATTTCAAACTCAAAAAGGTAAAAAGAGACCCCAACGGTCACTACATTATGATCAAGGGGACAATACTTCAAGAAAAAAATAACACTCATTAACATATACTCACCAAATGCAAGAGCACCAAAATATATCAGACAACTATTGTCATCTTTGAAAACAGACATCAGAGAAAATACATACGTAGTAGGAGACTTCAACACACCACTATCATCAATGGATAGATCAATGAGACAAAAAATAAGTAAAGACACTAAAGCTCTAAATATGGATCTAGAGCGCTTGAGCTTAACAGACATCTATAGAACACTAAACCCCAAAAAATCTGAGTACACATTTTTCTCAAGAGCACATGGATCATTCTCCAGGATCGATCACAAACTGGGACACAAGACAAACATCAACACATACACAAAGATTGAAATCATACCAACCATCTTTTCTGACCATGAAGGCATAAAACAAGAAATAAACCATAAAAAGAAGGCAAGGAACTCTCCTGCCTCATGGAGATTGAAAACCACACAACTAGAAGACCACTGGACTAATGAGGAGATCAAAGAAGAAATTAAAAATTCTTTTAATTGAATGACAAGGAGGACACAAATTTCCTAAATGTATGGGATGCAGCAAAAGCAGTAATAAGAGGAAAATATATAGCAATACAAGCTCACATCAAGAAACAAGAAAGAACTCAAAGCAAAAACCTAATCTCAAAGCTCAAAGATCTAGAAAAAGAACAACAAAGAATGCCAAAACCAGTAGAAGAAAAGAAATAATAAAAACCAAAGCAGAAATAAATGAAATAGAAGCTAAAAAAAATCCAAAAGATCAATGAAACTGTTATAGAGCAACCCCGATACAAAACGGGGTGCCTGACTGTGGGTCCTCACCCGCGCGCTTAAAAGGACTTATCAATGCTCTACTGCAGGCACACGTGAAAGGTTAATAAAAGGTTTATTTACAAGGGAAAGGGAAATGAGGAAATGTACAGCTCTGGGAGAAAAGTGGGAGACAAAGTTTTAAATGCGTCCTACCCGATCCGCCGATCAGGAATCCCAAAATGGCGCTCTGAGAGCTGGCCGCCAGCCAGGAGCGGTGAAGCCAGGAGGCGAGCGATCGCGAGCCAGAGAGCGAGCAAGGCCCACGTGTTTGGTTTTTATATCCAACCTGGCTGCCCAACTCCACCCTCAGGTCCCAGCCACCCTCCCCTTGGTGGTGATGGGATTTGTCTTTCCCAATGTCCTGATGGCTTTAGTCTGGAGTGGGGGTGGAGTCCACAAAGCCTGTATGAGATTATCTCAGGACATCCTTTCCCCCTAACAATTCCCCCCTTTCACTTAGCTGGTTCTTCAAAAAAATAAATAAAATAGACAAACCCCTAGCCAGGCTCACAAAGGAAAAAAGGGAGAAACCACAAATAACCAGGATCACAAATGAAAGAAGAGAAATCACAATGGACACAGCAGAAATCAAAAGAATAATCAGAAACTACTATGAACAGTTATATGGAAACAAGTTCAACAATCTAGAGGAGATGGACAAATTCCTACAACTCTACAATCACCCAAAGCTAGATAAAGAAGAAATAGAACACCTAAACAGACCAATTACAAGCAGTGAAATTGAAATGGTAATCAAAAACATTCCCAAAAACAAAAGCCCAGGACCTGATGGATTTACAACTGAATTCTACCAAACTTTCAGAAAAGAATTAGTGCCTATCCTTCACAAACTCTTCCAAAAAATTGAGAAGGAAGGGACAATACCAAACACATTCTATGAAGCCAACATTACACTAATACCAAAACCGAACAAGGACAACACAAAAAAGAAAACACAGGCCAATCTCCCTAATGAACACTGATGCAAAAATCCTCAATAAAATTTTAACTGTCAGAATCCAACAATGTATCCATAAGATAATTCACCACGACCAAGTAGGAGTCATTCCAGGGACACAAGGATGGTTCAACAACCGAAAATCAATCAACGTTATCCAACACATCAACAAAAAGAAATATAAAAACCATATGATAATATGAATAGATGCCGAGAAAGCTTTTGACAAAGTGCAACACACATTCATGATAAAAGCCCTTGAAATTCTTGGGATACAAGGAACATACCTCAACACCATAAAGGCCATCTATGACAAGCCAACAGCTAGTATCATTCTCAATGATGAAAAGCTGAAGGCATTCCCATTAAGATCTGGAACAAGACAAGGATGTCCACTCTTACCATTGCTTTTCAATATAATACTGGAAGTCCTAGCCAGAACAATAAGACAAGAGAAAGACATACGAGGAATCCAAACAGGAAAAAAAGAAGTCAAACTATCACTATTTGCAGATGATATGATAATATATATAGAGAACCCCAAAAACTCCACAGAAAAACTAATTCAACTCATCAATCAGTTCAGTAAAGTGGCAGGATACAAAATCAACACGCAAAAGTCAGTAGCCTTCCTATACACAAACAATAAATCTGAAGAAGAAGAAATTTAAAAAATCCCTTTTATTACCGAAACAAAAAAAAAAAAATCAAATACTTGGGAATAATCTAACAGAAGAGGTAAAGGACCTATACAAAGAAACCTATAAAACACTGTTAAAAGAAATAGAAGAAGACACAAAGAAATGGAAAGACATCCCCTGCTCATGGACTGGAAGAATAAACATTATTAAAATGGCCATCCTACCAAAAGCAATGTACAGATTCAATGCTATTCCAATAAAAATTTCAATGTCATTCTTCAAAGAAATAGAACAATTATTGATGACATTCATATGGAATCACCAAAAACCCCAAATAGCCAAAGCTCTCCTGAAAAAAAAAGAAGAGAATGGAGGCATCACACTCCCAGACTTCAAGCTATACTACAAAGCCATAATCATCAAAACTGCATGGTATTGGAACAAGAACAGACACACAGAACAATGGAATCGAATAGAAAATCCCGAAATAAACCCACAGATCTATGGTCAACTAATCTTTGACAAAGGAGCAAAGAATATGCATTGGAGCAAAGAAAATTTGTTCAATAAATGGTGCTGGGAAAAATGGGTCACTACATGCAAAAGAATGAAGCTTGACTACTACCCAACACCATGCACAAAAACCAACTCAAAATGGATTAAAGAACTAGACATAAGACTTGAATCCATAAAATACATAACAGGAAATATAGGTGAAACACTACATGATATGCACATCAAAGACATCTTTACGGACACATGACCCAAAGCACTGATAGTGAAGGCAAAGATAAACAGCTGGGACTACATCAAATTAAAGAGCTTCTGCACAGCAAAAGAGACAATAACCAAAACAAAGAGAAACCCCGTCGACTGGGAGAACATTTTTGCACACAACACTAATGATAAAGGACTGATCACAAAAATCTACAAAGAGCTGATGAGACTCAACAAAAACAAAGAAAATAATCCAGTCCAAAAATGGGCAGAAGAGCTAAAAAGAAACTTCTCTGAAGAGGAAATGCAAATGGCCAACAGGAATATGAAAAAATGTTCAACATCACTTGTAATCAGGGAAATGCAAATCAAAAACTGCAATGAGATACCATCTCACACCAGTGAGAATGGCACATATTAAAAAAACTAGCAACAACAAATGTTGGCGAGGTTGTGGAGAAAAAGGAACTCTCCTGCACTGCTGGTGGTAGTGCAAACTGGTCCAACCACTATGGAGAGCTGTTTGGAGATTCCTCAACCTACTAAAGACAGAGCTTCCATATGATCCAGCAATTCCAATTCTAGGTATTTATCCAAAGGACACAGAAATATTAATTCCAAAGAGCACCTGCACCCCTATGTTTATAGCAGCACAATTTACAATAGCTAAGCTTTGGAAACAACCCAAATGCCCCAAAATAGATGACTGGATCAAGAAGATGTAGTACATATACACCATGGAATATTACTCAGCATTCAAAAAAGATAAACACATGCAATTTGCAGCAACATGGATGGAGTTGGAAGGGATCATGCTCAGCAAAATAAGCCAGAAAGAAAAAGAAAAATTCTGGATGGTCTCACTCATAACAGGAATCTAGAAAACCTAAAAAAGGGGCCAGGAAAAAGAATAGCTATAAGAAAGGAAAAAATCAAAATCAACAAACAACTATGAACCAGAGACACACTTTGTGGGGTGGGGGGCGGGGAAAGGAGGGATTTGGGGTCAAAATAAGGGGGTTGCAATTGTATGGGGAATATAAAAATTTAAAAAAATAAAAAAATAAATGAATTTTACTTTTCTTCACTAATGTTCTCTTTAGAATGTGTTAAAAATGACGACAAAATTTCAAAATTTTAGAGGGCCTCCCTGGTTGCACAAGGGGTTAAGATGCAGCACTATGAAGCTATCTGCAGCCACTGCAGCTTGAATTCAATCCCTGGCCACAATCCTGGCCACATGGTGCAGCAGATCTCTTCTGTCTCATCCACTGCTCCCCTCAGCAGTATATTTCAGTCAATCCGTCTATTCTGCTCCCTATCCTGTCTCTGGTGAATCCTCTCACTCCCACACCTCTGGCCTGTATCCCTGTTTGTGTATGCATAAATAAATAAATCTTTAAAAAAATTCAAAATTTTAGGAAGAAGAGTAATGAGATAACTGTTTAGATTGACTTTCTTTTTTTTGAAAGACTGATTGATTGATTGATTGATTTATATAAGCACTGGGTACAGTCAAAAGTGTGGGAGGGTGAGAGAATTCACCAGAGCCAAAGCGGGGAGCAGAGCAGGCAGAAGGACCAAAGTACACTGCTGAGGGGAGCAGCGGGCGGCAGGAGAGGTCTGCGTGCCAGGTGGGACCCTCCTCCGGTGGCCCGGGAGCAGCCGGGATCAAACTGGCGCAGCAGAGGCTTCGGGCAGCTTTGCAACCCAGCGCTCAACCGCTGCACCACCGGAGAGGCCCTAGATTGACTTTCTTAGTAGATTTTTTTTCTTTTAGTATTGATAATGATGATTATTCTTAGTATTTGAATGCCAGGAATTGTTCTTAGGGTTGAAAATGGCATGCTTTATTTAATCTTCAGTTCTATAATGGGTGCCCATTTTATAGATAATACATTTGAGGAATAGAGATGTTATATAGTCAGTGAATGATGAAGCGTTAAATTCTCCTTTGCTATTGGCTGTTGCTCAGTCTTTAAAAAAGTTAAATGATAGATCCAAAGTTGTGATGGGTTGGGGTCTCAAACTTTATTTTATGATTTCCCATCTCATTTTTTTTCTACAACACTTCTTTTGAAGAAAAAACATTTTCTGTAATACAGACCTCTCAAATTTGCAGGGATTACTGATGAATTTGTGTGATGTAGGATGTAAGTTAAGATGCTGTCAGCAACAAGTAATAGAAAATCCTGAATCAGCTGGATTAAATAAATGAAATGAACTCTCAAATCAAGCAGTCCTGAGGTTGAGACATTTTGCAAAATAATTTAACTACACTGGGACTCTTACATGTATTTATTATACTAAGCATTTATTAGTGAGCAAGTGAATGAAAATAATCTGTTGTCTAGGTTTGAGGAAATCCAAACTCCCTACCCTTTTAGTGCCTCAGATCACCATCTTGTATCAAAAGGTCATTGAAGATAAGCGCCAAGATTCCTGAGACAAGATTTTACTAAATTTACAGCAGACTGCAGGCAAACAGAATTCTAGAGTCCATGGCTATGTACTCTCTTGTTTAGGAATTTAGTCTGGGGAATATTCCAAAAAGTATAGACTTCTGATATTGCTGGATTCTTATTTTCTATTCAAGCAAGAGTAGGAAGTATTTATAAAATAATTTTAGCCAGTTCACATAACATGAATACCTTTAATTTCACCAGTGAGAGCCCAATTTTGGCATTCGTTCATTATGCCTGTCAACAGGTTGTTGTTTTCATCACTTAAAGTTTTTCCTGACATTTAGTATGATAATTAGCAAAGTGTAGATTGTTGAGCAACATATAGGTAAGAAAGTGATTATAATTGCTCTTTTGAAATATAATGAGAATATAATATAATGACAATATAATGAGAATGGCAGCAGACCATTCTGTGTTCTTAATTGTCATTTTCACTGGCTACTTCTGGACATGAAATCTTCAAATGGTTTGCTCAGAGCTCAACTCCAAATTACACTTGTACAATATCACAATATATATGCTGAAGTGTTTTAAAGTAATAATGATTACAATTTTGGCTTTTCGATTAGTTAATTTGTCATTAAGTGAAGACATCGAGAACCTAAGCCTGCCTGGTTTCTGCCTTGCCATCTAACTCTTTCACTAGTAACCGTATTGATGGGGAAGTGATGTCTGCTCAAGTTCTAGGAGTCATCACATGCAGACTTGCTACGCTTTTGTACTCTTCTCAATAGAAACAAAACAAAACGAAACAAAAACCTTCACCCTGAAGCCACTTTGCAGATATCCGTCATCTGATTAGCTATATCACATTCTGATTTTTAATCCAAGCACTGGAAAGAAAAATGAGACTTTTTTTAAACATTAGAATACTTACCATGGCTTAACTCTAAGACATCTGAAGAGGGATGGGAAAAATTTTATCATGTTAAATCTGGGATGAATTCTTCAGGGAATATTCCTGATTTAAGAACAAAGAGGTTGGAGGAAAAAGATTTGCTAGAGCATCATAGACACTGAAATAACCTTTAAGTATGTTATTGTTGGGTCCTTTGCTTCCCTTAACTATCCAGCCAGAATCTTACTCAAAACAAGTGCGTCAAATTTTACAAAGAAAAAAAATGCTATTTGATTTCAGGCGATCAGTTCCAACTTCTTCCTCTTCCCTGGCTAGATTTTAGACAAAATAAATTTTAGGATGTTTAAAAACAGACTAGAAAGTAGTGTGAGAGAATGAGAAAACAGTCACTGAATATTTACTTCTTCGATGTCTTTAGAGAAGAGAAAGTGGAGACTGTGCATGCCAAGTACTGGTTTTCTGGAAATGACAGAAAATGAACCAAATTTTGTATAGATTACAGAACTCTACACCTTCTTAAAAGTTAGGCTTATTGATGGGCCTCCCTGGTGGTGCAAGGCCTTAACTCAGCACTATCAAGATATTGCCAACCACTGCAGCATGAGTTCAATTCCCATTCGGGGAGCTGACACACATGGTGCAATAGACCTCTTCTGTCTCGCCCACAGCTCCCCTCAGCAGTGTATTTCAGTAGATCTGCCTGTTCTGCTCCCCACTCTGTCTCTGGTGAATCCTCTCACTCCCCATTCCTCTGGCCTACACCCTAGCTCTTGTATGCATAAATAAATAAAATAAATCTTTTTTTTAAAAAAGGTAGGTTTATTGAATATAAAAATGCAGCAGTTCTAGATTGGCAAGGATTCTGGATTATTAAGAAGGTCTAATCAGGGAAATAAAGGTAGATATGGCTGTTATTATTGTTTTTTCAGATTTTCTTTTTATTTATTTATGTATACAAGAACTGGAGTGTAGGCCAGAAGTGTGGGGGGTTAGAGGATTCACCAGAGACAGAGGGAGGAGCAGTGCTGGTAGATCTACTGAAACACTTGCTGAGGGAAGCAGTGGGTCAGACAGGAGAGGTCGGCTGCACTATGTGAGTTTGCTCCCTTGCTGGGAGTCGAACTCATGTCCCAGTGGCTGGTGATAGCTTGATAGTGCTGAGACTTAACCCCTGCATCACCAGGGAGGTCCTATGGTTGATATTTTTTGAACTTTAATTGTATATGAGTCTAATTCAAAACTAGTGAGTAGAAACACAAATAACATTTAAAAAGTCTAAATATAAATCACATCTTAACATTCATGATTTGTAGATTTTTCAGTTACATTTTATAATATTTTCATATTATGCACTTATTTCCTCACTGCTTTGAGGTCATTCTTCATCCTTTGCCCTAGACTCAGCCCCACTCCACTAATACATGCAAAGCAGACACACATACAAACCTGCTCTTCTTTTGTGATATCTAACTTCATTAATGGTAAATGCATTCTTTTAAGATTCCAGTTTTGAAAATGTCTGTATCTCTTCCCCTTTTAATTCTCACAAATGGTAATGGATAAGTCCCAGGGATTCTACTCCAGAATATTTCTTGCTTTGATTTCTCATTTCTCTGCTTTATTTTTGCCTTCATATCCACTACTGCTACTGCTTGTCCCCTCCAATTTATTTCCACACTGCTTCACACAGAACATTCTTAATGTAGGACATCTTTATAGACACTGCGTAGCTCATGACACTGCAGATGCTGTCCCTCTTGGCGTAACCCCTGGTTAAAGTGGCATCCATACTCTACACCAACTACAATTACAGCCTCATCTCCTCTTGTCATTCCTTCAAGCTGTGTCCTCTCAAGCCACCAATAACTATTTTTATCATGTTTGCATTTATTCTATAGCCATTAACATCATCCCCTGATCTTGCATGCCAAGACCCTTTCCAGCTTTCAAATCCTAGTTCAGATGCCGCTTCTTCCATGAAGTCTTTGCTTGTAAACTTCTGTCCCTTTAATAATCTTCCGAGATTTTCTTGACCCTACCTCACCACCATGAACTTCACTTGTGTTACTTTTATGGTATCTCTCATGATCAGTTTTGAGTTGTCCTTGGTTGTGAATTTTTTTCATCAAACTTATTTAATGCAGCCAATAGAATATTACAATCTTTTCTTTTTCACAGAGCTTAAGAATTAGGTCAAGGCCCAATACAGAATAAAAATCATAACTTACTTCTTTTAAACCCCATTGTGACTTTTTTTTACCTGAGTAAGAATATCCTTTACACCCTACTCTAATTTTTTCTTTCCTTTATTATATATTTCTCACCTCCTAAACTAAATTTCTTATCTAAGCCCCTTTTACCAATATTTTATGATTTCTAACATACTTTTCTTATTTATACAACTATAGATAGCTATGCCATTGTGGACAATTTTGAATTTTGCTTTCTCGGCATCATTCTTCCTTCGTTTAATAACAGAAACTGATTTTTGCTCTGGATTATGATTGGCATTAGAAATAGACACATGGGATCTCCCTGGTGGCGCAAGGGGTTAAGATGCTGCACTATGAATCCATCCGCAGCCACTGCAGCACAAGTTCGATCCCCACCCAGGGAGATACCCACATGGTGCAACAGACCTCTCCTGACTCGCCCGCTGCTCCCCTCAGCAGTGTATTTCAGTATATATGCCTATTCTGTTCCTCACTCTGTCTCTGGTGAATCCTCTTACCTCCCACAACTCTGGCCTGTACCCCAGTTCTTGTTTGTATGAATAAATAAACCTTAAAAAAAAGAAAAAAAAAAGAAATAGACACATGACCTAATATTAGCTCCCTGGCCACAATGATGGGCATGAGCCTAATTTAATGAGCATAAGTTTAACAAAATGTCAATGGGATAATGTGACTGATGATTGGAGTAGAAAAGTTCTTTTTTAAGTGAGATTGTTAAAGTGGTAAAATCTAAGCATGGAGTTGTGGTAGACTGTAGCCCTCTGGGAAGAGCTGGCCTGAATTGAACCATAATTGAGGGAAACAGAGCCATAAGATGGAGGGAGACAACATGCTAAGTATATGATTTGAGCCCTTGGATCAAGTTTTTGGCTTATACAAGACAATAAATTTCTATTTTAATTAAACTTTTTTGAAATTTGCATGTAGCCAAAAGAATCCTTACTCTTAGGTAAATCTTTCTTTCCAAGACTACTAGTTTCATCCTTTCTCATTTCATTGATCTTATAAAATTTCATGCATGACTCCTCCATCCAAACTTTATTTGAAAGAAGATTTTTGAAAATGGATAATGATGATATCTGTATAGTATATCTCTTCTGAGGGTCAAATAATATAAACTGCTTGAAATGATGTCTGCCAGATTGTACCATGTTAATGTTAATATACCCTGTTAACTGTTAGTGTCTCCATCATCATCATTATCATTTTTATGTTACTCATTACAATGATCAGATCACATAGTTAGAGGCTTAAACATATGAATACTTCAATTTCTACTTCAATTTGTCTTGAGATTGACTTTTATTTGGCTAGGATATCACCTCGTTGTGTATTCTACATTGTGATTTGCCTAAATGACCTTTTATATGTTTGGCAGTGTGCATTTACTTAAAAAGATATATAGGTATATATCTATATCTATCTATCTATACATATAAAGATTGTGCCTATCAACTTTGCTCCTGGGAGAGAAGATAAATACCAAAATCATCATATAATGCTGTTTGAGATAGTCAATGGCCCAAGATACTTGCAGAGTGAATCTGTATAAATCTTTTTCTCACATCAACAGAAAGGATAAAAATCATATGATTATATCTATAGATGCTGAAAAAGCATTTGATTAGATTCAACATCCATTTATGATAAACGCCCTAATAAACAACTGGGAATAGGAAGAAATTTTCTGAAATAATAAAGGCCATATATGAAAAACCCGCAACTAATACCCAACACATTGGTGAAAAACTAAAAGCTTTTCTTCTAAGAAAAGACAAGGTATAAGACAAGGATGTCTATCTTCACCACTACTAATCAGTATAGCATTAGAAGTCCTAGATAGAACAATCACATAAGGAAAGATATAAAAGGAATACAAATTGGGAAAGAAGATATGAAACTATCAATATTTGCAAATGACATGATAATATACATGGAAAACCTGATGACTTCACTAAAAACCTAATTTAAATAATGAATCAATTCAGTAAAGTGGCAGGGAGCAAAATGAATCTGTAAATACTGGTTGTTTTTCTATATATAAATAATAGGTTAAAAAAGGATGAAATCTATTCACAATTTGCAACAAAAAGAATTAAGTATCTTGGAGTAAACTTAACAAATGAGGTGAAGAACATATATGAAGAAAATTATATGACATTGTTAGATGAAATGGAAGACACAGAAAATAGAAAGATAATCCCTGCTCATGGATTGGAAGAACATTTCTTGTCTAAATTTCCATATGCAAAACAGTATATAGATTCAATGCAATCCCTATCAAGGCTGTAATGGCAGTCTTCAAAAGATAGAAAAAACAATACTGGAATTCATATGGAATCACAAAAGACCCCAAATAGCCAAAATAATCCTGGTATTAAAGAGGAAGCCTGATGGTATCACACTCTCAGCCTTAAAACAATGCAACAAATCTATAGTAATCAAAATAGTAAGTTACTGGAACAGAAACAGACACACAGACCACTGGAATCAAATTGAAAACCTTAAACGATAGGAAAAAATTGTGCAAATAACACATGAGAAGTGATACTTAAAATATATACAACTCAATAAAACGAAAACAAATAGCCCAATAAAAAAAATCAGCTGTAGAGCTAAATACACAGTTCTCCAAAGACGACACACAGATGACCAACTGGCACATGAAAAAATGCTCATCATCACTTACTGTAAAGGAAACACAAATCAAAATCACAACAAGATACCATCTAACACCAAGGACTGAGGAGTGGAACAGGAAAATGAGATATGTACACATACACACACACAGAGAGACACAGGAATACTACTAAATTATAAAAAAAAAAAAGGATGAACTTCTGCCATTTGCAACAACCTGAATGAACTAGTGAGGACAATACTAAGCAAAATAAATTCAGAAAGAGAAGACAAATACTGTATGGTCTCACATGTGGAATTCAGAAAAAACAACTGTCAGTCACAACCAACAGTGAATTCCTTTTTTTTAAAGATTTATTTTATTTATTTATGCATACAAGAACTGGGGTGTAATCCAGAGGTGTAGGGGTGCGAGGGTTTACCAGAGACAGAGTGGGGAGCAGAACAGACAGATTTACTGAAATACACTGCTGAGGGGAGCAGCAGGTGAGGCAGAAGTGGTCTGCTGTGCCATGCGGGTCACCTCCCTGGCTGGGGATCAAACTTGTGCTGCAGTGGCTGCTGATTTCTTCATAGTGCTGACTCCTTGCATCACCAGGGAGGCCCACGAACACATTTGGAAATCACAGTTATCCCTAAGACAGGAGAGCTGCAGAAAAGCAGGAAATTCTCCCTTCAAGTATGGAAAAAATAATCAATTTGTAAGATATAGTGATAAGAAATAAAGTGAAATAGCATATATCATGCAAAAGAGTTTAAACAATTTACAGTAAAAGCATCAAGGTGGACAGCTTAGTTGATTCTAGTAAAACAGAGGCCAATAAAATCAAGAGCTAAGACTCAAATTGGAAAAAGGTGATGAACTGTATATTATACAGTATAGGTATTAGAAAATTATTGGTGAATAGGACAAAAGTGACTGAAATTATCATCTTGTGAAAGAGGAAGGTGAAAAGAGGCACATTGACTTCTACCAAGAATTACTATTGGTACATTTATTAGACATTGCACATGTGTGCAGAACTGGTAAGATGGAGACAGACAAGATTTGATGAATATCCTTCCTGAGGTGTACCCAAGTTCTATAACATGATAGTCATTTTGAGTCAGAGCTCTTTTTTCCAGAATTAGTTATTAGACAAACACACACAAAGGGTTTAATGTTTTGGGCTCTGTGTTAATTAACTGCCGTCAAAGTGAAATCAATTCCCCTCCAAGTGACAGGTCTGCTATCTATCAGATGCGTTGCAACAATTAGCTTGAACCTAGTTATTCAAAGCACTCTGTCCCTATTGGGATTCCTATAACCAGAAGTTTGAGAGAGATGTAGATTTTTGGTTTAGATATAGATAGGTATAGAGCCATATATCAATATATTTTTAGATAAATATCATTATGAACTAAGTTGCAGACTCTCAAAATTCATATGTTGAAGTCCAAACTCCAGTGCAAATATACATGGAGATAGGAAGTTTAGGGGGGTAATTAAGGTTAAATGATCATAAAGACGGAGCTCTAATCTGAAAGACTGGTGTCCTTATAACAAAATGAAGAGAAACCAGAAGTCTTCTTTCTCCATGTATGTACAGAAATGTTGTCATGAAGGTTATATATGGTAGTCCAAGCAGAATGCAGACTCATGCATCTATTAATCTCTCTAATATTTGTTATATATACTATGTACCTGTATATATTTGTATATTTATTTATGTTTTATTATTCAATTTAACACTTTAACCCATTTTCTTTGCCTATTCTCTTCCCAGTTTTTTTACATTTAATATACCTCTCAGCAAGGCATAATTGTACACTGACTTTTAATTCTGAAATGCAGAAAATAGGTCCCAAAAGACTGTCCTATAATTCAATGTACTGTCACAGTGGTGAGTGGCTTTCAGCTTAAGGGCTAATATTAGAATCTCCCAGGAAGCATTTTCAAGTTTTAAAACTAGACACACTCTTTGGAGGTTTATCAGAAACTTCATGAGAGAAACAGGATATGAGTTGTTTGAAACAGCCCTATCTGGTTATTTCTGCCCAGAATGTCCTTTCTCCTTCCTCATCTAAATTTAGCAGGAGAGTAACTCATCAGGCTGCTGGTATTCCCACATCATAATCTTTGCTGCTTTACTAGATTTAATTTAAATATATTTTCTATCTTCCCAGTCAAATTTCTTGAATTTAGGCGAATGGTTTCCATTTTTATATTTCTAGTATTTAGCCACAGGATGTAAGTGGTAATTTCTTGCATTTGCAACAGGTTCTTTGTGCAACAGAATTAACCTGGATTGAGAGATTAACAAAGCTGCATGCGATAGAATAATGGTCTCCAGACTTTGCATATGCTCTTGTCACCTGTATTATCATGTATTGTCTATTCATATGTCTGCTCCACTACAGACTATTCTCAACATAGCTCTAAGAATGACCCTTTAAAAATATCTGCAATGGATCTTTATTTCAACAGAGTGAAAGCCAAAGTTCCATACATTGTCCTATAAATAGAGTAATCCTATGTTCCAACTTTTCCAAGATAGCCCCAGTTTAAAAGTGCTGTAATTATTAAACAAGCATGTCCTATTTTTCTCTAATAAGTGAGATTATATGATAAAGTATATAGTTATCGTCCACTAGAAGGCCCTTCATGATCCGTGTCCCCATAATCTTTTTGGCTCCCTCTCTTCCTATGTTCTAGTCACATTACTATTCCTTCACACACTTTGAGAATGTCTGTTTTAACTCTTCTATGTAGAACATTCTTCTCCAAGTATCTACTTAGATGATTCCTGTAACCTCTCCAAATCTGCTCAGATTACAGTTTCTCAAAGGGGCCAACACCAATCATCTTCTTAATACTTTTAGAATGAGCAACTGAATGCTGAATATTTTTCCTTAAATTGATCCTTTTTTCAAATACCTGTTTCAATCTTAGTGTTAATAATTATCCATTAAAATGTGGGTGTGATGTTACATTTTTCTGGTATGCAATTTTAATGTTTACATTAAAGTAAATATATTAAAAGTTGAGTGAAAGTAAAATAAAGATAATCTCTATACCATCCAAAATTATCACATGAACACTAATCGTATGCATCCAGATTTTTTTGAACAGTGTGCAAATGTTTAATAACTCTGCTATAAGTACACTGTTATGAGATTCCAGGGTTCTGTGACTATGCTGGAATGGCCTTTGGTCCACACTCAATATGGAGTAAATTTCACTTTATTATTAGTAGTTGTATTATTTGTAGTCTCTCTGGATCTTTCTAGCAGGCATATATATCATATTGGGTCCAAAGAGAACACACTGTACTATATCTTTTTTTTTTTTTTTTTTTTTAATAAATTTTATTGTTATATTCCCCATACAATTGCAGCCCCCCCATTCTGACCCCAATCCCTCCCCTCCCACCCCCGCCCCCCTAAAAGTGTCTCTGGTTCATAGTTTTTTGTTGATTTTGATTTTCACTTTCTTATAGTTATTCATTTTCCTGGTCCCTTATTTAAGTTTTCTAGATTCCTGCTATGAGTGAGACCATCCGGTATTTTTCTTTTTCTTTTTGGCTTATTTCGCTGAGCATGATCCCTTCCAGCGCCATCCATGTTGCTGCAAATTGCATGTGTTTATCTTTTTTGAATGCTGAGTAATATTCCATGGTATATATGTACCACATCTTCTTGATCCAGTCATCTACTTTTGGGCATTTGGGTTGTTTCCAAAGCTTAGCTATTGTAAACAGTGCTGCTATAAACATAGGGGTGCAGGTGTTCTTTGGAATTGATGTTTCTGTGTCCTTTGGGTAAATACCTAGGAGTGGAATTGCTGGATCATATGGAAGCTCTATGTTTAGTAGGTCCAGAAATCTCCATACAGCTTTCCACAGTGGTTGGACCAGTTTGCACTCCCACCAACAGTGCAGAAGAGTTCCTTTTTCTCCACACCCTCGCCAACATTTGTTGTTGCTAGTTTTTTTAATATGTGCCATTCTCACTGGTGTAAGATGGTATCTCATGGTAGTTTTGATTTGCATTTCCCTGATGACAAGTGATGTTGAACATTTTTTCATTTGCCTGTTGGCCATTTGCATTTCCTCTTCAGAGAAGTTTCTTTTAAGCTCTTCTGCCCATTTTTTGACTGGATTATTTTCTTTGTTGTTGTTGAGTCTCATCAGCTCTTTGCAGATTTTTGTGATCAGTCCTTTATCATTAGTGTTGGGTGCAAAAATGTTCTCCCAGTTGGTGGGGTTTCTCTTTGTTTTTGTTATTGTCTCTTTTGCTGTGCAAAAGCTCTTTAATTTGATGTAGTCCCAGCTGTTTATCTTTGCCTTCACTATCACTGCTTTGGGTGATGTGTCTGTAAAGATGTCTTTGATGTGCAAATCATGTAGTGTTTCGCCTATATTTCCTTCTATATATTTTATGGTTTCAGGTCTTATGTCTAGTTCTTTAATCCATTTTGAGTTGATTTTTGTGTATGGTGTGAGGTGGTGGTCAAGCTTCATTCTTTTGCATGTAGCGACCCAGTTTTCCCAGCACCATTTATTGAACAAACTTTCTTTGCTCCAATGCATATTCTTTGCTCCTTTGTCAAAGATTAGTTGACCATAAATCTGTGGGTTTATTTCTGGATTTTCTATTCGATTCCATTGGTCTGTATGTCTGTTCTTGTTCCAATACCATGCAGTTTTGATGATTATGGCTTTGTAGTATAGTTTGAAGTCTGGGAGTCTGATGCCTCCATTCCCTTCTTTTTTTTCAGGAGAGCTTTGGCTATTCGGGGTTTTTGGTGATTCCATATGAATTTCATCAATAATTGTTCTATTTCTTTGAAGAATGACATTGAAATTTTGATTGGAATAGCATTGAATCTGTATATTGCTTTTGGTAGGATGGCCATTTTAATAATGTTTATTCTTCCAATCCATGAGCAGGGGATGTCTCTCCATTTCTTTGTGTCTTCTTCTATTTCTTTTAACAGTGTTTTATAGTTTTCTTTGTATAGGTCCTTTACCTCTTTTGTTAGATTTATTCCCAAATATTTGATTTTTTTTGTTTCAATAACAAAAGGGATGGTCTTTTTGATTTCTTCTTCTTCAGATTTATTGTTTGTGTATAGGAAGGCTACTGACTTTTGCGTGTTGATTTTGTATCCTGCCACTTTACTGAACTGATTGATGAGTTGAATTAGCTTTTCTGTGGAGTTTTTGGGGTTCTCTATGTATAATATCATATCGTCTGCAAATAGTGATAGTTTGACTTCTTCTTTTCCTATTTGGATTCCTTGGATGTCTTTCTCTTGTCTTATTGCCCTGGCTAGGACTTCCAGTATTATATTGAAAAGCAATGGTGAGAGTGGACATCCTTGTCTTGTTCCAGATCTTAATGGAATTGCTTTCAGCTTTTCACCATTGAGAATGATACTGGCTGTTGGCTTGTCATAGATGGCCTTTATGATGTTGAGGTATGTTCCTTGTATCCCCAGAATTTCAAGGGCTTTTATCATGAATGGGTGTTGCACTTTGTCGAAAGCTTTCTCAGCATCTATTGATATTATCATATGGTTTTTATATTTCTTTTTGTTGATGTGTTGGATAACGTTGATTGATTTTCGGATGTTAAACCATCCTTGTGCCCCTGGAATGAATCCAACTTGGTCGTGGTGAATTATCTTATGGATACATTGTTGGATTCTGATAGCTAAAATTTTATTGAGGATTTTGCATCAGTGTTCATTAGGGAGATTGGCCTGTAGTTTTCCTTTTTTGTGTTGTCCTTGTTCGGTTTTGGTATTAGTGTAATGTTGGCTTCATAAAACGTGTTTGGTATTGTCCCTTCCTTCTCAATTTTTTGGAAGAGTTTGTGAAGGATAGGCACTAATTCGTCTCTGAATGTTTGGTAGAATTCATTTGTAAATCCATCAGGTCCTGGGCTTTTGTTTTTGGGGAGGTTTTTTATTACCATTTCAATTTCGCTAATTGTAATTGGTCTGTTTAGGTGTTCTATTTCTTCTTTATCTAGCTTTGGGTGATTGTAGAGTTGTAGGAATTTGTCCATCTCCTCTAGATTGTTAAACTTGTTTCCATATAACTGTTCATAGTAGTTACTGATTATTCTTTTGATTTCTGCTGTGTCCGTTGTGATTTCTCCTCTTTCATTGATGATCCTGTTTATTTGTGCTTTCTCCCTTTTTTCCTTTGTGAGCCTGGCTAGGGGTTTGTCTATTTTATTGATTTTTTCAAAAAACCAGCTCTTGGTTTCATTGATCTTTTGGATTGTTTTTTTAGTTTCAATTTCATTTATTTCTGCTTTGGTTTTTATTATTTCTTTTCTTCTACTGGTTTTGGGGTTTTTTTGTTGTTCTTTTTCTAGATCTTTGAGCTTCGAGATGAGGTTGTTTCTTTGCGTTCTTTCTTGTTTCTTGATGTGAGCTTCTATTGCTATATATTTTCCTCTTATTACTGCTTTTGCTGCATCCCATACATTTAGGATATTAGTGTCCTCCTTGTCGTTCAATTCAAAAAATTTTTTAATTTCTTCTTTGATCTCCTCATTAGTCCAATGGTCTTCCAGTAGTGTGGTTTTTAATCTCCATGAGGTAGGAAAGTTCCTTGCCTTCTTTTTATGGTTTATTTCTAGTTTGATGCCTTCATGGTCAGAAAAGATGGTTGATATGATTTCAATCTTGGTGTATCTGTTGATGTTTGTCTTGTGCCCCAGTATGTGATCGATCCTGGAGAATGATCCGTGTGCGCTTGAGAAAAATGTGTACTCCGTTTTTTGGGGTTTAGTGTTCTATAGATGTCTGTTAAGCCTAATTGCTCTAGGTCCTTATTTAGAGCTTTGGTTTCTTTACTTATTTTTTGTCTTGTTGATCTATCCATTGTTGATAGTGGTGTGTTGAAGTCTCCCACTACGTATGTGTTTTCTCTGATGTCTGTTTTCAGAGAGGACAACAGTTGTCTGATATATTTTGGTGCTCCTTCGTTTGGTGAGTATATGTTAATGAGTGTTATTTCTTCTTGAAGTATTGTCCCCTTGATCATAATGTAGTGACCATTGGGGTCTCTTTTTATCTTTTTGAGTTTGAAATCTGTTTTATCTGATATAAGTATAGCTGTTCCTGCTTTCTTTTTTGGTCCATTTGCTTGTAGGATTGTTTTCCATCCTTTAACTTTGAGCCTATTTTTATCTTTTGTAGCTAAATGTGTTTCCTGGAGACAGCAAAAGGTTGGGTTTTATTTCTTAATCCAGGCTGCCACTCTGTGTCTTTTTATTGAAGAGTTTAGTCCATTTACATTTAGAGTTAATATTGATATGTTAACATCTGTATTTGCCATTGTGTTTGTCTTTCCTTTGATTTTATTTATTTATTCTTTTAATAACTTTTTTTTTTTTTGTCCTTCTTTCATTGTTATTCGTCCCTCTGAGGTTCTGGCTTTAGGACTCCTTGTAGTATTTTTTGGAGTGGGGGTTTAGTTGCAATGAAATTCCGGAGTTTCTGTTTGTCTGGGAAGGTCCATATTCTTTCTTCAAAGAGGAAGGAGAGCTTTGCGGGATAGAGTATTCTTGGTTGGCATCTGTTTTCTTGGAGTCTGTTGACTATGTCCCTCCACTCTCTCCTTGCCCGTAGTGTTTCTTCGGAGAAGTCTGATGTCAGCCTGATTGGTTTTCCTTTGAATGTTATCTGTTTCTTCCCTCTTGCCAGCTTCATTATTTTTTCCTTGTCCTGGATTCTTGGGAGCTTTACTATTATGTGTCTTGCTGTGTTTTTCCTTTCGTCGTGGAAGTTTGGTGTTCTTCTTGCTTCTTGTATATCAATTTTCAGCTCCTTCTTCACATTTGGGAAGTTCTCTTCAATTATCTCTTTGAATATTTTCTCTGTTCCTACATCTCTCTCCTCTCCTTCTGATATTCCTATAACTCTTATATTTCCTTTCCTCATGGAGTCAGATAGTTCCCGAAGTCTTTCTTCGTTCTTTTTCCTTCGTACTTCTCTTTCCTTTTCTGTTTTGGTTCTTTTTATTTCTGTGTCTTCAAGATTACTTATTCGTTCTTCCATTTCATCTATTCTGCTTTCATTGCTTTTCCCACTGTACTATATCTTAATAGAAATGGACACCCAACTTGTGGGTTTATTGTATCACCAGTCTTCAGTCTTTCAGAATTCAAGAGTTTCATTTCAGCTACTAGGTAATTTAATTCTTTCTTACTTGCGTGGCACAACCACTAATTCCTTATCTGGCTTTTAAAAATTGTTGAATTAGGCAATCAATCTTCATTACATTCAGCTGTCTGACCACTTCTAGGTTTTTATACTACAAGGCCCAAAATTATTAATCTAACCTAGACTTTAAGAAATTAAAATAGCAGATTTGTGGTTAGAAACTATGCACACAAATCTACTTGGAAATTCAAGTGGAGAAAATAGAGAATGAATAGTTCATGACATTAAAAAAATAGAAGTGAAAGGCACTGTAGAAAAGGAAAATATAGAACTGGTTTTCTCCCATTTGAGTCAATTCCAATTTGACCTTGAATAGATATTACCATTTAGAAAGCTAAAATTATCTACAAGTATGTGCCCCATCCCACCCCACCCATTATGGTAATGGGTAAATGCATTTTGAATAAGACATTTTGATTATAACAGTATAGAAAGAAATTGCATTATAAAAAGAGGTATATCTACATTTATTAGAAGCACTTTTAAAAATATAGGTATACTGTAAGTATTTAAAAAAGTAGACTGTGGCACAGAAACATCAATTCCAAAGAACACCTGCACCCCTATGTTTATAGCAGCTCTGTTTACAATAGCTAAGCTTTGGAAACAACCCAAATGCCCAAAAAGAGATGACTGGATCAAGAAGATGTGGTACATATATACCATGGAATATTACTCAGCATTCAAAAAAGATAAACACATGCAATTTGCAGCAACATGGATGGCGCTGGAAGGGATCATGCTCAGCGAAATAAGCCAGAAAGAAAAAGAAAAATACCGGATGGTCTCACTCATAGCAGGAATCTAGAGAACTTAAATAAGGGACCAGGAAAGTGAATAACTATAAGAAAGTGAAAATCAAAATCAACAAAAAACGATGAACCAAAGACAGTTTTGGGGGAGTGGGGAGTGGGGGGCGGGAGGGGAGAGACTGGGGTCAGAATGGGGGGGTTGCAAATGTATGGGGAATATAAAAATAAAATTTATTATTTAAAAAAAAAGTAGACTGTGACAGAAATGGCTCAAATTTCTAATTTGTTGCTTTTCATTACCAACATTAGAAACACATATTTTAATCATTACACAACTATCATTGCAATAGTGAGCTAAAATATTAAGTAAAATGCTATAAAATACAAGGAATCAAAAAATAATCTCAGCTAGAACTCCAGTATTTACAATCACAAGTAATGCACTTTGTGCTAGACAGTAAAACAGAAGATTAGAACCAACTTCTTTATCAATAATAAAAGAACATATACTCTGCACAGAAACTGGAAAGCTCTGATAAAAACAATCATAATAGCATGAAATGTTTTACAATATTTAAACCACATTTAAGGTGGTAGTTAATACTACTTGGCTGTGTCTTTGGAGGACCAATTCTTACTGTTTCTCCTCCCCAACCCCCCCAACTCCCCCTTCCCAGCTATCACCTTAGTCTGCTTTCTCCCCACCTGACCCTGCTCACTGACTTCAGTAATTAGACAGAGACAATACTTCAATTGTCTGTTTTAGAGACATTTCAGGCTATGATTGATGGGTGAAAGAATCAAGAATGGTGGGAAAGCGTTTCTCCTTTCTGATGATGAAACCAGGTTGATCTCCACCTAGAGCTTGCTGCCAATCTTCATGTTTCCTATAGCATAATGAGACATGCTGCCCAAGGGAAATTCAAGCAGTGGCTAAAAAACAGAAAGAGTCCCAATGAGAAGACAAGAGCCCCAATTAGATGAGTCCCTTGCCCCAATCATCTGCACCCTTTTCTTTGTTATGAGCTAATGCTACTCAAGTTCGATTTCTCAAGTGAGTTTCTTCCCTTGAAATCAAGAGTCTTATTGCACATCCTGAACTTATGTCTGGAAATTATACATATATGTATACAAGTAAATTGCTCCAAATGGGAAGAGGATTGATTATTGCAAGTCTAATTCTCTTTTATTACTTGAATTTTTCAGGTAGATTTTAGACAATCAAAAAATGTAGCTTAAAAATATTTGTTGTGCAAATAAATCCACTATGACGAACATAATGACAAAAAGTTTTCTTTTTCAAATGTAAACTTCTGAACTTTAGTCAAAGACCCACTTATACAAAGTCTATATCAACAAAATAGTGTGGATGATAACTGTATTCTTTCTAATGGAATTTGACCTAACTCTCTTTCCATGGAATATCTGGTAGAAGGTTTTCTGTAATTTCTGGTGTTGGGGCCTGGAAATGTTTCTCTCAGTATATGTAAGTGAAAGTCTCATAAATAAGATCAACAGCAAGTCTTGATCTCTTATAGAATTTAATAATAGTTTTTGGGTGGGTTCATGCCCTGTCTAAAATGAGAGCAAGGATTGTGTATTTTTAAATGTGTAGCCTTACATGTTCTATGTACTAGTAGTTAGTAAAACATGCTTGTTAACTAAATGAAAGAATGAAAGATTAATAGATACAGTTGACTAACTTTATCTTACAAAGAATCTTTTATCTTTTTTTATTTTTTTAAAGATTTATTTATTTTTATACAAGAGCTGGGGTATAGGCCAGAGGTATGAGAGTGTGAGAGGATTCACCAGAGACAGAGCGGGGTGCAGAACAGACAGAACAGACAGACAAGTGGAAAACACTGCTGAGTGGAGCAGCGGGTGAGACAGGAGAGGTCTGCTGCGCCATGTGGGTGTATCCCTAGCCAGCCAAGAATCGAACCCGCGCTGCAGAGTCTGGGGACAGCTTCACAGCGCTGCACTCAACCCACTGTGCCTAAATTCTTTTATCTTAACCTCTAACAGCAATTGCCATGCTTTCTTTAGGATATAAATATACTACCCCCTTTTTTTTAATATGTTGAGCTTTTTTTTTTTAAATTTTTATATTCCCCATACAATTGCAACACTGATTTTGACCCCAACCCTTCGTTCTCCACCCCCCCCAAAGAGTGTCTCTGGTTGATAGTTGTTTGTTGATTTTGATTTTTTTCTTTCTTATAGTTATTCTTTTTCTTGGTCCATGTTTAGGTTTTCTAGATTCCTGTTATGAGTGAGACCATCCAGTATTTTTCTTTTTCTTTCTGGCTTATTTCCCTGAGCATGATCCCTTCCAGCTCCATCCATGTTACTACCTCTTTTATAAATGGTCAAGTCGACTTTTTTCTGTTGTTTGTCCTGCTTCCCTCTTGCTATTAAAAAAACAAAACAAAAATAAAAGAAAGAAGAAAGAAAAGAAAATTAGAAAGAAAAGGAAAAAGCCATCCATTTATTTACAGTCTCTTTGTGAGCTGGAAGGAGACACCACTTTGTCAATTGATAGATTGGCAAGAGCTAGTGCCAGATGTTGACCGAGACAGGTCCATAATAAAACACTCTTTGTGGTTTTTCCTCAGAATTCTAAATATATTTGGAAATAAGGCAAACATCTGCTTGATATTTCTTTCAATGATAGACTGCTATAGATTTTTGAACTGTGCTTTTTTTTTAAATGGGGACATTATTTTGTGATATTGTAAGTGCTTCATCTAAATGCTTTTCACAAACAGAATTCTAGCACATTTTGATGTCATTTCATTTACTAAATAGCTACATTGTTTCTTACATGCCTGCCATCTGTCATTTGGTTCAGAGCAAAGTCACAAATACTTAATACAAATGGAACAATCCTATTTATTATGATTTCAAGTTGCAGACTTGCTCTGTAACTAGAGTCACCATGTGATTAGTATTCTTTTTTCTCGCCTGTGGTTGCAGTCATTGTGACGATTGTGACTCAGTTTGTGGTCATGAAGTGAAAGGTACATAAGGAGGCCATAGGGAAATTCATATATTTGGAATTAGTGGCTTCATTGTAACCTTCAATGTTGTCCCTTTGGCAAGCATTACTATCTGACCTTCAAAGGTTGAATAGTTTCACACTCAGTCTATGCAGTTTGATGTCTCTAAGAAAGACCATATAGAAAGAAGTTAGCAGCCACTTCTAATAGCATACAAGCTCAGTTTGTCCAGTAGAGTGAGTAGATAAAGATCTTTCTCAGAATTCGCAGTGCCTAGACATGTGTAGAATACTGAGTCACAGGTCCTTCATGGATGGCAAAACTGTGGCAAGTGCAAACTGAATCTAGGCTAGAAGGAGGAAGAAAGGATTGGAAACTCAGAAAGGAAACAAGCCCCATTGTATTTAAAAATCACCCTGATGATTGTCTCATATTTCCAAGACAAATGATATTCATATAATCAGCAGAGTCCAGTGTTATATACCTTCTTTAGTTTCATCAGAATGTATTGCATGCAGTCAAGAAATTCTTGATTATAACTGAATTTATACCACATTCTACATTCTGGCCTATAATGGGATGAGTATACTGTGGGAGGTGTATACTACTAAATTTTTCAGGCCATTCATTCATTCATTTTTTAAAACATTTATTTATTTACGCATACAAGAGAATGGGTGCAGGCCAGAGGTGGTGGTGGGGGGGTGGTGGTGGTGAGAGGATTCACCAGAGACAGTGGGGAACAGAACAGGCAGACTGACTGAAATATATTGCTGAGGGGAGCAGCAGGTGAGACAGGAGAGGTCTGCTGCGCAATTTGGGTCACCTCCCTGGCCACGGATTGAACTTGTGCAGCAGTGGCTGCAGATAGCCTCATAGTGCTGGCACTTCATCCTTTGCACCACCAGGGATGGCTATTCATTCTTAATCTGAAGATAATGTGGAAATGACTGGGACATTTCCAATTTAGTAAAAAAGCATCTATCACATTAGCAGAAAGCCTATGAGCTATGTAAATACCTTGAATTGGCTTAAGATTTTTTAATATTTTTATTTCCCATATTGGCCTCACCTACAAAATCTGTACATTGGCTTTATTGGCCCCCAACCAGGGATTCTTGAGCTGACATCTGGTTTTGGATTTTATAAGTTGTGAATCCCCTGATAAGACATTCAAAAGTTGGAATGAGTGAGTGTATACGTTGTTGAGCATGTTTTTGGAAAGATTTGGAGATTTCAGTAAATCATCAGAAATAATTCCACAAAGAGGTAAAAAGAACTACTTTGGTATTAAAAAATTGTCTTTTTTTTTCTGTTTACAGCAGTAACTTTGCACACTTTCTTCTTTCCTTTGATCATTTCGATTAGGATTGCTCTCAGGAAAGGACTCAGATTTGTCAGTAACTCTTTAGTATGAATATTAATTTATTACTTCTCTGGAACAGGTGCTGTTTTATGGTTTCATTTTTTTATTTTGAAACTTAAAATGCCCATCTAAGAACTATTAAGTCTTAGAAGATGAAAAAAGTGCTGTTTTTGTGTAGAAAACTTTTCTAAATTGGTTGAAATAATACAATCATATTATAGGAGACTATAAGACTTATAAAACCCACACAATTCTATTTTTCCTGGGGAGTTGAGAAAGTATGTTGGTTTCATAAAAACTACTGCACTGGAGTTGGCTAGTTTCAATTTTATTTCCTGGATCTACCAGTAACTACTGTGTGACTGTGGGTAAAGTGGTTAATCTCTCTGAGTTTCATTGTCATCATCCATAGAATGGCAGTTTATTTTTTTTTTAAGATTTATTTACTTACGGGCCTCCCCTGATGGCACAGGTGGTTGAGCGCAGTGCTATGAAGCTGTCTACAGCCTCTGCAGCGCTGGTTTGATTCTGGCCGTCCAGTGAAGGTCCCACATGGCATGGCAGACCTCTCCTGTCTCGCCTGCTGCTCCCCCTCAGCAGTGTATTTTGTCAGTCTGCCTGTTCTGTTCCCCGCTCTGTCTCTGGTGAATCCTCTCACCCTTCTGTGCATCTGGCCTGTACCCCAGTTCTTTTATAAATAAATAAACCTTTAAAAAAAGATTTATTTACTTATGCATATAAGAAATGGGGTACAAGCCAGAGGTGCAGGGGGTGAGAAGAATCACCAGAGACCAGAGTGGGGAGCAGAAGAGGCAGATCCATTGAAATACACTGCTGAGGGGAGCAGAGGGTGAGTCAGGAGAGGTCTCCTGCGCCATGTGTGTCGCTGCTCCCTGGCTGGGGATCGATTTCATGCTGCAGAGGCTGCTAATAACTTCATAGTGCTGTACTTAACCCCTTGTGCCACCAGGCACAAACAATGCCTTCATAGCAGTGCTCATGTTTTAGCAGTAATTTATGTTGCATGCTTTACCTACTCAATAGATGATCTCTACAGTGGATAGGAAAGTATGTAGAGACACAATAAGGGAGAATAAAGGGTGCAATAGTGATAGGAATAAGCTTTAATACGTGTTTTACATGTGTTGTCTTGTTAAGTTTACTTGTAATTCAATTATTGTACCATTTCACAGATGAAGAAATGAGGCGAAAGTGACTCAGTAAATTGTCTGCGATTGTTCGGCAGGCAACTGGCGGAGCAGGTAAATTTAGCAATTCGCTCCAGAACTTGCTCTTCATCTATAGTCCAGGCTACCTTCCCCAGTTACAATATAGACATGGATGGGGTGTATAAATTTGAGACTCTTTGGCTTTACTGATATTTGATTTTGTATTTGAATTTGTGATGTCTTAAATATTAGCCCAGAGAATTCATCAATGAATTCAACACTATCTTGTTTCAAAGTTTTGCCTTGATAGTAAGCTAGCATTTCTCCCTTAGTGTTTGCTTTCTATTTAAAAAACAAATAAAACTCAAACTTATTTGAAGCCTATTATGCATTGTTCTTAGCTCATTAGACTTTAAGAACTCACAGCCTAGATGAAGAAACACATGCAGATAAGTTAAATATAAACATAGTAAGGGGTGAGATGTAGGTGTGTTTGTGGTGCTGTGGGAATGAAAAAGGAATCTTTGATCAATGTGGGAAAACAGGGCTTACTTCCTAAAGAAGATGATCATAATAAATTCTGTTAAGTCGGATGGTTTCACTTATAGCAGGAATATAGGGGAATCAAATAAGACATCAGTATGAAAAAGCAATAACAGTACAAAACACAACAAAGCAAAAGCAGACAATTATAAATCAGAGACATCTTGTAGGGTAGGAGGAGGGAGAGGGATCAGAGGGAGGGAGGAGCACAGGGGACGGAGGTGATGGTACACAGGTGAATTGGGGAAGGAAATTCTATGGGGATTACACCTTAGGGGGCGGGGGGAGCAAATATTGTTTAAAAATGAACAATGATGTAAAAAATTAAAAAAATTAATTATTAATAAAACAAATTCTGAGGGCCTCCCTGGTGACACAGCGGTTGAGCACTGGGTTGTGAGGCTGCCCGAGGCCTCTGTAGCACCTGATCGATCCCCGGCCGCCAGATGAGGGTCCCACATGGCGCCGCAGACTTCTCCTGATGCCCACTGCTCCCCTCAGCAGTGTACTTTGTCAGTCTGCCTGTTCTGTTCCCCGCTTTGCCTCCGGTGAATTCTCTCACCCTCCCGGGCTTCTGACGGTACCCAGTGCTTGTATAAATAAATAAATAAATCTTCAAAAAAAACCCAACAATCTGATAAATAAGTAAGGAGGGTGGGGTAGGAGAAAGGCACTTCTCAGATGGCATAGCAAGAGCAAAAGCCTGGGGGCAGGACACAGAATGGGGCGTAGGAGGTGAGACGTTAGTACACAGAATTACAAGCAGCTGGGTTTCATAAGACTTAGAAGAGGACAGAGCTGTGACAGGAGCAAGGAGGTGGGGCGTAGGAAATGGCCTACCATACCTTCCTGTAGGGTAAGGAAAAACATCAGGCTTTCCTGCCCTCCCGCCATCAGGATAGATGATGGATCCTTGTGTTCCTGAATGCATGCCTGATGGCGGCCACCTGGAATAGGGTGTGGGCGTAGGTAGATGGGACTCACCTGGGCTGAGACTGGGCTTTTAAGGTTGGCGTCATGGGGATGCCAGAAGAAGACAAGAACGAGCAGAAGTCGAGAGCAGAGAAGCAGAGAGAACGCTGGAGAGCCCAGAAAGAGTGAAGACTTGCTGGGAGTTGGGAGGCCAGCCAGCCTCCCGGCCCCCCAGCACCCCTGCCTGCTGTGTACTCGGTAAATCCCAATAAAAGACCTGAAAAAAACACTGAGGACTCTGACTTCTCCTATACCCGGTCTGCTGGATCAGAAAACCTGCTCCGTGTCCAGTCCTGACCTTACACTTCCTCATTATATAGTTTGCTGGCTGGTTCTATTTGTAGATGATGCAAGGTATAGAAAAGGGTAAGAAGGAGCGGCATGGCCAGGTTGTTCTCTAGCACATTGAGGAGAACAGAGAGGAAACAGACTGACTGCCTTTCTCTCTTGGATACTCTTTCATCAATCAATATCCTTTGCGGAAGCTTATCATTCACTTAATATCTTTTTTTCTTTTCTTCCTCTCCCTGCCTTTTCTTTCTCCAATAAAATAGAGAGATCAAATATAATAACTAAATGCAGTAACTTGGGCTAGCTTGTGTCCCTTTTATTCTTTTTCCAATCTTTCTTCCATATGCTTAATCTGATTTATTGAAACTTCTCTTTTATGGTTATGTCTGAGTGAATCTCGTTCTCTGACTAGCCCTAGAGACCTGGCTAATGTGGAAGAAGAATCCCCAAATCCCAAATCTGAAAATGGTCTGTGTTATTTTCAGGAAAGCCTAGAAAAATATTAGAGCCAAAGAACTTAGTAAGGAGATGAAAGAGAGAATCTACACTTCATAAATACAAAGCACATTTCCTTGGAGTGAAGAGGGTGAAGTGGCTGATTTATATAGATAAAGCTCTTAATAAAGCTCATAGTTTCTCAATTGTGTTTCTTAATTACGTGAGGAGCACACATGGAAACTCATCTCCTTTGCATAGTTCAATTCTGCGCGGTAGGGCAGGGATTCTCAAGGCGGCTGAAAGGCACAATCTAAACAGCTCTGGGCCTTTTCCAACCACACAGTTTTGTGGCAGCTCTGATACATTCCCTCGGCCAGTCCTCCAACCACCACTGAAAGTTACTGCCAAAGTGAGTTATTAGAGCTGATAGGGATGTATCGCAACCCTCAGGTGCATCCTGGGTAAATAACAGCTTGAGAACCACCCTAGGAGTCCTCTGGTGGAGTATGCTCTGTTGTGCGTTGAAATTTACCAGAAACCAGGCATGTTTATACAAAACTGACAGTCATGTTTTCTCCCAGGCCCCACTATCAGGCTGTGTTTTCCCTTTTAACAAAGAAGTAGCGACTTACAATATGTCATAAATTAAAGACTTTTCTCATACTTTACTACTATTTTCAGGATTGTGCTATGTCTTATTTATCTTTACATTCCCACTGCCCATACAGTGCCGGGTATTGGACAAAAATGTGCAGCAAAATGAATGAGAAACTGCACTGAAAGGGTAGTGAGGGAAAATGGCAAAGATATTATAAAGTTCTAATTATTTAAAGCAGTATATTTTCCAAGCA
This sequence comes from Talpa occidentalis, assembly GCF_014898055.3. Taxonomy (NCBI): domain Eukaryota; kingdom Metazoa; phylum Chordata; class Mammalia; order Eulipotyphla; family Talpidae; genus Talpa; species Talpa occidentalis. Next base: position 78,028,769 of record NW_023604972.1, read on the forward strand.
AAATGTTTGAATTGGGGCCTTTATACATTAAGCATTTGGTTTATTTGGTAATTATTATTCTGATACCTCACACATAGAAAACCTAGCGTTATGAATAAAACTAATTTGAGGTCTCTCAGCAGCTGTTGATTTTCAAATACTTTTCTTCCTGACAACAAATAATACTCTTTAAGGCATGTTTTCCCCCATAGGTTTTTTAAAATTTATCTTAATGAACTAAACAACAATAATTTGACAGTGAAGATATTTAACGTCGGCCTGTGGGACGGGCCTTAGTTATTGACAATTTAAATCATGCACTTTAGTGCAATTCCCAGAGCTAGAGAAGGCAGACCACTGTGATTGAAGCAATGGATTGAATCTCTACTGCCAGATGGCAGTTGAAATATAATGGGCTTACAGCCGTCAGCCACAGCTAGAGTCTTGCATGCAAAGGGTAAGCCTTTCAGTGATAGAAAATAGAAAACTGGTGGTTATTTGAAATTCTTGCATTGTTCCTAATGGCTTGTAAAGGCTAAGGAAAAATTGCATCCATGCAATTTTGCGTAGTATTCTGTTTTGCGTAGTATTTGTAATGGAGATGCATAATGTATTGCTCACATCTTGGTATTCTTACTCTCTATATACTCTGTTTGATTTGTGAACACATCTCAAATCAGAAATATTTTATCCTCAGTATGTGATGTTTACATGAGTTTGTTCTAATTGTTCTTGAAAATTCGTATCAGTGAGAAATGGCTTCCCATGTCCCCAAAGTTTTTAAGCACAGGATTTCAAAATTTTCTAATGACTGATTTGATTTTCCTTGTCGTGCTGTGTGTTGCAATTGGTTCAGGGCGAATGTACTTTGAATTTCCTGCTCTACGTCAAAATAGCCCTGAAATAATATAATTCTTGATAGGATAAGGCTGTTCTCCATGTTTCTATAACTTCTGTTAGAGAATGCATCTGTATCCAGTCAACCTTGTTCAATATTTTTAAATGCCAAATGAGAGCTTCAGAAAAGCCCCTTGAGGAAGAAGAGATGACATTTGCCATGCTCTGTTAATATCAACTCAGAAAGAAGAATATATCTGGCAACACATTTATCCTGATAAGCTTGATGATAGGAAAAATTTTGTTTAAATGTTAGCAGCATGTATTTACTGCTACATCTGTATACGGCTGTCAGGTCACATAAAACAGGCCATTACAGAAGACAGTTGCAGGGAGTAGGTTATATAATGAGATCAAGCCAATACAGTCTGGCATCCAGCTGTAATTCTACTAACAGTGGAGATCCCACCTATCCACCCAAATCAAAGGTATTTTCTTTCTTTTTAGTCTCTGTTCATGAAATCACATTGTTATCCCCTTCCATTGTTCAATGCATCACTAGAAAGAATAAAATGTATAAAAATGAGAGGAAAAGGAGAAAGGCCTCCGGCTGTAGAATTTATGGCTAGAGAACTCAAGAGTTTTATGCAGGTTAATTTTCTAAATAGAAAAGGACCACGGAGTCTTGAGCCATTCATAAATAAATAATGGCAGTCTAAGTTTATGAGGTTTGGAAAACCCTATAGTATTACAACTCATTTTCACAAATATAGGGCACTCGTCTTTAGGGCACTAGTCTTTAGGACAGCCTGAAAAATCATTCAAATGAGGGCAATATCAAAAACTACTGAACGGCGATTCCTTAAATGTAAGTTAGTAGGTTTTCAATCATTTAAGTTTTACACTTTGACACCATTAAGCCTAATATATAGGTGACTGCCAGCAAGCTACCATTAAGAATCTATCAGCATTTCCATTATAAATCCCATTTTTCAGGAGTCAATAACTTGGATGTAAAAATTCACTGCAGGCTGAAATCAAGACTTGAAGGGAAATCTCTTTCCTTAATCCCAACAGAAGAGTTTGTCCATGTTTCTGAGGCTAACGTGGTCAGAAAACAGATAGAATATGTATAAGCTTTCATTTCTGAAATCTATTTTGTGGTGTGGTGATATGTGTTGGTATCTTATTTATATGTATTGGTATTTATTTGCTTTTTGGCTTGTTTGATGTTCCCCGACCTCTCCTTCCTTTTTATATCAAAGTCCTGAACAGAGGTTGATCCTTATAACGTGATCAACACATGGATGCTACTCAGTGGAGAAAGAGCAAGGAAGTCAGAGTTGTACATATATCCGGCATAAAATAAACTCTAAGATCCTTTTCCTTTAGCTCCTTACAATCTCCCAGTATTGAAATATTCTGCACAAAAACAAAGTTAGTTCTACAAGTTGGTAAAGTTGTAAGCTTTTACTTCTTGGCTAGGTGAGAACACTGATAGACCGTCTTACAAACTTTTTTACTAACCTGAGAAATATTGATCAAGGGATACTCTATCAGTGTAGTGCATCTAGCAAAGAATTAAGCAGTTCTAGATTTTCTTACCACTTAAGGTCTTTTCGATCTAGCTTAATTTCTTTCAGGGTCTAGTGCTTTGGGACTATTCTGATAGGCAAAGAATAGTCTACTTTTGGGCCTAACTATTTTTTCTACAGTTATGCAACACTGAAGGACACTTCTCTTTTCCTTGGGGGAAGAGTTGACTCACTCTTCATCAGAGACCACCAAAAATTCAAAGTTTTATGCAGCTGCTTTCTCCATGTAGGCTTAAAGATAATGAGTAGAAGAGAAAGAAAATTGCTTGGATTTAACTGTGAGAAATTAGAGTTGGCTAATTCTGAACAATCTGCATGGTTTTAATGAATTTGGTAGGGAATTAAGGAATCGTGACTCATACGGGTTTCTAGTAGCATAAACATTCTCAGTTCCAAGCCCAAATCTTCCATTAGTGTGCATGAAATTTGGGCTTGGGTATTCTACCATCTCCTCCTCCAGTACTTGATCTTGTCTTAGGGTTTCTTTGTGCATAGCTAAGGTTTCCATGCTTAACCTTGTTCTCTTAGACATTTCCTGGCTAACCTGGAAAGTCCCCTTCATTTCAGAAACCAAGGAATCTAAATATGTAACATGCTGCCCCCTATTGGTGACCAAAAACTGTTGGGGCTTGGACCTCTAATGCAATCTTAGGTTTTAAAAATTAATGTCAATATTTGAGAGGTACTTCTTATGTGCCTTTTATTGTTATAGATATAATATATTGGTTTGTTGTCATTACTTTGTTACTAATAGGCTTATTTTTCTTTGTTTTTCTTCATAAATTTACAAGGATTTTTCCCTAAAATTGTCACTACACCCTCGAAAATTTTCTTCCAGAATTATGAAAAGATTTCCTTTCTTTGTACACTTACACCAAAGAATTTATTTCTTATGGTTTTGTATGTAGTTCTTCTAAATTGAAAACATACATATTGGATTTTCTCTTCATTTCCTGAAACAGGGTTTTTGTGGGCTGTCATTTGTTTTAATGGTGTATTAGTCTGCTTAGTCTGCCATCATAGAATACTATAGACTGAATAGCATAAACATAGAAACTTATTCTTACAGTTCTGGAGGCTGGAAATCTTAAATCAAGAACTGACAGAGTTGGTTTCTGGTGAGGGCTCTCTTCCCTGCTTACAGATGGCTACCTTCTTCTGTTTTCACATGGTAGAGAGAGTTCAAATGTCTCTTCCTCCAGAAATGCTGGTTTAGCATCCCACAGGTTTTTGTTTTTTTTTTAAGATTTATTTATTTATACAAGAACAGGGGTACAGGTCCTAGGCACGGGAAGGAGAGAGAATTCACCAGAGAGAGCGAAGAGCAGAACAGGCAGACAGACCAGACACTGCTGAGGGGAGCAGCAGGTGAGACAGGAGGTCTGCCATGCCATGTGGGTTTCTCCCTGACCGGGCCGGAAATCGAACACGTGCTGCAGAGGCTGCGGACAGCTTCACAGGGCAGCGCTCAACCCACTGCGCCACCAGGGAGGCTGCACCCCACACTTACTACTTCACTTAATCTTACCTCCTAAACACTCTGTCTCCAAATGTAGTCACATGGAGGGTTCAGGCTTCAACACATGTACTTTGGGAAGATGTAAATATGACAATGTTGACATGTGGATTTTATTTATTTTTTTTAAAGATTTATTTATTTATTAAATTTATTTTTATTTATTTCTACAAGCAGTGGGTACTGTCAGAAGCATGGGAGGAAGAAAGAATTCACCAGAGTCAGAGTGGGGAGCAGAGCAGGCAGAAGGACCGAAGCACACTGTTGAGGGGAGCAGCGGGCAGCAGGAGAGGTCTGCGCGCAATGTGGGCCCCTCCTCCAGCGGCCAGGGAGCAGCCGGGTATCAAACTGGCGCCGCAGAGGCTGCGGGCAGCTTCGCAACCCAGCGCTCAACTGCTGCGCCACCAGGGAGGCCCAGTCAAATTATTTTTAATCTCATCCTAAGGGTTAGCAATAAATGGAACTGGGTTTACTATTCGAGTGCAAAGGTATGATCTTTATCAACCAATAACACAATTAAGACCAGAACAAGGAAACCAAAAAGAGTATAAAGTACTAAATCATTATAGTATCTTTAATCATAAAAGAAGTTCTAAGTATTGGGTGGGATAACTAGAGAAAGTTTCTAGGAAGAAATTGTATTTACCCTCCTAATGAATGTTAACTAGGATTTTGTTAATTTCAAGAAAATAGTAAGAAAAAATATTTTACCATAAAAAAGCATTAACTTCAGAATGAATGTGAAATATAGAGTATAGTTTAAGGAGCCTTGTCTGACTGTCAGAGAGGACATTTAAGGGCTTCTACAATAAAATGTTGTTGCTTAATATTCCCTGAGTATCCAGAGTGCTGGCTCAGAATATACATGACATAGTTTTGTTCTTTGGAAGTTTGCAATCAAAGACTATATATAAATACTCAAGTATGACAGCTTGGTGCTTTCAAAATTTGCTTAATTCACCTGATATTTTCCCACCAGGCTGTTGCTCCTAACTAAAGAGTGGCTTAAGTGTCTTGGGCTAAAGCACGCCACAAAGAGTCATTGATGTTGAACTTAAAAAAAAAATAACTAACCCTTCCTCCTTTTGTTTCTTTCTTTGGTTGACTGCCTGGTGAGTTCAGAATAATTTCACGGCATCCAGTGGTGCCCCTAGTCATCCCAGAGGGCAAAGGGCTGGAAATACAGATTGGTTTGAAAACCTTGATACCTAATACTTTCTGTGGCTTCTTTTTTGTTTCATTCAATAGTTCGTTTATCCGTTGCTCAAACTCTGGTGAAAACAGGCCTGAATTCACCAATTTGTAACTTCAAAATGTGAATGTTAAAGACACACACAGCTCTAGCTACCAGCAATACCTGTTGACAAGGCTTAACACATTGTGGACACTGTTAGATTTCTAATTATCTCATCACTGATCATAAAATGTCTGGGGCTGATCAGTAGTAACAGCAACTGTTACCATGATATGTCTGTATTATTTGAAACTTTATTTTCTACTACCACAAGACAAACGTTTTTTAAATACAAAGTCATTGTGATGTAAATTATATCTACTTTTGCAGATTTGAAGGAAAAACTGGTGTGGTTGAAATTTGTCTTTGACTTTGTCCCTTATTTCAAAATCATTTTTCTCCCCCTGTGGACACTCTTTCCAGTCCAAGTTTCTGAATTTCCCTCTGCTCCTACTCCCACTGTCCCCCAACTCATCAAAGGAAAGTGAATATAAAGTATCTGTTATCAGTCATGTAAAACTAGGTATGAATTTAAGTCATGGTGTTATCTCTCTCCAGAGGCTTTATACTTTTGGATTTATCTGTAATTCTGGAAAATATGCCTTTGTCTCCTATAAAAGAAGCTTTAGATATGAGCATAGCAAAGAGAAGTATTTTTTGAAGTGAAGGGAACTTTCTGTTTCTGCTGAAATCGCATAGAGGAGCTAACAGTCAATTTTATTGAGAAGATTGGTATCCAAATTGTAAAAGTATCTCAAAGTAGGATAGATGTAAAGTGCAAGGCCAGAATTACAATTAATGGGTATATTTCTAAAGTATTTTGCAGATGGGAAAATGAGACCAACCCTTTTATTGCATATCTATTATATGCCAGGTCCTCACGTTTCTTTAGCTAATTTAAAGCTGCCAGCAGTTCTGTAAACACTTCATCCCATTTTATTATTAAGGAAACAAAGTTCTGGATATTAAGTTCCAAAAATACCCTGCAGCTAGCAAATAATACAGCAATGTCTTCAGTTTTAAAGTCTATTATCTTCTGAGACCCGGGGCACGAAATTAGGGGCGAGGGTTCCCCACGACGGTGGGGCACAAGGCAGACACAGCACCCCAAAGCCGTTGAGGTGTACCCTACCATCCCCGCTCTGCTCCCTGTCCCATGGGGTGGAAAATCAGCTCCCCAAGGGCTCTAGGAGAGATCTCTGGCGCCACCTAGCGACTTCACCCCAGCACAGGCTCCTGAAGGAGCTAGTGGCCAGCTGGGGAGTTAGCCCACGCCGGGCCCCTTCCGAACAAGTAGTCTGAGCCCACAGGGAGAGCGAGCACCCACAGCCGGGGCAGACCAAGCGCGCAGAAGAGTATGCCTGAGACCGGACGCGCAGGGAGTATGTCCCACATCACCATTATATAATAGGGACATTTCTTCAGTAAAGACTACCTGCAGAAGGCTTCCTCAGGAGCCAGAGGTGAGCGGGGGAAGTTCGCCCACGCCAGACCCCCTCTGGCCTGCAGTCCAAGCCCAGAGGGGGAGCAGGAACCCACCGCCGGGGCAGACCAGGCGCACAGGGGAGTGTGTCCCCACATCGGCATTTTAGAACAGGGACCTTTCTCCAGTAAAGACTGCTTGAAACTGACAGATGACTCCTGGAAGAACCAGAGGGGAGCAGAGAAGCCCATCCAAGATGCTGGCCAGTCCCAACGACACAGTGTCCCAACGCATACGGCAAATTAGAAAACAGACAGTAGGGAGGAGAAGAACCACACGCAACCTAGCAACTCTCCAGAGAAAAGCACACCACAAAAAGAAAACCAGCCCCCAGATTGCAACGACAGTAACTTGGAAGAACTTCTGAGCCTTTCAGAAAGAGAATTTAAAATTGCCGTGATTAAAAAACTGACAGAAATCATAAAGGAAAACAATGATAAGGGAAAAATAATCAACGATCAGAAGAATGAAATTGAGTCCCTAAAGAGGGAAATAAAAGAAATGCAGGAGATCGAAGAATTAATGGAAGAACTAAAGAATTCTGGGAAAAGCAATGAAAGCAGAATTGATGAAATGGAAGAACGAATAAGTACTCTTGAAGACACAGAAATAAAAAGAACCAAAACAGAAAAGGAAAGAGAAGTACGAAGGAAAAAGAATGAAGAAAGACTTCGGGAACTATCTGACTCCATGAGGAAAGGAAATATAAGAGTTATAGGAATACCAGAAGGAGAGGAGAGAGAAGTAGGAACAGAGAAAATATTCAAAGAGATAATTGAAGAGAACTTCCCAAATGTGAAGAAGGAGCTGAAAATTGATATACAAGAAGCAAGAAGAACACCAAACTTCCACGACGAAAGGAAAAATACAGCAAGACACATAATAGTAAAGCTCCCAAGAATCCAGGACAAGGAAAAAATAATGAAGCTGGCAAGAGGGAAGAAACAGATAACATTCAAAGGAAAGCCAATCAGGCTGACATCAGACTTCTCCGAAGAAACACTACGGGCAAGGAGAGAGGAGGGACATAGTCAACAGACTCCAAGAAAACAGATGCCAACCAAGAATACTCTATCCCGCAAAGCTCTCCTTCCTCTTTGAAGAAAGAATATGGACCTTCCCAGACAAACAGAAACTCCAGAATTTCATTGCAACTAAACCCCACTCCAAAAAATACTACAAGGAGTCCTAAAGCCAGAACCTCAGAGGGACGAATAACAATGAAAGAAGGACAAAAAAAAAAAAAAAGTTATTAAAAGAATAAATAAATAAAATCAAAGGAAAGACAAACACAATGGCAAATACAGATGTTAACATATCAATATTAACTCTAAATGTAAATGGACTAAACTCTTCAATAAAAAGACACAGAGTGGCAGCCTGGATTAAGAAACAAAACCCAACCTTTTGCTGTCTCCAGGAAACACATTTAGATACAAAAGATAAAAATAGGCTTAAAGTTAAAGGATGGAAAACAATCCTACAAGCAAATGGACCAAAAAAGAAAGCAGGAACAGCTATACTTATATCAGATAAAACAGATTTCAAACTCAAAAAGATAAAAAGAGACCCCAATGGTCACTACATTATGATCAAGGGGACAATACTTCAAGAAGAAATAACACTCATTAACATATACTCACCAAACGAAGGAGCACCAAAATATATCAGACAACTGTTGTCCTCTCTGAAAACAGACATCAGAGAAAACACATACGTAGTGGGAGACTTCAACACACCACTATCAACAATGGATAGATCAACAAGACAAAATATAAGTAAAGAAACCAAAGCTCTAAATAAGGACCTAGAGCAATTGGGCTTAACAGACATCTATAGAACACTAAACCCCCAAAAAACGGAGTACACATTTTTCTCAAGCGCACACGGATCATTCTCCAGGATCGATCACATACTGGGGCACAAGACAAACATCAACAGATACACCAAGATTGAAATCATATCAACCATCTTTTCTGACCATGAAGGCATCAAACTAGAAATAAACCATAAAAAGAAGGCAAGGAACTTTCCTACCTCATGGAGATTAAAAACCACACTACTGGAAGACCACTGGACTAATGAGGAGATCAAAGAAGAAATTAAAAAATTCTTTGAATTGAACGACAAGGAGGACACCAATATCCTAAATGTATGGGATGCAGCAAAAGCAGTAATAAGAGGAAAATATATAGCAATAGAAGCTCACATCAAGAAACAAGAAAGAACTCAAAGAAACAACCTAATCTCGAAGCTCAAAGATCTAGAAAAAGAACAACAAAAAAACCCCAAAACCAGTAGAAGAAAAGAAATAATAAAAACCAAAGCAGAAATAAATGAAATTGAAACTAAAAAAACAATCCAAAAGATCAATGAAACCAAGAGCTGGTTCTTTGAAAAAATCAATAAAATAGACAAACCCCTAGCCAGGCTCACAAAGGAAAAAAGGGAGAAAGCACAAATACACAGAATCATAAATGAAAGAGGAGAAATCACAACGGACACAGCAGAAATCAAAAGAATAATCAGTAACTACTATGAACAGTTATATGGAAACAAGTTTAACAATCTAGAGGAGATGGACAAATTCCTGCAACTCTACAATCACCCAAGCTAGATAAAGAAGAAATAGAGCACCTAAACAGACCAATTACAATTAGCGAAATTGAAATGGTAATCAAAAACCTCCCCAAAAACAAAAGCCCAGGACCTGATGGATTTACAAATGAATTCTACCAAACATTCAGAGACGAATTAGTGCCTATCCTTCACAAACTCTTCCAAAAATTGAGAAGGAAGGGACAATACCAAACACGTTCTATGAAGCCAACATTACACTAATACCAAAACCGAACAAGGACAACACAAAAAAGGAAAACTACAGGCCAATCTCCCTAATGAACACTGATGCAAAAATCCTCAATAAAATTTTAGCTATCAGAATCCAACAATGTATCCATAAGATAATTCACCACGACCAAGTAGGATTCATTCCAGGGACACAAGGATGGTTTAACATCCGAAAATCAATCAACGTTATCCAACACATCAACAAAAAGAAATATAAAAACCATATGATAATATCAATAGATGCTGAGAAAGCTTTCGACAAAGTGCAACACCCATTCATGATAAAAGCCCTTGAAATTCTTGGGATACAAGGAACATACCTCAACATCATAAAGGCCATCTATGACAAGCCAACAGCCAGTATCATTCTCAATGGTGAAAAGCTGAAAGCAATTCCATTAAGATCTGGAACAAGACAAGGATGTCCACTCTCACCACTGCTTTTCAATATAATACTGGAAGTCCTAGCCAGAGCAATAAGACAAGAGAAAGACATCCAAGGAATCCAAATAGGAAAAGAAGAAGTCAAACTATCACTATTTGCAGATGATATGATAATATACATAGAGAACCCCAAAATCTCCACAGAAAAACTAATTCAACTCATCAATCAATTCAGTAAAGTGGCAGGATACAAAATCAACACGCAAAAGTCAGTAGCCTTCCTATACACAAACAATAAATCTGAAGAAGAAGAAATCAAAAAAACCACCCCTTTTATTATCGAAACAAAAAAATCAAATATTTGGGAATAAATCTAACAAAAGAGGTAAAGGACCTATACAAAGAAAACTATAAAACACTGTTAAAAGAAATAGAAGAAGACACAAAGAAATGGAAAGACATCCCCTGCTCATGGATTGGAAGAATAAACATTATAAAATGGCCATCCTACCAAAAGCAATATACAGATTCAATGCTATTCCAATCAAAATCTCAATGGCATTCTTCAAAGAAATAGAACAATTATTGATGAAATTCATATGGAATCACCAAAAACCCCGAATAGCCAAAGCTCTACTGAAAAAAAAAGAAGGAAATGGAGGCATCACACTCCCAGACTTCAAACTATACTACAAAGCCATAATCATCAAAACTGCATGGTATTGGAACAAGAACAGACATACAGACCAATGGAATCGAATAGAAAATCCAGAAATAAACCCACAGATTTATGGTCAACTAATCTTTGACAAAGGAGCAAAGACTATGCATTGGAGCAAACAAAGTTTGTTCAATAAATGGTGCTGGGAAAACTGGGTCGCTACATGCAAAAGAATGAAGCTTGACCACTACCTCACACCATACACAAAAATCAACTCAAAATGGATTAAAGAACTAGACATAAGACCTGAAACCATAAAATACATAGAAGGAAATATAGGCGAAACACTACGGGATTTGCACATCAAAGACATCTTTACAGACACATCACCCAAAGCAGTGATAGTGAAGAGAAAGATAAACAGCTGGGACTACATCAAATTAAAGAGCTTCTGCACAGCAAAAGAGACAATAACAAAAACAAAGAGAAACCCCACCAACTGGGAGAACATTTTTGCACCCAACACTAATGATAAAGGACTGATCACAAAAATCTGCAAAGAGCTGATGAGACTCAACAACAACAAAGAAAATAATCCAGTCAAAAAATGGGCAGAAGAGCTAAAAAGAAACTTCTCTGAAGAGGAAATGCAAATGGCCAACAGACATATGAAAAAATGTTCAACATCACTTGTAATCAGGGAAATGCAAATCAAAACTACCATGAGATACCATCTCACACCAGTGAGAATGGCACATATTAAAAAAACTAGCAACAACAAATGTTGGCGAGGGTGTGGAGAAAAAGGAACTCTTGTGCACTGTTGGTGGGAGTGCAAACTGGTCCAACCACTATGGAGAGCTGTGTGGAGATTTCTGGACCTACTAAACATAGAGCTTCCATATGATCCAGCAATTCCACTCCTAGGAATTTACCCAAAGGACACAGAAACATCAATTCCAAAGAGCACCTGCACTCCTATGTTTATAGCAGCACTGTTTACAATAGCTAAGCTTTGGAAACAACCCAAATGCCCAAAAATAGATGACTGGATCAAGAAGATGTGGTACATATATACCATGGAATATTACTCAGCATTCAAAAAAGATAAACACATGCAATTTGCAGCAACATGGATGGCACTGGAAGGGATCATGCTCAGCGAAATAAGCCAAAAAGAAAAGAAAAATACCGGATGGTCTCACTCATAGCAGGAATCTAGAAAACTTAAATAAGGGACCAGGAAAATGAATATAAGAAAGTGAAAATCAAAATCAACAAAAAACTATGAACCAGAGACACTTTTTGGGGGGTGGGGGGCGGGAGGGGAAGGATTGGGGTCAGAATGGGGCGTTTGCAATTGTATGGGGAATATAAAAATAAAATTTAATATTTAAAAAAAAAAAAAAAAGAAATAAAAGCACAATATCACTTTTGAAAAAAAAAATAAATAAAACATTGTGGAATGTTAAAAAAAAAAAAAAACTATTAAGTGGTTGAAAAGTTTAAATGAAATATTTTTCATTTCCTCTCACTAAGCTAAAACTCACTGGGCACTTATGTGAAGACACAGAATTACATTACTAGTTTAGTAGTGATAATGTGGATAGATGGCTTGGTATATCTGCTAAAACATGGAATGTAATCCATCAATCATTCTCTGAATGAGGAATTGGATGTGGAGAAAAATCTTGTGTCTCTTTCCTGGATGTAGCATTTATTTATTTCAGGGTGATAATGGGTTTTCCAGTGCACTACTCTGAATTATAGCTTCCTTTAATTTGCAAAATGTGGACTAAAAACAATAAGCTAACATACTTCATTGGGCTATCATAAATGTCTATGGAGAACTATATAAGTGAAAGAATTTATAAACTATAAAACACAGTACAGAATATTTGTTGCCCATAAGCAGTGTATGTATATCACCTATTATGTCCCTGACAGGTTTAAGTGCTTGGGAAGATATAAAATAGATCAAAGATGTCGTCCTTCCCTCAGTGTTTGTATAGTCTAGAAAATTGAGAGTCAGATAAGACAGTATCTAATCAAGACCAAAAAGGACTGTTACAAAAGAAGTACCATTAGAGTTTAGAGGAAGATGAGGGTCTCCCTGGTGGCATAGGGGTTAAGTCTCAGTGCTATAACTGCTAGGACCCCAAATTCCATCCCTAACAGGGAGCTAACCCACATATAGTGCAGCAGACCTCACCTGACATGCCTGCTGCTCCCTTAGTAGTATATTTCAGTCAGTCAGCCTGTTCTGCTCCCCACTCTGTCTCTGGTGATTCCGCTCATCCCCTGCATCTCTGGTCTGCATCCCAGTTCTTCTATGTTTTTAAATAAATCTTTAAAAAAAAATAGAGGAAGATGAGATAAGCAAGTGTTTTAGTGTAGATTGATACCAGTATGGGAGAGGAAGCCATTGAATTGCACTTTGAAAAAGGAAAATGTGGAAGTTGAAAAGACTGATATTAAAAGAATTTGAGAAAGGACTTTATTTACACTGTAAGTTCAACCTTCTTCCAAAAATGTTCTTTTGTTTATAGGTTAATCTCCCATTGTCAAACTCCTTCTTTATAGCATGAGCCCTTTCTAATTCCTAGGATCTCTTCTCTGACCCTCCCTAGTGGTGCTGATCATTTCCTTGTGGTTCCTATCCTTGAAAAATACATATTTAGGTTCTTAGAAGTATCTCATGTCAAAACAGAAGCACCATTAAATGCGACTTTTTGAAATGAAACAAATCTAGTTTCAGATTTACTGCTAATGGGTTCTTTGAGTTTAGAACACTCATTTACACTCTCTGGGCCTTAGATATTTTTTATTTGTTTGAAGTAATGAGAAAAGCATAGCGTTATTATGACTCTATGGATACTGCATGTAGTGAACACTTCAAAGATGGCTTCCATTGTTAATCTTTATGGATCTGTTGCTCTTGGTAGATGGTGTAGAGCTCTCATTCTTTTGATAACTAGTACCTAACAAGTTATAAGAGTAGGTATCTGATAAATACTTAAGCCAAAAAGTAATCCAAACCAGAGTAGATATTTTAAGAAATGGCAACAGCAAAAACACAGAAATGGAAGTAGATAGAATATGTGAATAACAAGAGGGTAAGAATGGGAAGGAGGAGGTAATTAAATAATTCTTTTGATATGATCTAGGAAAATTTAATATAGGAAATAAATTGTGCTGGATGGGCTGGTGGGACACAGGTTGAGAACTAAGTCCAAGAGTTTGTACTTTTATGTGGCAGGTAATAAGGAGTCATAGTTTTTTGAGAAATTGTGACATGATGAGTAAATTAATGAAATTTGTTTTTAAATTGATAAAATTTGTTCATGGTCCAAGAAACAATTATTTTAGACTAACAGGAATATCACTAACCACTATGACTATATATTTTTTGCCTTTTTGATTGCAAAAGGAGCAAGTCAATACTTTTCTCTTCATTTCAAATTTTTAAAGACAAGGAAACATTTTTTCTTGCTAGATAAGGCTGTGTGGTAAGGACTCCTTTAAATCAGTGAAAGTACTCTTTTATGAAGACATCAAAGGGTGTCTTAACAATAATGATTAATGACTTTAGGATGCCCATAAATCTTTGAGGAATGAATAAACTGCTAGTAGAACCATATGCTGCCCTTATTCTTTGCATGGAACTTCCATGAAAGTCACCAGGAGTTCAGTGGAATGATGAAGAGAAGCATATGGTACTAGATCTGAACTAAATTAATAACAGTATGAAAACACAGTTAAATAGTGATAATCCCCCTTGTTATCCAGCTTTTTTCTTTCTCAGACAACCTTGTGGTGTATAGTTCAGCACCAAAAGACACTTGTTAAATGGGAAGAGTCAATGTGTGAGGAGAAACCATGTGGCATAGCTTTTGAAACAAACTGAAGAGACTGTGATTTGGGGCTTCCTTGTTCAGGACTGCCATGAAGTCATTTAGAGATCAAAAAGGAACCTAAACCTGGAATTGCTTTAGGCTCTCCATCTGGCTCTGTCCCACACTGTTGCCATAGTCACCCATCTCCTAGCAACAATGAACAGCATTTTCCTATCTCTGAAGTGGAAAAGCATAAGAGTGAAAGTTACAAATGTAATCGCAATAGGCTAATGATCTGAGAGGTTATCTCATGGCTAATGTGCACTGTGAAGACCTATATGAATTTTTGGTTTCATGATCTTATCTCTCCTTTGATGAGTTTTGATAAAACAAATTTCTGGTTCAAATAGAGGCAGTCCAAGAACTTGCCATTGAATATATAGACTATCACTACATGAACATTATAAAGTACAACTTTGTTTTAGCCAAGAAAACCAAAAGTATGAGTTTGAATAACCTGGTTACTTTTATCTAAAATTCTAGGCAGAATGGACCAGCGGGAGAAAAACCCTGGCCTTGGGTCTGGAGAGAATGAATATTCCATTCTAAAACATTCAGGATCATATAATCCATTAGCAGTCTTTGCAGTGAACATTAAGTCTCAATTGAGGCCGCTAATCAGAAGCAGTAAAGAAGCTGAAATAAAGATGAAAGGCAAAGGCTATGTGTCTCATGCTTGTCTTTGAGGCAAAGTGAAAAACAAACTACACACACTTCTTAGAGGATGTTTACTTGTTTATTTATAAATGCTTGTACCATATTTCAAATAATCTTTATTTAAATATTCTGCCCAAAGAAATCCGCTGAGATTCCATCTTCATTTAAAAAAAGTATCAGAGCCATGAGTCCTAATAGACCTTGCTATTACACTGACCCATGTGCATAAAATGAGAGCTGAGAAGAGTTTAGACATTCACAGGGATGTTAGTAACAAAGAAATCAATGCCAATTTTCATTTTTAAAATGTCATTTTGTGTATTACTTACTAGTTCCATCAACTCTATCCCTTGACCCACATCCTCTTTAGAAACAAGAATATGTATGTCATGGTTTGAATACTGCTTTCCTGATTTTGCATCAGAACCTGTAAACTTGGTAAATGTCAATGAAATATGCTCCCAGTGAGAAGTAGATTCAGGAATGTCACTGAGTGATTTCTCTTTAGGGATAGGAGAACTACAAAGCAATGTTCTCTTCAAGATGAAATAAATAATCTTCACCCTTAGCCAGGTCATTATAATGTGTTTACACATTACATGCAGAGCGAAATTTAGTTGTGCTAACTGCTTTGTGAAAGGAAAAGCCTCCTGAAATTAAATAATCAAAGTAGATAGGTGAGTGCTGATTTTGTGAAATAAACAGTGATTGAGGAAAGAAGAAATACCAACAGGACTCAGCATGAAGCAAATTAATTCATGTTGGAGATTTACTCTCCTGAAGAAATTAAATTGCCCACTTCCTAATCAGTACAGTCTTTGGCATGCCACTTCTTTTTCTTTCTTCCTAAATTTATTTCATGTTAGAACTCCTTAATTTTTCACTCTACTATTTTTAAAATGCAGTTTGCAACTCTAGTCTTTGTGTGCTTCTGTGAACTTCGGCACCCTATCCCTTTACCATTCATTTGATTTGAAAAGAAAATTCTGTCCCAATCTTCTCATTTGTTTACTTCCTTTCTCTCTGCACCGGAGGAGAACATGAAGAGACACCATAGCTATTGTGTCTCTTCTGCATGATGCTGACTTAATTGCCCAAGGCATAAGCACATGTTTATTATAGTCACTTGGAATGACTGAGAGAAACCTTATCTTAGTGTCCATTCACAGTGTATGGCTGTTCCAAGTAAACACAGATTGCTGGGTTCTTTCCCTATTCTTCCCATCCTGCAGCAAAAGAAAGAAAAGCACAAACTGTTGTTCTTCCTTTTGCACACAGAGAAAAATGTCAACACACATTTAAACTAAACCCACATTTGAGAAGACACACAGAACTTTGCAAATGCCATTGCTGTTTGTAGAGCTTTGAGCTGGAGGGGATATCATATGTCTGCCAATCTGTTTTTATACTCTTTTAATGTCTTAAAATAAACCCTGTAATTCTTTTTTTTTAATTTAAATTTTATTTTTATATTCCTCATACAATTACAACTCCCTTATTTTGACCCCCCACCCCTCATAGAGTGTCTCTGGTTCATAGTTGTTTGTTGATTTTGATAATTTTCTTTCTTATAGTTATTCTTTTTCCTGGTCCCTTATTTAAGTTTTCTAGATTCCTGCTATGAGTGAGACAATCCAGCATTTTTCTTTTTCTTTCTGGCTTATTTCGCTGAGCATAATCCCTTCCAGCGCCATCCATGTTGCTGCAAATTGCATGTGTTTATCTTTTTTGAATACTGAGTAATACTCCATGGTGTATATGTACCACATCTTCTTGATCCAGTCATCTCTTTTTGGGCATTTGGGTTGTTTCCAAAGCTCAGCTATTGTAAACAGTGCTGCTATAAACATAGGGGTGCAGGTGCTCTTTGGAATTGATGTTTCTGTGTCCTTTGGGTAAATTCCTAGGAGTGGAATTGCTGGATCCTATGGAAGCTCTATGTTTAGTAGGTCCAGAAATATCCACACAGCTCTCCATAGTGGTTGGACCAGTTTGCACTCCCACCAACAGTGCAGGAGAGTTCCTTTTTCTCCACAACCTCGCCAACATTTGTTGTTGCTGGTTTTTTTAATATGTGCCATTCTCACTGGTGTGAGATGGTATCTCATGGTAGTTTTGATTTGCATTTCCCTGATTACAAGTGATGTTGAACATTTTTTCATATGCCTGTTGGCCATTTGCATTTCCTCTTCAGAGAAGTTTCTTTTTAGCTCTTCTGCCCATTTTTTGACTGGGTTATTTTCTTTGTTGTTGTTGAGTCTCATCAGCTCTTTGCAGATTTTTGTGATCAGTCCTTTATCATTAGTGTTGGGTGCAAAAATGTTCTCCCAATCAGTGGGGTTTCTCTTTGTTTTTGTTATTGTCTCTTTTGCTGTGCAGAAGCTCTTTAATTTGATGTAGTCCCAGCTGTTTATCTTTGCCTTCACTATCACTGCTTTGGGTGATGTGTCTGTAAAGATGTCTTTGATGTGCAAATCACGTAGTGTTTTGCCTATATTTCCTTCTATATATTTTATGGTTTCAGGTCTAATGTCTAGTTCTTTAATCCATTTTGAGTTGATTTTTGTGTATGGTGTGAGGTAGTGGTCAAGCTTCATTCTTTTGCATGTAGCGACCCAGTTTTCCCAGCACCATTTATTGAACAAACTTTCTTTGCTCCAATGCATAGTCTTTGCTCCTTTGTCAAAGATTAGTTGACCATAAATCTGTGGGTTTATTTCTGGATTTTCTATTCGATTCCATTGGTCTGTATGTCTGTTCTTGTTCCAATACCATGCAGTTTTGATGATTATGGCTTTGTAGTAGAGATTGAAGTCTGGGAGTGTGATGCCTCCATTCCCTTCTTTTTTTTTTTCAGGAGAGCTTTGGCTATTCGGGGTTTTGGGTGATTCCACATGAATTTCATCAATAATTGTTCTATTTCTTTGAAGAATGACATTGAAATTTTTATTGGAATACCATTGAATCTGTATATTGCTTTTGGTAGGATGGCCATTTTAATACTGTTTATTCTTCCAATCCATGAGCAGGGGATGTCTTTCCATTTCTTTGTGTCTTCTATTTCTTTTAACAGTGTTTTATAGTTTTCTTTGTATAGGTCCTTTACCTCTTTTGTTAGATTTATTCCCAAATATTTGATTTTTTTTGTTTCGATAATAAAAGGGATTTTTTTTTTATTTCATCTTCTTCAGATTTATTGTTTGTGTATACGAAGTCTACTGACTTTTGCGTGTTGATTTTGTATCCTGCCACTTTACTGAACTGATTGATGAGTTGAATTAATTTTGCTGTGGACTAGACAGTGACATTAGGAAAAATGCATATAAATGTAGATTTCCACCATTGTGAGTCTCCTGTGGAGTGGGATTTTCTCACTCCTCTGTGATTACAAGCTGTAGTTCTTTTCTCCTGAGTTTCTAATTATTACCAACAGAAGGTTAGTTTGATATACATTACTTCACTAATGTAGAAAACCAAAATTCTAAAAGTGGGAATGAGCTGCAATACAGAGACCAAGGAGGAATGGCAGGGAATAGAGTTGGAAATATAAATAAAAGCTTAATTTTGAAGGACTTTTTAGGCCTTGGCAAGGAAGTGGAAGTTTATGTAAGTATTATGTCATTACTAGAGAACTTTAAGGAATGTTTCAATCTTTCGTAAAGATACATTGGTAATTTTACATGAAAGTATGGTAAATAATCGAATTGGATGATGTTTTATATCATAAAATGCAAGTCCTGGGCAGTAATAAGTGATGTAATATAAAACTTTATATTGGGGAATAGTACTGATTACTTATTCACTAAGCAAGGGTGCTCATCAATCGACTTATTAGAAAATAAAGGAGGAATAGCTATGACTTCAAAAACTGAGATTCTTCTGATAACTGAAGTATAATCCCTCATTTATTCATGTATTGAACATTTCTTAGCTACTATTCTAGGAACTAGGTATAATATTGAATAAATATAGTCTTGAAGAAACATGTGATTTGCACATTTAATCTCTGACAATAAAGTCAGAGACTTACTTTCTCAATGAGAACTGGTAATTGAATATTTTTTAAGTTTCCTTTGCAAGTGATCAAATTTTGACTTTGAATTATAGAAGACATACATAATAGAAAGAACCCTTCAAACTAAGGTTATGGTATGGCAATAAAAATTTCTTTTTAATTTGAGTTGCAACCTGACTAAATTAATTACCATTTTTACGTTACCAAAGATTATTTCTGACAGCACAGACTACTTCATGTTTCTTATTGCAAAATGATGAGCGAAGGTTGCAGTTTATCTGCTAGTGTTTTAGTCTCACTAAGAGGACTGTAAAAAAAAATGGTTTAAATCAAGAAGAAATCCTTCTGTCAGTTCCAGAATGAAAACCATGTGCCTCCAAAGGAAAATTTCTGAGGTTTGGAATTGAAGGGGGAAGGCAGAGTGCTCAAAAGCCATAGTTGAAACAAATAATAAAACTGAAAGGAATATTTATAATCCAGTGCATGCAAATCTGTTTTCTAGTTTTGTCAAGGAGTTCTACTTAACTTTTTAATATCAGGGATTTTGGCTCAATTCTGAATAAACAGTTACCTCCATCTGGGAGCAATGAAGAGGAACTGTAACATCTGGTATGACTTTAAAAATAACTTCCTACTTCTATAACTGAGATTTCACCAAAGATCAATAAGTTTTTTCAAGTCTTAGACCCCAGGTTGGATGACATGAAAGAGTTCCTTTGGAAGCTCTTGATTCATATAGCACTGCTGTTTTGAAAGAAAAACAATCCTCTGAAGAAGCCAATGTTAACAGACCATGGCCCTAGAGTCATAACTCTAGGTTACTAAGATCTGAGTTTGTGTTCTCAGCTTCATTTACAATCATTAAGAGTCTTTTACTTTTAATTACTTCTTTATTGAGCGCACACCACACATTTCCTCCAGTCTGTACAAAATGTCAACTTAAGTGGAGTGGGCAATATTCCATTTACCATTCACAATTCAACTAGCCTGCTTAGTTAGGAACAGAGAATAGTGCCTGTATGACAACATCGTTATGATGTTGTATGCTTCTGAGATACAAACCACTTTACTGTGTTAGCAGTTAAGCCATGCTACTTTTGAAATTTGAGAATTGTCTTTAGTTTTTCAACTCTGGAGAGCTGTGAAATGTGTTGAAATCAGGACTTATTTATGGTCCATTAAAAAAATACTCATCTGGGTTCTTTTTGAAAGTTTCTTTAGAGTATCTTTTTCTTCAACAAGAAATGTGGAAATAGGGGCCTCCCCGGTGGTGAGCGGTTGAGCGCTGGGTTGCGAAGCTCCCCGCAGCCTCTGCAGCACCGGTTTGATCCCGGGCTGCTCCCCGGCCACCAGAGGAGGGTCCCACATGGCGCGCAGACCTCTCCTGCCGCCCGCTGCTCCCCTCAGCAGTGTACTTCGGTCCTTCTGCCTGCTCTGCTCCCCGCTCTGGCTCTGGTGAATTCTCTCACCCTCCCGTGCTTCTGACTGTACCCAGTGCATGTGTAAACAAAACAAACAAACAAACAAACAAATAAATAAATAAAACATGCCTCTATTAAAAGAAAGAAAAAAAAAGAAATGTGGAAATAGAAAATACTTCCTGAAAAAGTCTGTTTGATATGTCACAATTAATGTCCAACCATCTCTGCTAAGTAAGATTTTTCTAAATATTAGGTTATTGAACCAGTGTATATTTTTGGCCATTAATCATAAATCCTGATGAATATAATTTAAGGTGGGGTGGGTAGAAAGAGTGGGTGCCATACTCATTTTTGACAAATTATAAGGTACATCTATGACTTACCCCCTTTCCTTGTGTTTCCCTATACAATTCTCCATTTTCAATGGCATATAGACTTGCTTCCACAAAACAATTCTGATGTTCAAGTGAAACCGAGTTACTGGACTTGATTATATTTTATAAAGTTCTGCCTTTACATACCACAAAAAAGGGGGGGGGCATTTATATTGAAGGCTGTAGTGATACCAAGCAAGCATTTATGATCTGTCATTCTATCATCTGGTCATTATCAGTTGATTTAGCTGTTATGGTTGTTTGTAATCAGTCCCATTTCACTTGAGTATTTTATCTGAATTGGCCATCTTTGCTTTATTTCTGCAAATTATGTAAATTTTAGTCAATTCTATACCCCAAATCATCAAATTACTATGCTAATGAAAACAGGCTATATATATTTAGGTCACAGACTCTACTATCATGTGCTACAAGAAACACTGTTGCTTTCCTAAATCATATTCAATGTGATAAAAAAAATTTTCAAGAAGAAGGAAATTGGCCCTGAAAAATTTTAGAGGTTGAACAGAGCAAGTACAAACACAAAACTCCAAAGAGTAATCAGAAGTATCCCTAAGAACAAAAGCGTAGGACCACATGGTTTCACTAGTCAGTTCTACCAAATTGTCAATAAGGATTCAAGCCTTCAACAAGGATGTAATGCCCATTCTTCTCAAATTCCTTAAAAAATTGGAGAGGGGAAGTTCTCAGAGATTTTATAAAGTCAACAATGCTTCCATGGAGAGAAAAAAATTGGAGACATAGTAAATTCATTATTTGTATCTTACTGTTTTTATAGTTTCTTTTTTTGGAATATTTGCCATTCCATCAAATAAAATACAATACAGACTTCAATCAAATCCCAGCATATTCCATGTGGTGATTCCTTTCTTTCCTTTGGTTGTAACAGAGTGTTCTGGTTGAGTCAGTGCTGAGACTCATCAATGCTATTTGCATGTAGTTTGACAAACTTTATCTCTCTAGTTGCTAACCCACTGGTAATTTTTTTTTCCTTCCATATGTTCAGTGCAGGCAAAGTCTTCTTAACAGTCATAGAGTCCTTGGGGATACTTTTGGCCTCTTGAGAGAAACATTCCTTACTGCAAAGAAATGATATAGGGTAAGCTAGACTTGATAGTAAGCCCTACAGTTTTCAACCCATCAGGGATCACATGAAAAGTGCTAGCAGCATTGAAAAGGAGAGAGAATGGGACAAATGTGGAAGAAATGTATTACTAGGGTCTCTTGTCTCTTTGCTCCTGTGCTTAAAAGAGATCAGATGAAGAGCCCCAAGAGTGGGTAATCATGGAAGAAAATGCTTTAAAGTAGTGCTTCTCAAAATTTAGCAAGCATGAGAATCACCCAGAGAGCTTGTTAAAGCAGAATTCTGAGGTGGTGATTTAGTACATACAGATATTTATTTTAATAAGGACACAGTTTATCTGCTGTTGACTATGGACCACACTTGGAGCAGATCTATTCGAAAGCAGTGACTTTCAAAAATTTGTGAGCATCAGAATCAACTAAGGTTTGTTAAAACACAGATGCTTGGGCTCTGCCCCCAGTAGTTCTGACTCAAGTCTGGATGAGGACCCAGAAGATTGTATTTCTACAAGTTCTAAGTCATGCTGATGCTGCTGGTTCAGGGACCACGCTTTGAAGACGACTCTAAAATGTGGAAGTGAAGGTTGAGTCACCAGCACTGTATAAAAAGCCCAATGGACCTATCAGTAGGGGTTTTGGGGCCAATTTGGAGACTGACTAAAATGCTGTAAGTAAGTAGTCGCAATGACAGTGCTTGGAGCAGTCATTTGGAGACATTTTGTTCAAATCAAATTTTACCTGACTCTCAAAAAACAAGAAATTTTCAATTAATGTATACTGTATAAAATTTAAAACAGAAGATACAGTTGTAGGGTAAATGAAGTTACCAGGCTTTATTACCCCCTCCCTCCATTAGCCTCTATGACCCGCACCTGTGGTCTTGCTCTCCTCCCATGATTATGGACACCAGGGCCCAGGGAGCTGGGCATGCATGTATGTATATGTGCATACCTGGCCCAAAGAGAGAGGGGTAAGAGGTTGGTGTCATTTTAAGACATGGCTACAGGGCAACTATGATGATGACTACAAGACAACATTAGACTCAGAGGGAGAGGAGAGTGAGCTCACGTGGAGATTCATTGGGGCAGGGAGGCTGGCAGCCTGGCCCCTGCCCACCTCCTTGCATACCAGCTTATGTGACAGATTCCTGGATTCAACATTAAAGGCCTGTAAAAATCCACCGAGGGCTCCAAGATTCCTTTACCCATCCGCCCAAATCCACAGTGAACCTGTCCATCCTGTGAGTGCTTGCACTAGAAGAGTGTTCCACGCTTGACTCTGATTATATCTAAGATAGTCTTCCTTTCCTGGAAATTCAAAAAGGCACTAAGATAAAAGTTGAGAGAGATACATTCTTTGCCAGTGAAAATAATTAGATGAGGAATGCCGGGGACCAGCCTCTGGCAAAATGTCATGTCAGGGGTTCCTGAAAGGATAAGACGGCCTCGGCGACTTGTAAGGGGAAGGGGATGAGGTAGTATCAGGAGACACCGACACTTGGTGAGGGGTTAGTATCTTTTGCCGAGAGACTGAGCAGGTCCTTATTTATTCATTATTAGTAATCAAAAAATACATTATCATGTGTAAAGCAGAAACAATTAGTGTATTATATTCCCATAGACTACTGACTCCTATGGGTCTCAGCTAGACAGTAGCCTCAAGGTTAATAGATTAAAAAAAACAAACCTGACAGTAAAACTTATTATTTTAGCTAGACAATTACCTAAGACAGTGGATAGCCGCTAGTACATCCCTATCAGCTAAAGCCTAAGCATCAAAAGACTCTTCTATTCATATGGCCTTCAACTGGAGACCAGCTGCTGCTCAGCTATCAGAACTTTTTCTACCTACAAACTTCTTAACACAGTTAACTTCATTTAAAAACTTTCCTAAGAAACTTCTAAATAAAAAGGAACTTCAAAAAAAAAAAAAAAGCAAAAGAAGGACTTACTATAATAGTTGTGCTGGTTTGCTTGTCAGATATGTACAATAAATCATCTCCCATTGTCAAGTGGGCCAAATTGTTTAATAACTAATGCCTAAACAGGTAATTTTCCATGCCAATTTCTTGCAGTCTACTGATACATATAATTTATTGCCTAATGTACTTTTCTGATAAATTTTTCTCTTTTTATGACCAAGAACAAAAAATGAAGGAATGTTAGATCTTCAGCCCCACGGTGTGAGGCACAAGGAATTGGCGAGGCCCTTTACCTTCGTTGCTTGCCAGTGTCTTATCTGGCTGGGGTATCAAGGCTTCCTGCAGCAGAGGAACAAACTCTTATCTTACCCGGGCCTTATGTATTAAAGAAGGGAGGCATTTGACTGTAATATTTTAATGAGCATATGTAGTGCCAGGAAGGCACAGAGCAAGATCTCTATGATCCAAGCAGATGGGTAAAGGAGAGTTCTGGAGCCTTCAGTGGCTTTCCAGGCTTTTATTGGACTTTTACCAGGTATAGGGCAGGCAGGGGTGGTTGGGGACCCAGAGGCTGGCAGGTCGCCCTGTCCCCAGCGAGTCTTCACTCTTCCTGGGCTCTCTAGCATTCTCTCATTGTAAGGGCAGGAACTGGGCACAGTGCAGGTTCTCTGATCCCATGCAGACTGGGTAAAGGAGAAGTCAGAGTCCTTAGTGGGTTTTTGCAGGTCTTTTATTGGGGTTCACCAGGCATATGGCAGGGAGGGGTGCTGGCTGGGGGGCTGGGAGGCTGGCAGGCCTGCCAGCCCCCAGCAAGTCTTCACTCTATCTGGGCTCTCTGGCGTTGGTTCTGCTGCTTCTTGGCTTCTCTTTCGGCTTCTACTGCTGCTCCTGCTGCTGCTACTGGTGCTGCTGGCGTCCCCCCGTGACGCCGCCCTTAAAAAGCACAGTCTTAGCTCAGCTGAATCCCATCTACCTATGCCCACACCCTATTCCAGGTGCCACCATCAGGCATGCATTCAGGATAAGAATCCATCATCTATCCTGATGGCGGAAAGGCAGAAAAGCCTGACATTTTCTTTACCCTACAGTCCACCCCATCAGGGTTTTCTGCCATACAGTCTATATATATACAATTTTCTTATCAAACAAACAATGCAGCCATGGCCCACAAAAGCAAATACATCACAACAAAATACAACAGAACACAAATAAGTCCAGGCAGGGCCCCAACCAAGTGCAAAAGACAATTATTGGTACCAGCAGATAAGCCACCAAATCTGCTGCCGAAGGCACTGCTCATTCGAGGAAGGGGAAATCACATATACTATATCACACCAGGAGCCGTCAGGCTTCCTGGCCTTCTCTGGCTGTAGTCTCGGCTACTAGGCACACACAGCATCCACCCCCAGGATGCACTAGCTCTGGGATTGGTGATTCTATTCTGTTGGGGGTTATAGCCAACCCTCAGGGTTTCTGTCTGCAGTCGCTCCAACACTCGGCCTTCATGGCCACCAATGCGACTCGCAGACCCCTGCACTCAGGCCAACCCACTGCACAAGCACGTGGGTCGGGGATCCAAACTCTGCATTCAGCTTGGGCTCCACCCCAAGCTACATTTCCCACCCGTCCCCCAAGGACAGGTTCCTCAGCTCCTCACCCTCACTCAAGAATGAGCAGGGCATCACCCACAGGTGATTTTACGAGACTCACAGTTCTTCAGCATACTAAGGCTGCTTAACAGCCACTCAGGGCTTCTCAGCATCAGTACCAGCTTTTGCCTTCTCAGTTGGCTTTTCTCCTCCACCTGGCTGCTGGGCATAACAGGCTGCTTTTGGCCATCTAGGCCCACTGGCCACCCCCAGATTCCCATCTCCTGGGGTTTACAAACAAAACTCTTCCACCCCCAGGGTCCCAAAACATATCAACCTGCAAGGTCCTCCGCCTTCTGGCGGGATTGCCAGTCCAAGTCCATCAGTCCATCAGTTCAAGTCCATTGGCCTCTCCCTGCATCAGCAGCGGCCTGCTGCCTCAGGGTCATTGGCTGGTCCTTTCCGGTGTCGTTGGTTGGTCCTCTTGGGCGTCTCCTCCATGCGAGGTCTCGTCCCACAGCACCGGACTGAATCCACCTTCTGTGCCACCATGGCAGCTCCAGCGTCATCACAGGCAAACACAGTCTGTTCTCCTTAGTCCCTCCAGGTCTTCGGAGGGCTCCATACCCGTCTGCATGGATCTTGCCGACTTATGCCAATTGTAAGGGCAGGAACTGGGCACAGTGCAGGTTCTCTGATCCCATGCAGACTGGGTAAAGGAGAAGTCAGAGTCCTTAGTGGGTTTTTGCAGGTCTTTTATTAGGGTTCACCAGGCATATGGCAGGGAGGGGTGCTGGCTGGGGCTGGCAGCCTCCCAGGCCCCAGCAAGTCTTCACTCTATCTGGGCTCTCTGGCATTGGTTCTGCTGCTTCTTGGCTTCTCTTTCGGCTTCTACTGCTGCTCCTGCTGCTGCTACTGGTGCTGCTGGCGTCCCCCCGTGACGCTGCCCTTAAAAAAGCACAGTCTTAGCTCAGCTGAATCCCATCTACCTATGCCCACACCCTATTCCAGGTGCGGCCATCAGGCATGCATTCAGGATAAGAATCCATCATCTATCCTGATGGCGGAAGGGCAGAAAAGCCTGACATTTTCTTTACCCTACACTCATGGTGCCTGCTTCTCTGCTGGCTCTTCTTGTTCTCTTCCTTGTGCTCTTTCTCTCCTGCTGGCGTCCCTGTGACGCCGCCCTTATAAACCCAGTCTCAGCCCAGGTGTACCCAACTATGCATGCCCACACCCTACTCCAGGTGTCTGCCAACAGGCATGCATTTAGGACTGCAGGAATCCATCATTAATGCTAATGGTGGGAAGGTGGAAAAGCCTTATAATTTTTCACTTACCCTACATCATAGTAATAGTAATGAGTTAAAATACCACCATAAGAACTCCATTTTCCTTATCTTTGAAGTGCAATATTTAATTTTTTGGCTAAAATTTGAGTCTGAAGTTTTTTCAGGAACTCAGGAGGGTGACTTTCAAAATATTTCTAAGTAAATCACTTAGTGGTCATCTATTCACGTGCATTTTGGTTCAATCTCAGAAATGAAAGCCCCTAAAGGAATTTTTTTTTAAATATGCATACATGAACTGGGGTACAGGTCAGAGAAGTAGGGGGTGAGAGAATTCACCAGAGACAGAGTGGGGAACAGAAAAGACAGATTGACTGAAATACACTGCTGAAGGGAGCAGTGGGCAAGACAGGAGAGGTCTGCTGCACCATGTGGGTATCTCCCTGGCTGGGGGTTGAACTCATGCCTCAGTGGTTGTGGATAGCTTCGTAGGTTGCGTCTTCCGTCTTAACACCTTGTGCCACCAGGGAGGCCCCCCTAAGGGAATTCTGAACCCAAATACTCCTTTGGAATAAAACCTTCCTCTATGACAGAGGTATTAACTGGAGGCTGAAATCAACCCATCCTGAGGATGCTTGACCAGAATCACCTGGTGGGAAAGCGCCACATGTACGTGATAGCCTCACACGGCTGCTTTCTCCCCAAATCCCTTTCCTCTCACTCTGAGAATTTTAGCCAACCTATGGATGAGAATTTGTAGGATTCTTTAGGGATGATGGGGCAGAAAAGGTAATTAAATACTGGATTTGAGCCTGGTGCATTGAGATTATGTTTGTAGATTTCATCCACTGAGAGTTTTCATCAGAGCATACTCTTTCCCTTAGGTCATGTATTTCCATCTTCTAGGAAACTCAGGGAGATGGTTTTAAATGGTTGAGCACAAATTGTTCCTCCTTGCTAGAAGTAACTCAGAGTTCATAAGTGATTTATCAACTGTGGGTAAGCCGGTGACCTTCCCACATGTAAAAAGTAAACATATTGTAGAGCAAGTGAAAAAAAAACAGTTTTCTCAAAGTTTCTCAGGCTGGTTTTTGCTGTGACCTTCCAGCACAGATTGCCTAATAGATAACATGTAACCTTGAGATGTGGTCTGCATGTGCAGGAAGCACGAAATCCTAATGTAACCTTGATGAATAGTGAAGACTTGCTTACATAACCTCAGCATAAATTTGGCCCCGTGCCAGTTTTATTTATAAATAATATAAAAGCTAATAGGTCTCGGAAGGGGGGCACTGCTCTTGTTGCTGCTGCTGTGACTGAGGAGCCACCCCTGGGCTCCCTGCCCTCCCAGGAATCACCACTGCTGCTGCCTCTATAGGTACCATGCCAGGCACCCACCCCAGGCTGCCGGTGCTGCTGCTGCTGCTGTGTATGTATAGTGTCTCCTGCTGCTTCAACAAAGACATATTGTCAGGCCTGCCCAGGGCTCCCTGTCTCTTCTCCTTCTGCCAGCATCATGAACCTGGCCGGGCTTGGGGCGCTGGCCCTACACAGATAACTCAGGAAGACACAGTGATAACTTGACACCATTTGTAAAGAGCCTTTTGGATACAGAGGACATAGCAACAGTAGTTTAAATGTTTGCTTGAAGTCAGTGATTAAAATTCTTTCCCAAAGTTGTGCTTTCTCCTGATAAGTCAAGATTAGGAATTTGGGGACTGGAGGAGGGCTAATATTCTGCTTTCTAAAGAAAGCAAAGACAATGATCACTTGAATCAAGCACATCATTATGAAGGTAATAACGATTGTCTCCTTTGGTTCATTACCTTTTTGGAAGGTTATACATTTGAAAATATCACACTGAACATTTTTTAATATTACAAAATGAAGAAGATAAATTTAAATAAATACCAAGAATTAATCAACAAACAAAGCATAGAGCAAAATTGAATAAAATTAATGTGATTTGCATTAAAATACAGTTCAGCTCAGTTTAACAATCATTTATGAATAGACATTAAATTCCAAGTACCAGTGTCACGAAGATGAATAAAACACCTTTGTTTTCCATTAATCCTAGCTAAAGTATGTGCAGAGAACTGAAATAAAAAATCCACGCAGAAATAGGAGGTAAAATGTCACAGTGGATAATGTACAGACTTTGGAACTAGAGAGACCTTAAATAAAATCCTGGGCCTTGATTTACTTTTGCAACTTTATTTTTATTTTTTAAAGATTTATCTTCACTTATTTATGCATACAAGAACTGGGGTGTAGGCCAGAGGTGTGGGGGGTGAGAGAATTCACCAGAGACAGAGTGGGGAACAGAACAGTCATATCTACTGAAATACACTGCTGAGAAGAGCAGTGGGTGAGCCAGGAGCGGTTTGCTGCACCATGTGGGTTGCTCCCTGGCAGTCCAGGGACGGAACTCATGCTACGGTGGCTGGTGATAGCTTGACAGTGCTGAGACTTTAATCCCTATTTCATCCAAGGTTTAAAAGCAGGGATATTTTATTTAAATCCCCAGATTTTTTTCTTGCTTTTCTTGGAAATTTGTTCCACAAATTTGTAATTGCTCATGGGAACAACTGGTTGGAGTTGAGGGGAGGCCACCCCTCGTGTGCATGTGTTCCCTTGATGGGTAACGAAGGACTGTACTTGTCTCTTCCTGTTGCAGTTGAGGGAAAGGACACAGGTCATTGAGAAGGGGTGGTTGGGCATGGTTTCATCCAGGAAGAGGGATTTGTAATGTTATTCAAGGGAGAAATACTAAAATGAGTAAAATAAGGTTAAGCTTTCTTCTAAGTGAGAGAATATGAATGACACTATCTCCCGTCACCTGCATCCCCTTTCCTTTGAGAGGCTGGAGGATTGGCAGAAAAAGAATCAGTTGTGGACTTTTCTGACCACAGACGAAGGCAGAGCACTTACTCAAACATTCTTCCTCCCAGAGGAGCACTGCACACCTTTAGCCTTTGGATGTAGGTGACGTGCCTGGGCTACAAGTAGATATATCACTGGCTGCATATACTAGAATAGGGGCAGGGGAAGGGATATCAACTTTTCTTTTTTTTAAGATTTATGTATTCATGCATGCAAGAACTGGGGTACAGGCCAGATCTGCAGGAGGGTGAGAGGATTCACCAGAGACAGAACAGGGAGCAGAACAGGCAGACTGATGGAAATACACTACTGAGGGGAGCAGTGGACTAGACAGGAGAGGTCTGCCACACCATGTGGGTGTCTCCCTGGCAGCCCGGGAATTGATCCCATGCTGCAGAGGTTGCAGACAGCTCTTCACGGTGCTGCGCTCAACTGCCTGTGCCACCAGGGAGGCTGAGGGTCATCAACTTTTAAAAATAATTTTAAGAAAGAAAAGGGCTTGAATTAAATCTTGGGAGTAAGAATAGAAATGAGAGAGATTTATACATATAATGTCTCTGGGCTTTGCATACTCCTTTCGCTCCATCAATACACTGTTGCCCTCATTTCCTTATCCATACAAAGTTAGCACTATCTCTACTGTGAAGACTTCCATAAGAAGATTTAGATATTTCTTCTTCTGTTCTGCATAATTTCTATTTTATAAATAATTTTATCAAGGAGGTGTTTTGCTGAAATCCTGTCTGCCTGCTTACCAAAATATATTTCTTAAATTTAGGGCATAGTGTCTTTGAGAACTGTGACTACCTAACCATATCAATGTACCATAGTTAACTGGACAAAGAATAAAGACCACCTGTGTCAACATGACTTAGCATTTTGTTCCAGAAAACATGGGCCACAAATAGATAAGACTACAAACCAATAGTGTTATTTTCACATCAGGTAATTCCTGCAAATCATTTTATCTGAGACAACAGTCTGCACATCTAGAACAACATTTCTCTTATCAAACTGCAATTTCCCTATAAAGATCCTCCTTTCTCTATGATAACAACCAATCCATTAGAATTATGTCATTATCATTGTTTAATCCCAGTCAATTTTGTGTTTTGAAAGACCTTCTTACTTGGTCTGAGACCGCCAAATTCTATGTATTTTCTCTTCTGTGATGATGTTGACCTTGCTTTGGTGATGTTCGCTTTTATCACAGAAAATGATGTTGTCTGGTGCTGACATTTTGGGATATTGTCATCTTTCAATCTCAACCCAACCTAGTAGACTAGCACATAGTAATGTTCAGCAAATACTCATTGAAAAAGGAACTTTAGAGAGAACATCAATCTGGCGTGGTGGTTTGGCTGGACAAGGCCATATGGGGAAGAGTCAGGGATGCATCCAAAGCACTAACGTTAACTTGTGCCATCACTTAAAATGGTAAAAAACATAAGAAAATATTTTCAGTGAGAAGGATTTTTTTTTCTATGTATTATGAAATTGAGATTCCTGTGATAGAGAAGTAGATATACAGTTCTATTCTTAGCTCCAGAAGTTCCCCAAAATATAAGGATAGATGGTAGAGGTTGAAAAGATTTTTTTCCTAATCAGTGGTTCTTAAAGTATGGTCTTCATGTCAGCGGTCTCAGCACCACCTGGGAGCTTACTAGGAAATGCAAACTTGGGGTTCTGCACCAGACCTACTGAACTGAAACCACTATCGGTAGGGTTCAGCTATCAGGATTTATACATGCTTTCCAGGTGATCCAATATACCATAAAGTTTAAAAACTTTTGCCCTAGTGATTAATCAGAATCACCAAGGTCAAAGATAAGAGATTTTATGTTATCCAAACATTGGATTGTGGGTTGCAAATCCTAAGTGGCCTGTTCGGCCACCATTTTGTTATCTACAGTTCTAAATCCTAAGCAAGGTCAGAACAGCCTGGCCAGTTAGGTAAGGAGCCCAGCCCTGCAAGGTGCCTTTCACATCAATCAAGAGCACAAAGCTGGATCATGCTGGGAAAGCTGTGCTCCACGAGGTATGACCTGGGACACCCGGTGGGGCATGAGGACCGATGCATAAAATGTACTCCTGTACATGTATTCCCGACTTACACATCACAAAGTATGACCGGGAAAGCCTGGGGCACAAAAGACCGATGTATAAAAAGGGACCGCATAAGCTGATCAGTGGAAAGCCTTGTTGATAAGATTAAAACCAAGGCTAGGGAACTAGGGCTGGATCTCTATTACAATACCAAGTTATGAAGCAGATGAGAAGGGCCTGGAGGGCAGATTCACAACCCCTGATACTATAGATGACAGAGCACCTTTTCTAGTTCACCCATCCCTTTTCTCTTTGTCCTCCTTCCTCTCAATTGAGGCTGCATAATTCTTCTATCAATAAAAAGGCCAGGATCTTGCTCTTTAGTAGCATCTTGCATTTGCTCCACGACTCCCGTTTCTTTATCGGTGTGGTGTTGCCCGATGCAACATTGGATGGTGTGCTAGCTAGGAAGTGCAAGTACTGATCCTTCCTAACATGGAGACCTGTGAGGCTGTACAGCAAAGCAATTAAACTGATTTACATACTGCATTTACTTTTTTTAAAATTTATTTTTGTGGGGTGTGGGCCAGCGGTGGGGGAGGGA
Organism: Talpa occidentalis; assembly: GCF_014898055.3. Classification (NCBI taxonomy): domain Eukaryota; kingdom Metazoa; phylum Chordata; class Mammalia; order Eulipotyphla; family Talpidae; genus Talpa; species Talpa occidentalis. Next base: position 78,061,110 of record NW_023604972.1, read on the forward strand.
GGGTTTGAGAGGATTCACCAGAGGCAGAGTGGGTTGCTGAACGCTTAGATCTACTGAAATACGCTGCCAAGAGGAGCAGCAAGCAAGACAGGAGAGGTCTGCTGTGCCATATGTAGGTTAGCTCCCTGTCTGGGGAACAAACTCAGGCTGTAGCAGTGATAATGCTGAGACTTGAGCCCTAGGCTGCCAAAGAGGTCCTCATCCCACACACTACATTTAAATCTCACTATGTAATATTTTCTACTGTGTGCCTTAGGGAGTAAATGTTCTACCCCCATAGCCTAGGTTTCTAATCTATATGATGATTAAATGAGTTCATGTAAGTAAAATGCTTAAATCTGTAATGTTTGTTCCTTTAAAAATATTTATTTTTTTTTTGGCCTCCCCAGTGGCGCAGCGGTTGAGCGCTGGGTTGCGAAGCTGCCCGCGGCCTCTGCGGCGCCGGTTCGATCCCCGGCTGCTCCCCGGCCACCGGAGGAGGGTCCCACATGGTGTGCAGACCTCTCCTGCCGCCCGCTGCTCCCCTCAGCAGTGTACTTCGGTCCTTCTGCCTGCTCTGCTCCCCGCTCTGGCTCTGGTGAATTCTCTCACCCTCCCGCGCTTCTGACTGTTACCCAGTGCTTGTATAAATAAATAAATAAATCTTTAAAAAAAAAAAAAAAATATTTATTTTTTTTCATAAAGTCTCTAGCCTTTTATCTGCTCCACTAAACATTTCCTGTCTTTATAAGTTCACCCTACACTCTCACCTTTCAAAAGTTTCAGCTGCTTAGCCATCACGTTACTTATCTTACATTGCTTGGCTCACATGAGCCCTTTAATAAATGTATTAGTTGAGTGAATGCATACTTCAGTCTGCATTTCTTTAGTCTTCTCCAAATTTTATAGGTCTTATTATCAGTACTTCTTGTTTGACACTAAATTATACATTCTTACATTATGGCTTGTTTTCTGTTTACATTATAATTTCTTGGAAAGAAGCATTGTGCCTTCATTCTCTTGTCCACCTACACAACACCTGGCAGAGATGACAACAAAAAGGATTTCAACAATAATCTATGAAAAATAAAGAACTTAATTTTTTTGTTCTCAAATCTATTTACCTTACTAATACTTTTGCATTTTTTTAGCTCCTCCTGTGCCTTTCATCAGTATAATCGCAAAACCTCAAATCTCATCTTCTACCTTTTCCCAAGACTCACAAAATGGGGCCTTCCTGGTGGTACAAGGGGTTAAGATGCAACCTGTGAAGCTATCTGCAGCCACTGCAGCACAAGATCGATCCCTGTCCAGGGCGCAAAACACATGGTGCAGCAGACCTCTCTTGACTCGCCTGCTGCTCCCCTCAGCAGTGTATTTCAGTCAGTCTGCCTGTTCTGTTCCCCACTCTGTCTCTGGTGAATCCTCTCATCCCCCTCACATCTGGCCTGTACCCCAGTTCTTATATGCATAAATAAATAAATCTTTTTAAAAAGTCACAAAATGAAAGAACAAGGATATTATTCCTGTGTCTGATATCATCCAGAAAGATGACTTACTATTTTGAACCTCCATGTTAACCTCCTGATTTCTGCATAATATTCCTAAAATTATTTCTTGAGTAAAAGCAAGGGTATTATGAATGACCTGTTACTCTTAAACCAGAATAATGTTGTGCCATCGCTTTCTTTCTAGAAACAGATCTTTAAGAATAAGATACTTATCCTTTATGTAGCCTTATTTTTACCAGCACCTTCCTTCAGCTTTCCCTTAATCTTAATGTGCGTTCTCTGCATTGGTTAGTGCTAAGTTAAAATTCTGCTGGGATGTAGGGTTGAAAATTTGCTTTCTTACACAGTTATAAAGCTCTTTAAACATATAGAAAATTAGTGTAATGTATATTATGATAGACGGCAAACTTTGCAGTCAGAACTGAGATCAATATTCTAGCTGTTACCCATTTACTGTGTGGCCTAAAGTAAGCCATTCAACATGTCTGAGTCTATTTACTCATCTATAAGCCACGACATATTCACCTTATGAAATAAATTAAATAGGACAGGTTATGTATTGTACTCAACCCATGGAAGGTAGTCAGTAATTGATGAATATTATTACAAAATAAAGAGAGTAACATACTATTAATCTCAGAAACACAAGCCACTGTCAAAACTAAACATTATCATCATCTATAAAGTATGATTTCTGCTATTGTGGACATTAGCTCTATTCTGAAATTCTATTTATGTTCTATTCAAGAGTACCTCCATCAAATCTCAAGTCTTTTTTATATTTGATTTCTGATCTTCAAATAAGAACTTAATTAACTATGTAAGTGAAGGGTCTCTCCTATTGAGTGGGAACTCGCCACATTTCTACCTTTCAAAACACTATTCACTGGTCACCTGTGATTCAGTAGTTGAGGATTTTCATGATCTATAGGGAAAAGCTGGCTACACCTAACTATTTGCTAAGCCCATCCTTTGTTAGTATATCCTTTGGGAAACCTAGAATGTCCTTCCTCTAAGTCTGCTAGGAATAATGGTTCTTCTCAAATGCTCTTCCAATTTTTTTCATAAAACTCTAAAAGGAACAGTGAGATACTAGAAATGCAAAACCCACTTATTTTCCTCTTCAGAATAGCATATGCGTTCAAAAGGAAAACTGAAAAGGTATCTATTCTAGGTAGGCAAGATCCAGGTAGTCCTAGGTGGCTAAGAGACCTCTGAAATGCTGTTGGGAAATACTAATATGGCAGAATAGAAATGTATCACATGGTTTGAGAGGGTTTATTTCCATGCTAAGTACTTGGAAAAAAAATCCTGATTAATATTCTGAATCTAATTGTAAGTACCACCAATTAACACATGAGAGTAACTACTACTATTCCTGTCCTCCTCTATCATTATCTTCTCCCACAGGGGACAAAGTTATCTCAGGACCAATCAAGGGGGAGGTGACATTCTTAAATAAGTTGTGGTTTGGGGCTGGAGGCAGAGGAGAGCTAAAGTTGGTTTATAGAATTTGATTTCAAATTCAAAGAATTTAGTTTCAAATATGCAATCAGAGGTAGAATAGGCTGTAGGCTCTCTTCACATTTCTTCTTCACAATGCCAAACAGAGACTTATTTATATTAATAAAATAAGCATCCTTTTAAAGATTCATTTATTTATGCATAAAAGAAGATTCACCAGGGACAGAGTGGGGAACAGAAGAGGCAGACTGTAGGGTAAAGAAAATATCAGGCTTTTCTGCCCTTCCACCGTCAGGATAGATGATGGATCCTTGTCCTGAATGCATGCCTGATGGCGGGCACCTGGAATAGGGTGTGGGCATAGGTAGATGGGATTCAGCTGAGTTAAGGCTATGCTTTTAAGGGCGGCGTCACGGGGAAGCCAGCAGCAGCAGCAGTAGTAGCAGCAATAGCAGCAGCAGCAGCAGCAGCAGCAGCAGCAGCAGCAGCAGCAGCAGCAGCAGCAGCAGCAGCAGCAGCAGCAGCAGCAACAGCAGTAGAAGCCAAAGCAGAAGCCGAGAAGCAGCAGAACGAACGCTAGAGAGCCCAGATAGAGTGAAGACTTGCTGCCAGCCTCCCAGCCCCCCAGCCAGCACCCCTGCCTGCCATATACCCGCTGAACCCCAATAAAAGATCTGCGAAACCACTGAGGACTCTGACTCCTCCTTTACCCGGTCTGCATGGGATCAGAAAACCTGCACTGTGTCCAAGTCCGCCCCTTACACAGACTGACTGAAATACACTGCTGAGGGGAGCAGCGGGCAAGTCAGGGATCGAACTCATGCTGCAGAGGCTGTAGATAGCTTCACAGTGCTGTGCTTTACCCCTTGTGCCACCAGGGAGGCCCAATAAACGTATTTTAAAAGGGAAATCTTTCTAAGAGATGTAGAAATCCCAGTCACTCACACATTGGCATGGATTGCTAACTTAAATTTTATAAGTTATTACTGTTTGGTAGTCTACATTATGAAACTAATCACAAATGTGTGGATAGACTGAACAGAAAAGTAAACAACTGACCCCTATAAATAATGGTGGGGTTGATCAAATTATAGCTAAATAAACTTTATGCTGTAATTTCATTCTCTATCCCTTTTTTGTCCTAAAGAAAAAAATGAAGCTTTTTTTTTATTCTTTTATAAACATGATTCTTAATCCTTTCAGTTATGACTATAGCAAAATATGTGTAGAGTTAACAATAGTCAGAATGTTCTTACGTTTCACATTTGGTTTTTATTTATGAAAGCCCTTTCCTGGCCTTGGGATTCCATGCTAGTTCAGTGCTCTTTCCCTGTCATGATCGCTACCTTTTGTTTCATCATCTCTTTTGGTATCTTGAAAAAGTGGTCTACATTCCTTCCACCTCATCTTCCCCTTTTACTTTTCAAATCTTTGTAATCAAAATTCTGTCATCACTGTTTTGCTAATACGCTTGCCAAAACAAAAAGGTGCTGTAGTGGCAGAAAGGGCACAGAGCAGGATTTCCATGGTCCAAGCAGATGGGTAAAGGAGGAGTCCTGGAGCCCTCAGTGGCTATTCCAGGCTTTTATTGAGTTTACCAGGTACATGGCAGGCAGGGGTCCTGGGGGGCCAGGAGGCTGGCAGGCCTCCCAGCCCCGGCAAATCTTCACTCTTCCTGGGCTCTCTGGTGTTCTCTTGTGGTGTCCCTGCTGTCTCTACTTCTCTGCTGGTCCTGTTCTCCTTCTGGTGGTTTTCTGCTGGTGTCCTCATGACACCACCCTTAAAAGCTCAGTCTCAGCCTGGGTGTACCCATCTACTTATGCCCACACCCCACACCAGGTGCCCGCCATCAAGCATGCATTCAGGAATGCAGGGTTCCATCATCAATCCTAATGGCGGGAGGGCAGAAAAGCCTGACAATCATTTACATTACAGGTGCCCACCTATTAAGTCAGCTTTGAAGACCTCCTCTATGTTCTCATTCACTTAATTTCACTGCAGAATGGAATCACCTTCTACCTTCCATTCAGTGGTTTTCCTCCTACTTCTTAGAACAACTGACTTCTCTTCCAGTGTCCATAGAATAAAAGTAAGAATTCCTTCAACATTCTTCCACTTGGGACCTCAATGGTGGTGCAAGGGATTATGTCTCAGCACTATCAAGCTATCACCAGCCACTGCAGTGGGAGTTCGATCCCTGGCCAGGGAGCTATCCACATGGCACAGCAGACCTCTCCTGACTTGCCTGCTGCTCCCCTCAGCAGTGAATTTCAGTAGTTCTGCTTGTTCTGCTCCCCACTCTGTCTCTGGTGAATCCTCTCACCCTCCTGCACCTTTGACCTACACCCCAGCTCTTGTATGCCTAAATAAACAAATCTTTAAAAAAAAAATTCTTAAACAGGTTAAACCAGTGGTTCTTAATCTTGACTCTACTTTAGAATCACCTAGGAAAGCTTTACCTACTAATGATGCTCAGGTCCCACTCCCAGAGGTTCTGATTTGATAGTTCTAGGGTGTACCTCAGTTTTGGGAAATTTTATTACTACCTCCCCAGATGATTCTAAAACTGCCAGAAATGGTAACTGTCTGGAACTGTACCTCAGACTTCAGGAGGGATGATTATTTTCTTAGAGACTTGGACAAAATTGACTCAAACCCCTGCCCCTTGGGAAAACCTAAGTACTCTTTAAAATAACTGAATTCTGAGGGCTGATATTCTCATGGTCCCTTCTGGTTCCTCGTTCCCAACTGTAGTGCCAGGAAGGCATAGAGCAGGATATCTATGATCTGAGCAGAATGGGAAAGGAGAGTCCTGGAGCCCTTGGTGGCTTTTTACACGGAAGACAGGGGTGTGGGGCAGGGGGTGGGGGCTGGGGCAGGGCACAGGAGGCTGGCAGGCCTCCCAGCCCCTGGCAAATCTTCACCCTTTCTGGGCTCTCTGGCATTCTCGTGGTCTCTGCTTCTCTGCTGGTGCTGCTCTCTTGCTTGTTCTCTTGTGGCGTCTCCATGTCATTGCCCTTATAAACCCCAGTCTCAGCCCAGGTGTACCCACCTACATATGCCCACACCCCACTCCAGGTGCCTGCCATCGGGCATGCCAATGCTAATGGTGGGAGGGCAAAAAAGCCTAACAGTTACTTACCCTACACCAACCCTCTGAACATCTGGTATAATTTGCATCTCAACTAGATGGTCCTTTTGCATCTGTTCTACACAAGGCAAGATAATGCATCCCCTTTTCCTTGCTATCTCTCTGAACTGCACACTGAAGATAGTTTCATGTTGGGAGGCTTAACTGAAGGGTCAGTGGAAGGGATTTACACTAAAACAAATTGAGGCGAGCAGTTTTTATTAACACCAACTTCCTGCCGTATACCTGAGCCTTGTCTTGCCTTAGAAACTTTCTTTTCTAAAAATTGTAAAAGAGGTAATACTAGTTTATAGAGCATATATGACAGGAGAATAGGGTCATATCTCCTCAGATGTATACTGCCTTGCCACACCCACCACCAGGGCACCCATATCCCTTTATCACCCAACACTGATATATGGAGTCATATATAACCTCCCCCTTCGTTCTACCTCATCTCACTCATCTAATAGATTCAATTCTGCTGTGATATTTCCAGTGTTTGTCCTGGCTTAGTTTTGTCTGTTCCTTGGTTTTGTCCCTCTGTATTCCATATATGAGTTAATCATCTGTTATTTGTCTTTATTCCTCTGGCTATTGTACTTAGCATAATTCCCTTCAGTTCCATCCATGCTGTCACAAATGGCAAGAATTCATCTATCTTTATAGGTGAATAGCCGTCCATCACGTGTATGTCCTGCATCTTTTTAATCTACTCTTCTGTGGAGCACTTAGGTTGTTTCCAAAACCTGGCTACTGTAAATTGTTCTGCAATAAACACAGGAGTACATATGACCCTTCAAATTAGTGCTTTTGCATTTTTGGATAATTGCCTGGGAGTGGAATTGCTGGATTATATGATATGCCTGTTTTTAATGTTTCGAGAAACTTCCACATTGTTTTCTATAGAGGCTGGACCAAAATGCATGAGGGTTCCTTTTTTCTCCATAACTTCAACAACATTTGTTAGTTCTGAGTGTTCTTTTTTCTTTTTTTTTTTTTTTGACATTAGCCATTCTCATGGGAGTGAGGAGATATTTCATTGTGGTCTTGATTTGCATTTCCCTGACAGTAAATGATATTTAACATTTTTTTTATGTGTCTTTAGGCCATTTGCATGTCTTCTTTGGAGAAGTGTCTATTTATCTCTTCTGCTCCCCCCTCCCCCTCCCTTTTTTTTAAGTAAATCCTAAGAAAGTTTTATTTTATTTTTTTTTTTTTGGTTGTCAGAACAACTTTATTAATTTTTTTTATAATAAATTTTATTTTTATATTCCCCATACAATTGCAACCTCCCATTCTGACCCCAATCCCTCCCCTCCCGCCCCCCACCCCCAAAAAGTGTCTCTGGTTCATAGTTTTTTGTTGATTTTGATTTTCACATTCTTATAGTTATTCATTTTCCTGGTCCCTTATTTAAGTTTTCTAGATTCCTGCTATGAGTGAGACCATCCGGTATTTTTCTTTTTCTTTTTGGCTTATTTCACTGAGCATGATCCATTCCAGTGCCATCCATGTTGCTGCAAATTGCATGTGTTTATCTTTTTTGAATGCTGAGTAATATTCCATGGTATATATGTACCACATCTTCTTGATCCAGTCATCTATTTTTGGGCATTTGGGCTGTTTCCAAAGCTCAGCTATTGTAAACAGTGCTGCTATAAACATAGGGGTGCAGGTGCTCTTTGGAATTGATGTTTCTGTGTCCTTTGGGTAAATACCTAGGAGTGGAATTGCTGGATCATATGGAAGCTCTATGTTTAGTAGGTCCAGAAATCTCCACACAGCTCTCCATAGTGGTTGGACCAGTTTGCACTCCCACCAACAGTGCAGGAGAGTTCCTTTTTCTCCACACCCTCGCCAACATTTGTTGTTGCTAGTTTTTTTAATATGTGCCATTCTCACTGGTGTGAGATGGTATCTCATGGTAGTTTTGATTTGCATTTCCCTGATGACAAGTGATGTTGAAGATTTTTTCATATGCCTGTTGGCCATTTGCATTTCCTCTTCAGAGAAGTTTCTTTTTAGCTCTTCTGCCCATTTTTTGACTGGGTTATTTTCTTTGTTGTTGTTGAGTCTCATCAGCTCTTTGCAGATTTTTGTGATCAGTCCTTTATCATTAGTGTTGGGTGCAAAAATGTTCTCCCAATCAGTGGGGTTTCTCTTTGTTTTTGTTATTGTCTCTTTTGCTGTGCAGAAGCTCTTTAATTTGATGTAGTCCCAGCTGTTTATCTTTGCCTTCACTATCACTGCTTTGGGTGATGTGTCTGTAAAGATGTCTTTGATGTGCAAATCACGTAGTGTTTTGCCTATATTTCCTTCTATATATTTTATGGTTTCAGGTCTAATGTCTAGTTCTTTAATCCATTTTGAGTTGATTTTTGTGTATGGTGTGAGGTAGTGGTCAAGCTTCATTCTTTTGCATGTAGCGACCCAGTTTTCCCAGCACCATTTATTGAACAAACTTTCTTTGCTCCAATGCATATTCTTTGCTCCTTTGTCAAAGATTAGTTGACCATAAATCTGTGGGTTTATTTCTGGATTTTCTATTCGATTCCATTGGTCTGTATGTCTGTTCTTGTTCCAATACCATGCAGTTTTGATGATTATGGCTTTGTAGTAGAGTTTGAAGTCTGGGAGTGTGATGCCTCCATTCCCTTCTTTCTTTTTCAGGAGAGCTTTGGCTATTCGGGGTTTTTGGTGATTCCATATGACTTTCATCAATAATTGTTCTATTTCTTTGAAGAATGACATTGAAATTTTGATTGGAATAGCATTGAATCTGTATATTGCTTTTGGTAGGATGGCCATTTTAATAATGTTTATTCTTCCAATCCATGAGCAGGGGATGTCTTTCCATTTCTTTGTGTCTTCTTCTATTTCATTTAACAGTGTTTTATAGTTTTCTTTGTATAGGTCCTTTACCTCTTTTGTTAGATTTATTCCCAAATATTTGATTTTTTTTGTTTCAATAATAAAAGGGATGGTTTTTTTGATTTCTTCTTCTTCAGATTTATTGTTTGTGTATAGGAAGGCTACTGACTTTTGTGTGTTGATTTTATATCCTGCCACTTTACTGAACTGATTGATGAGTTGAATTAGTTTTTCTGTGGAGTTTTTGGGGTTCTCTATGTATATTATCGTATCATCTGCAAATAGTGATAATTTGACTTCTTCTTTTCCTATTTGGATTCCCTGGATGTCTTTCTCTTGTCTTTTTGCTCTGGCTAGGAGTTCCAGTATTATATTGAAAAGCAGTGGTGAGAGTGGGCATCCTTGTCTTGTTCTAGATCTTAATGGAATTGCTTTCAGCTTTTCACCATTGAGAATGATACTGGCTGTTGGCTTCTCATAGATGGCCTTTATGATGTTGAGGTATGTTCCTTGTATCCCAAGAATTTCAAGGGTTTTTATCATGAATGCATGTTGTACTTTGTTGAAAGCTTTCTCAGCATCTATTGATATTATCATATGGTTTTTATATTTCTTTTTGTTGATGTGTTGGATACGTTGATTGATTTTCGGATGTTAAACCATCCTTGTGTCCCTGGAATGAATCCTACTTGGTCGTGGTGAATTATCTTATGGATACATTGTTGGATTCTGATAGCTAAAATTTTGTTGAGGATTTTTGCATCAGTGTTCATTAGGGAGATTGGCCTGCAGTTTTCCTTTTTTGTATTTTCCTTGTTCGATTTTGGTATTAGTGTAATGTTGGCTTCATAGAACGTGTTTGGTATTGTCCCTTCCTTCTCAATTTTTTGGAAGAGTTTGTGAAGGATAGGCACTAATTCGTCTCTGAATGTTTGGTAGAATTCATTTGTAAATCCATCAGGTCCTGGGCTTTTGGTTTTGGGGAGGTTTTTGATTACCATTTCAATTTTTCTGCTTGTAATTGGTCTGTTTAGGTGTTCTATTTCGTCTTTATCTAGCTTTGGGTGATTGTAGAGTTGCAGGAATTTGTCCATCTCCTCTAGATTGTTGAACTTGTTTCCATATAACTGTTCATAGTAGTTACTGATTATTCTTTTGATTTCTGCTGTGTCCGTTGTGATTTCTCCTCATTCATTTTTTGTTGTTCTTTTTCTAGATCTTTGAGCTTCGAGATTAGGTTTTTGCTTTGAGTTCTTTCTTGTTTCTTGATGTGAGCTTCTATTGCTATATGTTTTCCTCTTATTACTGCTTTTGCTGCATCCCATACATTTAGGAAATTGGTGTCCTCCTTGTCATTCAATTAAAAGAATTTTTAATTTCTTCTTTGATCTCTTCATTAGTCCAGTGGTCTTCTAGTTGTGTGGTTTTCAATCTCCATGAGGTAGGAAAGTTCATTGCCTTCTTTTTATGGTTTATTTCTAGCTTGATGCCTTCATGGTCAGAAAAGATGGTTGGTATGATTTCAAACTTGGTGTATCTGTTGATGTTTGTCTTGTGTCCCAGTATGTGATCGATCCTGGAGAACGATACATGTGCGCTTGAGAAAAATGTGTACTCCGTTTTTTGGGGGTTTAGTGTTCTATAGATGTCGGTTAAGCCCAAATGCTCTAGGTCCTTATTTAGAGCTTTAGTTTCTTTACTTATTTTTTGTCTTGTTGATCTATCCATTGTTGATAGTGGAGTGTTGAAGTCTCCCACTACATATGTGTTTTCTCTGATGTCTGTTTTCAGAGATGACAACAGTTGTCTGATATATTTTGGTGCTCCTTCGTTTGGTGAGTATATGTTAATTAGTGTTATTTCTTCTTGAAGTATTGTCCCTTTGATCATAATGTAGTGACCGTTGGGATCCCTTTTTATTTTTTTGAGTTTGAAATCTGTTTTATCTGATATATGTATAGCTGTTCCTGCTTTCTTTTTTGGTCCATTTGCTTGTAGAATTGTTTTCCATTCTTTAACTTTGAGTCTATTTTTATCTTTTGTATCTAAATGTGTTTCCTGGAGACAGCAAAAGGTTGGGTTTTGTTTCTTAATCCAGGCTGCAACTCTGTGTCTTTTTATTGAAGAGTTTAATCCATTTACATTTAGGGTTAATATTGATATGTTAGCATCTGTATTTGTCATTGTGTTTGTCTTTCCTTTGATTTTATTTATTCTTTTAATATCTTTTTTTCCTTGCCTTCTTTCGTTGTTATTCGTCCCTCTGAGGTTCTGGCTTTAGGATTCCTTGTAGTATTTTTTGGAGTGGGGGTTTATTGGTAATGAAGTTCCATAGTTTCTGTTTATCTGGGAAGGTCCTTATTCTTTCTTCATAGAGGAAGGAAAGCTTTGCGGGATAGAGTATTCTTGGTTGACATCTGTTTTCTTGGAGTCTGTTGACTATGTCCTTCCACTCTCTCCTTTCCCATAGTGTTTCTTCAGAGAAGTCTGATGTCAGCCTGATTGGTTTTCCTTTGAATGTTATCTGTTTCTTCCCTCTTGTCAGCTTCATTATTTTTTCCTTGTCCTGGATTCTTGGGAGCTTCACTATTATGTGTGTTGCTGTATTTTTCCTTTCGTCATGGAAGTTTGGTGTTCTTCTTGCTTCTTGTATATAAATATTCAGCTCCTTCTTCACATTTGGGAAGTTCTCTTCAATTATCTCCTGGAATATTTTCTCTGTTCCTACATCTCTCTCCTCTCCTTCTGGTATTCCTATAACTCTTATATTTCCTTTCCTCATGGTGTCCGATAGTTCCCGAAGTCTTTCTTCGTTCTTTTTCCTTCGTACTTCTCTTTCCTTTTCTGTTTTGGTTCTTTTTATTTCTGTGTCTTCAAGAGAACTTATTCGTTCTTCCATTTCATCTATTCTGCTTTCATTGCTTTTCCCAGAATTCTTTAGTTCCTCCTTTAATTTTTTGATCTCTTGCATTTCTTTTGCTTCCCTCTTTAGGGACTCAGTTTCATTCTTCTTATCATTGATTATTTTTCCCTTATCATTGTTTTCCTTTATGAGTTCTGTCATTTTTTTAATCATGGCAATTTTAAATTCTCTTTCTGGAAGGCTCTGAAGTTCTTCCAAGTTACTGTCGTTGCAATCTGGGGGCTGGTTTTCTTTTCGTGGTGTGCTTCTTCCCTGAGGAGTTGCTATGTTGCATGTGGTTCTACTCCCTACTGTCTGTTTTCTAATTTGCCGTATGCGTTGGGACACTGTGTTGCTGGGACTGTCCGGCATCTTGGGTGAGCTTCTCTGCTCCCCTCTGGCTCCTCCGGGAGCCATCTGTCAGTCTCAAGCAGTCTTTACTGAAGAAAGGTCCCTGTTCTAAAATGCCGATGTGGGGACACACTCCCCTGTGCTCCTGGTCTGCCCCGGCGGTGGGTTCCCTCTCCCCTTCTGGGCTTGGACTGCAGGCCAAAGGTGTTCTGGTGTGGGTGAACTTTCCCGGCTCACCTCTGGCTCCTGAGGGAGCTTCTGCAGGCAGTCTTTACTGAAGAAATGTCCCTGTTCTAAAATGGCGGTGCGGGACACACTCCCTGCGTGTCCAGTCTCAGGCACACTCTTCTGCGCACATGGTCTGCCCCGGCTTTGGGTACTCGCTCCCCCTGTGGGCTCAGACTACTGGTCGGCATGGGCCCGGTGTGGGCTAACTTCCCAGCTGGCCACTGGCTCCTCCAGGAGCCTCTGCTGGTTTCAAGTCGCTAGGTGGCGCCAGAGATCTCTCCTAGAGCCCTTGGGGAGCTTTTTTTTTTTTTTCCACCCCGTGGGACAGGAAACAGAGCGGGAATGGTAGGGTAAACCTCAACGGCTTTGGGGTGCTTTGTCTGCCTTGAGACCCACCGTCGTGGAGAACCCACGCCCCGAATTTTGTGCTCCGGATCTTAGTTCCAAAGACCTCAGGTCCAGGACGCGGACTGTAGCCCAGTTCAGTGTCCACAGAATGGCGTCTTTTGCACCCCGCTCCCGTGCCTGGGTGCCTGGTTCCTGGATACTCAGTGAGGGACTTTCACCTCAGTGAGGGTCTTCGCACGCGTCTTCCTGCAAGCCTAGGTCGCAGGCGCGTGGACCTGGGCAGCCGCGATCCCAATCTGTGTTTGCTTTTCAACTGCGCTGCTTTTCCACGCTATCCCGATCCCGATCCGCGTTTGCTTTTCCAGCACGCCGCTTTTCCGCAGCTTACCGGCGGCCCGGGGCTGTGTGCTGGTGCTGGTCTCCTCCTGGGGGGGGGGGCTCTCTTTAATGGCGCCCGGAGCTCACCTCCGTGGCGATTCCTGTAGGGTTCTCCACACCTCCCGTTCACGGGGTGTGGTGGCTGCAATAGTTCCTTTCCACTCACAGTCCCGCTTGCTGCGTAGTTTGTTCTTGTTGGTCGTTTTAGTTTGTTGTTTTCCTCCTCTCTGCCAGTCGGAGAGTGCCGACTCTGTGGGTGGGGGAGGGGAGCAGGGTTCTGCGCTTTCCTCCCTTCTGGTCCTCTTTTATGGCAACTTTCTTCTTCGGGTAGTTTGCTGGAGTCACCCGTTTATCTTCCGTGTCCCAGTTTTCACTGGGACCTGCCGCTTTTCCTCCCTATTAACTTTTTTTAATGGGAGATCTTACTCGCAGTGTCTCCTCGCCGCCATGTTGCTCCGCCCTCTCTCCCTCCCCCCCTTTTTTGTGGAATCCATTCTTAGATTTTAATTATCCTTGTGTAAGGGGGAAAAGGATGTCCTAAAGCTAATTCCATGCAGGCTTTGTGGACTCCACCCCCACTCCAGACCAAAACCATCAGGACATTGGGAAAGACAAATCCCATCACCACCAAAGGGAAGGTTGCTGGAACCTCAGGGTGGAGTTAAGCAGCCAGGTTTGGTATAAAACCAGACATGTGGGCTTTGGGGGGGGGCGCCCTTTTGGCTCTCCACCAGCTCGCGGCTCTTGGCCAGCTCTCAAACTGCCATTGGGTTTCCAGGTCGGGGGATCGGGTAGGACGCATTTAAGATTTTATTTCCCTATTTTCTCCCTGAGTTGTACATTTCCTCATTTCCCCTTCCCTTGTAAATAAACCTTTTATTAACCTTTTTTGTGTGCCTACAGTGGGGTATTAATAAGTCCCTTTTAAGCGTGCGGGTGAGGACCCACAGCCAGGCAACCCGTTTTATATTGGGGTTGCTCTGTAACACTTGTATTACTATATTAAATAATTTATATTTCCATTTCCTTGGCATCTCTTAGAGTCTGTCTTCTCTTACCAGTGTCTTAAAATACTGGAGTAGGATAATATATAGATTAATTTTTCCTCTGATTTAAATTTCATCTTCTTACTCCTTGCTCCTCACCCTTACCTATCTTAGATGAAGTACTCATATTCAATCTGGTAGGCCTTTTTAACTCACCACACATGGCTTCAGTTATCAATTGCTGTGGTAGGCAGAGTCCTGGAGGTGTTTCTTCAAGACTCCCATCCTCTGTAATTCAACAAAGCTCCTATCAAAGGTACTACTGTGAAGAAACAAATGCAAATCCATTTACTTATGGATCTTAAATAAGGTGATGACCTTATTTTATCCATGTGGGCCCAGTAGAATCATATGAACTCTGAAAAACAGAGGCCAATAGAATAGAAAGTCCTTTCATGGCTTTCATCAGGGTGTGGTATGGTAATACACTTCTGAAGAGATGTGAAGCTATTCCCCTACATCTACAGTTGTAAACCAGTGTTACCCCTAAACAAACAAAAACAGACAAACAAAATCTCTTGCAAAAGACCCAAGAATAGGATGGATCTTCATGTTTGATGAAAACATTTGACTCAATAGCTGTGGGACTTCAGCTACAAGCTTGCCTGGTTCTCAGTGGCAGCAGACAAGAAAACAGGTCATGAAGTACACAAGTGGGGAGCAGGAACAAGTCTTTATCATGAGGCAGCAGGAGATACACAGGTAGCAGCAGCAGCACCCAGCAGTACCAGTCCTCCTGAGTTCTGGCCACAGCATTTTCACCATGCCCTGCGCCTTGCAAGTGGCCATAAGGGGCCTGTGAGAAGCTGTGAGATACCCTCTCCCCTGCCCCCTGCAGGAAATCAATTAGCTTTTATATGATTTATAGACAAAGCTGCACCAGGTCAAGTTTAGGCCTTGCTTATAGAAGTCTGTTTCACTCATGTGAACTGTATACATCAAGGCTACATATTATTGCTACTCTCTGCATATGCAGACTACATCTCAAGTCTACATGTTAACTACTAGGCCACGTGTGATGGAAGGTCATGGCAAAAAATAGTCTGAGCAAAATCTATGTTTTCCTGTGGGCCCCACACACTGGATTTGTAGCCCAGGTGGCATAGTAAATGAGTTATTTGATCAATCCCTGTGGCTCACACATATGACAACAAAGGAATATAAAAGGAAGGGGAAAAGCCAATTTCAAAAACATGATGAACATTTCCATGAAGCAAGAAAGTGATAGAAACATAATACAGTGCACAGGGCTGAATCTCTAGCTTATTGATCCCTGAGTTGTTTATGCCTGAGATGTGGGATCTTGTAGGGGGAAGGGTGTGGGAAGGAAAGGCAGAAGTGATAGTTGGGATGGGACTCCTTCCCATGTGAAAAGAGACTAAAAATAATAGCACTGAAGCTACACAGATACACCTGACCTCTGCTTTGTGTTTGAGAAAGGAAACAATACACAGCCATGGAACCAACAATTGAGTTAAGGGATCATTTATTCTGAACATAACATAATATATAAAATAAAATAACTCCATAAACAGGACCCCAAACCACTGTGAGTAAGATTCTGGTTTGTTAGGTTCTTCATGAGGCGCCTGCAAAATCATTAGACTGACAAGGATATGGGAAGGGGGTGAAGAATAAAACTGAAAAGACCTCTTACTAACAATAGTTTGTAATCTGCCTCCCCAAAAAAAATAGTCATGAAGAAATCCAATACCAGAAAAGACAGACAACAAAATCAGTGGTCAAAGCAGGAATTTACTCCAAATGAAAAAGATTAAAAAAAGTAAGGTTAGGATGTTCAAAGAGATGTAATGAAGCAAATTTTCCATTTTAAAAGAATGACAAATTAGTAATCAATACCAGCTAAAAATAAAATAATAGACATAGATATGAAATAGAATTGATTATAAATCTTAGAAATGAAAAATATAGTCATTGAAATAAAAAAAATTTCTTCAATTATCCATTTTGGTATAAGAAATGATCCCCAAAGCTTAAAATTAGCCTTCTCATCATTCTGGGTCAGGTCTTTTGGCAGTGCTAAACTAGGAGCATTAGTTGGGGTGATTTACTTGTCTAGTCATTTGGGCGAAAAAGTTCCAGAAGTCTTCATTCACAAATTCCAGGCAGGCCTATACCTCTTATGTCTTCACATGGTGACTTATATTCATTACTATAGACCACGCCTCTTAAAAGCATGGTGAGAAAATATGAAAATAAAATTCCAGTCTTCTTAAAGAAATAGAGTTGATACTGTGTCACTTCTGCCACTCTATTGCTCAAACAAGTCATTGAGATGATCCAGATTCATGGGGAAGAGGCATGCACTCAATATTTTCCTGATGCATGCCTTACTTAAAAGAGAAGTGGGATGGGAGATAGTATGCAGTCATATTTGAAAAAAGATTAGTGAACTGAATAAACTTGATAGAGAAAAAAATCAGTAAATTGGAAGATGTTATTAAGAAATTAATCTAGAAAGCATTATGAAAGATAAAATAAACAGCCAGTTGAAAGAATAGATTGATAGGAAGAATAGAGTTGAATGATTTACAAAGAAGGAATGTTTGGTGAGATAACTGCTAAAATTTTCCCAAAACTGAAGAAATAGTGAATCTTAAGATAAAAATAACTCTGGGTAAAAAACAAAATAAATAGTAATCAATTGATACTTAGAAATACTATTGTTACAGGGCAGCCCTGATATAAAACGGGTTGCCTGACTGTGGGTCTTCACCCGCGCTTAAAAGGGACTTAATACTCCACTGCAGGCACACACAAAAGGTTAATAAAAGATTTATTCACAAGGGAAGGAGAAATGAGGAAATGTACAAGTCAGGGAGAAAAGTGGGAGATAAAGTCTTAAATGCTACCTATCCGTTGCACCAATCTGGAATCCCAAATGGCACTCTGAGAGCTAGCGGTAAGCCAAGAGCTGTGAAGCCAGGAGCCGAGCGAGAGACCCGCAAGGCCCATGTGTCTAGTTTTTATACCAAACCTGGCTGCTTAATTCCACCCTCAGGTCCCAGCACCCTTCCCTTTGGTGGTGACAGGATTTGTCTTTCCCAATGTCTTGATGGCTTTGGTCTGGAGTGGGGGTGGAGTCCACAAAGCCTGTATGGAAGTAGCTCAGGACATCCTTTCCCCCTAACACTATGATCAAATTGCAAAATGTCAGTAAACTATTTAAAGCTATTAGAGTTCCTCTACAATGGTATGAGAAATGAAACTTTGATAAATTCCATAATGCAATGAATACTTTAAATGTATTGCTAGAAAATGATCTTCATTTTAGAATTTATATCTAAATTATAAATCAAGAATGCTGGCAAATATAAGACATATTCAGTCATTTAAACCTTAAAAACTTTATGATCCACAGACCCCAATTAATATTGTAAGAAAAGAAAAAGAAAGTGAACAGCAACCCAAAGTGGAGAATGGTGAGGTGGGGGTGGGGGACATAGTGGACCCAATGAAGCACAGTAGAGGATTATTGGGGTTTTAGTGTTGGACTTAGTGTGAAAACATAGTGTTGGGCTTGGTGTGAAAACTTTGTGGAAGTTTGAACTTATAACCCTAAAACAAATACAAAGATATAAACCACCTTTACTTCAATAAACGTATTTGGAAAACAAAACAAACAAACAAAAAATAACTAAAAGCAGGGAATCAGGAAACAGTGGCACCCATAGAAACTGTAAGTGTTGGTAAGCTTAATTATGTTCAGTAAAATGAAAAACAGTCCTACAGCTTAGTTTTGAAAATTATTGATACTAAAAGTTTAAACAAGATACTAATATGAGAATGGTAATGTAACAGGCAACCAAGATCCTTGGAAGAAGGTCCAGGAGGAAGATCAAAACTAAGACTATGAGAGAGGCTGAGGGAAGCTTGAGGGCAAATTGTGGAGGGGACCCAATGTATGGTAGAGCATGATGGGTGCTTGGTGGTGGGAATAGCTATTGACAAACATCTGAAGAGATAGGCTCCTAAATCTTTGAATCACATGCAATGCTGTAAAACAATTTTACCCCAATTAAATAAAGTTTAAAAAATAAGTATACAAAATATGTGGCAGCTGTAGCTTTGTTAGAACAATTTAGGGTTAATTTTATATGTTAAAATTTAAGATTAAATTTAAGATTAAAAATCCACAGAGATTGGTGTAGAAAATATAGAATATTTTTTTCAAATCAACCAAAGGCAGAGGATTAAAAAGAAAAGGAATGGGAAAGTAACAGAAAAGATAAGATAAAGGTATCAGAGATAAGTCAAATGTAACTGAAATCCCTGTTGTATAAATGATTTAAACTCACATATCAGATGATCAGATTAGATATCATAAAACCAAGCTATATATTAGTGAAAAGCTATAAATATGGAAAATATGTAAAACAAATATGCAGAGATAGTGACACTATATAATAATACAATGAACAGCCTATCAAGAAGACATAATAATGATTATTGACTTTTATTCACATCATAGCTTCAAGATATATAAAACCCAAATTGAGAGAATTAGACAATCAGTTATGTCCACAATTTAATAAAGATTCTATCAGAAATAGGTAACTTCTAATGTAATGGACTAAAACTTAACAGTCATATATAGCAGAACCTTTGTGTGTCATCTGGGTTACAGATGTGGCTATGTCCTTCTCAGCTTTGTGACTATCAGGTGGTTCAGGAGACTTAGAACATCCCTCTTGTCTCCTGCAATTGTGAGTTGCTTAAAACACTTAAAAAAAAATTATGGATGAGCTAAAATTGGTGAGTAAAGACTAAAAAAGAAAACATAATACCTAGCATAGGGAGCAGAGCCAGACAAATAGTACATTCCTGTATACTTTCAAAGTATTCAAATTGGTATAAACTCTCTCTACAATAATTTGAAATGTTTATTTGAAAGTCTTGGAATTTTTAATGCATTGATTCAATAATAAAAATTCTAGAAAGTTGTATTAAGATAATAGCTACATAAATGGGGCCTCCCTGGTGGTGCAAGAGGTTAAGTGTCAGCACTATGAAGCTATCTGCAGCCACTGCAGCACAAGTTCTATCCCCGGCCAGGGAGGTGACCCACATGGCACAGCAGACCTCTTCTGCCTCACCCGCCGCTCCCCTCAGCATTGTATTTCCCTCAGTCTGCCTGTTCTGCTCCCCATTCTGTCTCTGGTGAATCCTCTCACCCACCCACCCCCACACACCTCTGGCCTATACCCCAGCTCTTGTATGCATAAATAAATAAATCTTTTAAAAAACTTTAAAAAACAGTTACATGAATGGGCAACTGTATATGTGTATGGATGTTCACCATGTGTTATGAGTATCAGAGAAAAACTGAAAATAGCTTAAAAGTTAAAATGTGGCATTGGATAAAACTTATTTATAGTTATATGATAGAGTAACAGCTGGCATTAAAAGATATAAGAATGAAACAGCAGGTATTTGTTCTCTTAGCACAGCTCCTCCAACCCAGACTTGTGAAGATATTGCTAAATCAATGAAAACATTCTTTTTCACCTAGAATATCATTTCAGAATCCTTTTAATATCAGACTCTAAGCAGCCATACTCAGGATCAGAAATAAAAGGAAACATGAAACTTATGAGCCATACCTATTATAGAGCAATAGCTAAGGACTTTGAAAAATGTGATTTTTTTAATCTTCTTACTTTTACTTTCCACAGTGATGGTGTATTACTTTTGAAATAAGAAAGATAAAATGATTTACTCATTCTGAAAGCTCCAGCATCTAAGAATCCTTCCTCACTTTGAATCAATTTCTCCCTGGACTCCTGTAGGTGTGTGAGCTGCTTTCATTGCACTTAATCCAAATTTGACCTTTATGAGAGTAATCTGTATAGGTGCGTTTTTCCCCTTTACTTTATAGATCGGAGACTCTGGCATGTATTCCTCAGTGTAAGTGGATGCTCTTAATAGGTGCTAGAACACATATTGTTGAATTGGAACACATTTTCATCTAAGTCAGAGACCAATCACTCCATATATCCTATGCTCAAGCAGAGTCAGTAATTGGAAAATTCTGATTCCAAGTGCCTACAAAAACTTGAAGGAAAAGAAACTACCTGTCTGCTAAGCATACTTCTTTCATCCCTTTCTACAGCTCTCCTCATGCAACATTTTCATTTTCTACAAAGGCAGATATTTTATTTCCACTGTGTAGAAATTGGTAGGATGGAATTTAGTCAATAAGTTTTCTGTTTTCTGTCTGAAACTGAGGAAGTGTTCATCTTTTCAGAGGTTCTTGAAGACTGCAGTGGTAAACTGCTTTCACCTCTGAACCCTGTGTTATTAAGAAAAGTCGAGTCGAAATCATTTCTCCACAAGGCACACGCGGTGCTCCGAAAAAACAGTTCCCCATTCCAACACCTTTGTCTTTATCTTCAGGACTCATTTCTGGTAGAGTTATATGGAACAATAACATGAAGGCACCACCAGAAGTGGGGCATGGGGTGGGGTGAAAGAGAAACTTCCAGGACACACTGAATGGAGCAGAGAACTTGAGAAGCTTAACCTGATCCTGGAAAAAAGAAACTGATGCTGAAGAACAGAAATACAATTATTTCGGGAGAATTAAACTACTATCACCTTCTTTTTTTTTTTTTTAGTTTAGTTTGAAAAATTCTTTTTTTATTTTATATATTTTTCACATCATTCTTCATTTTCATACAATGTATGCTTTCTCATCTCGGTTATAGTCCCAGTGAAATTCCCACCACCAATTCACCAATGTACCATCATCCTAGTTTCTTATGCTTTTCCCACCCCTGTTTTGATCCTACTCCCCTGTTCCTGCTTGTAGAATGTCTCTGGTGTATAGTTGCCTGTTAATTTTGATATTTACTTTATTATAATTACTATTTATTTATTTATTTTCCTGATCCCTTACTTGGATCCTCTACATTCCTCCTAAAAGTGAGACCATCAGTGTTTTTTTTTCTTTTTCTTTCTGGCTTATTTCTCTGAGCATAATCCCTTCCAGCTCCATCTAAGTTGCTGCAAATGGCATGAATTTATCTTTTTGACTGCTGCATAATATTCCATTGTGTATATGTACCACATCTTCTTGATCCAGTCATCTATTTTTGAGAAATTGGGTTGTTTTCATAGCTTACCTATTGTAAATAGTGCTGCAATAAACATAGGGGTGTGTCCTTTGGGTCGATACCTAGAAGTAGAATTGCTGGATCATATGGAAGCTCCATTTTTAGCAGTTTGAGGAACCTCCACACAGCTCTCCATAGTGGTTGGATGAGTTTGCACTCCCACCAGCAGTACAGGAGAGTCCCTTTTTCTCCACATCCTCGCCAACATTTTTTGTTGCTAGTTTTTCTTAGTACATGCCATTCTCACTGTTTTAAGATGGTATCTCGTTGTGGTTTTGATTTGCATTTCCCTGATTAAGAGCGATGTTGAACATTTTTTCATGTCTGTAGTCGTTTGCATCTCCTCTTTGGAGAAGTGTCTTTTTAGCTCTTCTGCACATTTTTTGACTGGGTTGTTTACTTTGTTTTTGTTCAGTTTTGTCATCTCTTTGTAAATCTTTGTGATCAATCCCTTGGCATTAGTGTTGTGCACAAAATTTTCTCCCAGTCAGTGGGTTATCTTTTTGATTTGGCTAATGTCTCTTTTGCTGTATAGAAGCTCTTTAATTTAATGTAGTCCCACCTGTTTATCCTTTCCTTCACTGTCTTTGCTTTGGGCTTATCACCTTATTCTTTTTTTTTTTTAATATTTATTTATTTATTTATTTTTGGTGTATCCCTGTGATTATTTTTTTAATTTTCTAATTTTACATATATTTTACATCATTTTTCATTTTTGCACAATGTGTGCATTTTCATTTTCGTTATAGTCCCCATACAATTCCCTCCACCCTTGTTTTGATTCTCCTCCCTTCTTCCCCACACCCTCCCACCCCCCACCCGGGTAGTGTGTCTCTGGTTTATAGTTGCTTGTTGATTTTGATTTTTACTTTATTATAATTAGTCTTTTTCTTGGTCCCTTATTTAGGTTTTCTAAATTCCTGCTATGAGTGAGACCATCCAGTATATATATATTTTTTTATTTCTGGCTTATTTCACTGAGCATGATCCTTAAGTCTTTAATAGCAGCAACAATTCCCAATGCTGAAATTGGTCTCATTCATTGTTTTGCTTTTATATTGGTCATAACCAAAACATTTCAGAATAGAAAAAGTGCCTTCTTTTCAAAGATCACCCAAAAAGGAAAGCACTGGTCTTTCTTGGTAAGCTGTTCCAGAACTGAGAAATAATTGCATTATTTATTTTTTTAAGTACAATTTTGTTGATTCACCATTGAGTTACAATAATGTACAAATTTTGGAAGTATAGCCTCACACATCCATGCATGTATACACCATACTGCACACACCACCCAAGTTCTAGTGCCAAACTATCAAATTGACCATCTCTATCTTTTCTTCCCCATCTGCCTAGGACTGCCATAATTTCTTTTCTGTTTTTAAAATTATTGAAGTACCATTGCTTTACAACCCTGTTGGTGTTTTGACCCTGTAGGATTTCCCTCCTCAGATGTAGTCACCTCAGCACTCCCAAGATTGAGCACCCATACTCCTCCACCATCAACTATTGTGTTCTCTCCACACCACTTATTTTCACCCCTCCCCCTCTCCTGGATGCCTCAGACCTATGGTCAGCTTTCAGGCGCTGGTTTTAGTTTGTCTAGCATACTGTTTGTTTGGTTCTTCTACATTCCACAGTAAGTGACACCATCAGTGACACACTTATCATTCTCCTTTTGGCTTATTTTGCTTAGCATAATCCCTTTCAGCTCCATCCATGTTGCTGCAAATGGCATGAGTTTCCTTTTTTTAATCACTAAGTAGTACTATAGAGTATATACATATACAACTTCTTGATCTACTCATCTGTTTTTAGGCATTTGCATTGTATTCATATCTTAGTTATTATAAATAATGCAGGGGAAAACATAGGCATGCACTTTTCCTTTAGGAATTAGTGTTTTGTATTCTTTAGGTAGATACCTCAGAGTAGAATTGGGTCACATGAAATTTCTAGTTTTAGTCTTGAGAAGTCTCACTGCTTTCCATGGGGCCCAGAGCAGTCTACATTCTCACAAGCAGTGCACCCAGATTCCTTTTCCTCCACACACTCACCAGCATTTGTTGTTTCTGTTCTGTTCAGTATGGGCCATTCTCACTGGTGTGAGGTAGTATCTTATGGTTTTGATTTGAATTCCCTTGAGGATAAGTGATGATGAACATTTTTTTCACATGTCTGTTGGCCATCTGTATGTCTTCTTTACAGAAGTGCCTATTTGGCTCTTTTGCTCATTTTTTTACTAGAGTATTTGTTTTCTTTTTTGCTGGGTTGTATGAGCTCTTTGTAAGATCTTTGATATCAGTTCCTTGTCAGATGTATGATATGCAAATATTTCCATCATTCAATAGAATATCTTTTCATTTTAGTTATGGTCTCTTTTGCTGTGCAGAAGCTTTATGGTTTACTGTAGTACCAATTATTTATATTCACTCTTATTTTCCTTGCTGCTGGGCATGAATCTACAAAGATATCTCTGAAGCTTAAGTCATGGAGTATTTTGCCTAAGTTTTCTTTATGTATTTTATGGCTTCAGGTTTATATCCAAGTCTTTCATCCATTTTGAGTTGATTTTTGTGTATGTGATGAAAGAGTGGTTTAGTTCATTCTTTTGCATGGGGCAGTCCAATTTTCCCAACACTGTTTATTAAAGAGGCTTTCCCTGTTGTAATGCATATTCTTTGCTTTTTTGCCATAAATTAGCTGTCCATATATTTGTGGGTTTATTTCTGGGTTCTCAATTCTACTCCGTTGGGGTGGTGGGTGTGTGTGTGTGTGTGTGTGTGTGTGTGTTTATTCCAGTACCATATTCTTTTGATTACTATAACTTTGATTTTGTTGTCAGCCTATTCTGATATGAGATTTCTTTATGTCTATTTTTGGAAGAGGTAGATTACAAATCACTGTTAGTAAGAGATTTTTTTTTTTCATTTTTCACCCCCCACCCCATATATTTGCCAGTCAACTGATTTTACAGTCACCTCATACAGGCTAGAAGCAAAACCAGAATCTAATCACAGTGGTTTAGGGTCTCCTGTGTATGGAAATATTGTATATTTTGTATATTTGGGTACAGAACAAGTGATACCTTAACTCAGTTGTTGGTTTCATGTGTATTGTTGTCTTCTGCTTCCCTAAACCTAGAATTTTCTCAAAGTCTAAAGCAGTTGTCAGACACCTCTATATAGTATCTTCACTATTATTTTAACTTTCTTTTCACATGGGAAGAAATCCAACCTGGGCTACAAATCCAGTATACTATTGATTAAATTTTTTCATCAAACGTCAAGATCCTTCCTACGCTTGGATCTGGCAAGAGATATTTTGCTTATTTGTTTTCAGGTAACATTGGCTTACAACTCTATATGATGGAGGGGAATATATTCACAACTCTTCAAAATGTATTACCACGCCACACATGCTGAAAGTATTTTCTATTTTATTGACCTCAGCTTTTTAGAATTCATGTGATTCTATTGGGCCCACATGGATGAAGTAAGGAATCTCCTTATATAAGATCTATAATTTAATTATATCTGCAAAGTTGACCATTCCCCCCTTCCTCTATTTTAATGTTTTTTCTTCTGTCTCATATTATTCTTGGTTATACTTTTGAATCTGCATTGATATTTTTTACTTTGTTCAATGTTTTGTGTACTTTTTCTTTTTCTTTTCATGTAGAATTCCTTTCAACATTTCTTGTAGGGCAGAGACCTACAAATGTGATTTATTTTGTCAAAGTCAAATCTTTTTTAAAAATTTAGCACATAAGACAATTATTGCATACTCTGTGTCTCACACATTTTCCATCATGCTTTTAATACAGTGCTAAGCCCCATTACCTTTTGTTTTTCTGGGACAGCTTTTATTTCTCCATCATATTTTAGAAATAATTTTTTAGGCTATAGCTTTCTTTGCTGTTAATTAATTAATTAATCTTAAAATCTAATTAATTTATTTTCTTACATCCTTCCTAATTTTTGGACAGTATTTGATTTCTCCCCTCTGGTGTGGTCCCTGTGGTTCTCCCACCACCATAGCACCAGTGACCCATCACCATAGTCTCTTGTGCTCTTCCCTCTCCCTCCTTTTTTTTAAAGATTTATTTATTTATTTATGCAAGCACTGGTTACAGTCAGAAGTGGGAGAGGGTGAGAGAATTCACTAGAGCCAGAGCGGGGAGCAGAATAGACAGACGTACAAAGTACACTACTGAGGGAAGCAGTGGGCTAGACAGGAGAGGCCTGCAGGCCTTGTGGGACTCTTGCTGGCGGCCAGGGATCGGAAATGGTGCTGCAGAGGGTGCAGGCAGCTTCCCAGCCCAGCGCTCAACCACTGTGCCACTGGGGAGGCCCTTCCCTCCCCTTTTGACTCTTTTCCCTTCCCCTCCGCAGCTGTCCACCTCAGATGTATCCTCAGTTTGCAAGTATTGTTTGTTTGTTTTTTCCCTGACACTTTGTGTGGCTGTTAATTCTTACCTTTTATTACTGTGAATATCTAATTCCACTCTCTCTCCGTCTCAGCGTTTCTGCTGAGATGTCTGACAATAGCCTAAATTTTCTTTGATTTGGGAATTTCTCAGCAATTTTTCCTTAAATAAGCATTCTGTCCTCTTCTCTCATCAGTTTTCAGTATATCCATTATTCTGTTTCCTCTTTTATTGGAGTCTCATATTTCTCACATTTCTTAATTTTTCCTAAATCTTAATTCTCCCTTCTTCCACTTGAATCATTTGTATATTTTTAATCATCTATTTCACTAACTCTATCTTCTGCAAGACTAAAGTTACCTCTATGCTTTCCATTGTTATCTTTATTTCTTCTATTGTGTTCTTCCTATCAGCATCTTTGCTTGGGATTTTTTTATAACAACCTCAGTCTACTCAGTTAAGGATTCTGTCTGTTCCTGAATATATTTTCAGAGAACTTGAATATGCTTTTCTGTGTTTGAGACTTTTCAACTTGATTTTGTTCATGGCAGCTATTCTAAATTCTTTCTCTGTTAGATGGTCCAATTCATTTAGATTGGTCTCTGGAGGCTTATCCTTCTCTTTCAGCATCTGTGACTTTTGTTCCCTGGGTTGGCATTTCCTTGGGTTGGCATTTTCTCGGCTTGCGATTGACTTATTTTAAATTAATATTTTCTCTTCAATAAGTAGCACTGTGGTTTTACTTCCATGAACCTACTTTTTTATCTCAGCATGTGTGGGGGAATTGAGGGGAAGGTGGAGCTGAAAACGGCAATCACAGTCTTGCAGGAGAATTTGAGGCCCAACCCAGACCGAGAAACTTAGGCTTCCACGTCTCTCTCAAGAATAAGACCAAGCACCAACACATGTCCAGAGCCAGGATTCACCAGAGACACAGCAGGGAACAGAAAAGGCAGACCAACAAAATACACTGCTGAGGGGAGCAGTGGGTGAGACAGGAGAGGTCTGCTGCGCCATGTGGGACCCTCACTGGCCGGCCAGGATTGAACTGGTGCTGCAGAGTTTGCGGTGCGGACAGCTTCACGGAGCTTTGCTCAACGGCCTGAGCCACTAGGGGAGGCCCCCTTCTCTCTACTTAGATGAGGTATGTTGCTTTCCCTTCAGCCTCTCCAGACTGACTCATGGCTAATACACATTGTCCTGTTTCCTCTTCTTTCCTCTTACTTGGACATCTGCCTGTGTAAATTATTACCTATGAAATATGAATGCTAAATATTCAACATTGAATGTATATCACACTTTTACTTTGTATTAGGCTTTCTATTATGTACATTGGACACATGGAGGAGGAGGGCCAATGGGTAATCCTTGTTATTGAGGAACTCACAAATTAGTAGGAAAAATAGATGTTGATAAGTTATTAAATTACCAATTATTAACATTAGTCTCTTTGCCAAGTTTTCTCATTTATAATCTCATTTGCTTTTCATTAAATGATACTATTTTATTCCATTTCATAGATTAAAAAAGTAAATGTTGGGGAGATTATGTAAATTACCTAAGAATGAGAATGTAAACTTAGGTGTTCGAATACATGTCACATGTAACTGTGCCATAATGTAAACTGGGTCTTTTTATGGGCAGTTGTGTTTTTTCCCCATGTCTTTCATATCTTATCTAGAAAATTTCCTAGAGGATAGGGAAGGAGAGAGCAGACCTCTTTTTCCAATTATGTTTGATAATTAGCAGATACTTACAGCTATCATGTTTAGACTTATTTTCTCTAATAGTAGTGGAGAACATCATGCAGGGTGTTAAGTTAAATATTAAGAGATTAAAATATGTAGTTTTGCCCTAATATGCCAAGATGCCATCATAGTGTAACTTACTATTTTTTAATGTATTTGAGAAAATAAGTATGTTAATGCCCATTGCCTTGTCTCCTTTTTAAGGTTCTTGCACGTCAGTGCAGCTTCGATGTCCTTACAACATTCTTTCCAACTGAACTATTTTTTGCTGTAATTATCTGATTTCATTTTTCAAAAATAGAACCACCTTTCTTGTCTTCTGAAACCTGTCCAACCTTGTTTAAATTCTCAAAAGCAATAGCTAGTTGACCCATAAGGACCCTGATAATTTCATAAAAACCTCATGATGGAAATTACCAGGCACTTTAGACCTGAACCCATTTAATGTACTGGTATCCTCCTACTGTGGCCTGATTTTTTTGTGCTTTCTATCTTCTGTGAGACCTGTTCTGTTTTCAATTACAGTTCATTTTACTAATATGGTTTTTAATCTTATTTCTAATCAAATCTCCATTGCACTATAACAAAGAAAAAAAATGCCCTTTGTCCTTCCAACAGTGAAAAATGAATCATACTGAGTAAGATTCATGTTTTTCTACAATATAAAAAATCCTTTCTTTCTTATTTCTGCAGGTGACTCACATTGACTATGGGGTGGAAAGTATCTTTTTTACTTTATGTGTTAATGTTGTTCTGAATTTGAAATTAAGCTATATGACTGGAAAGAAATCTGTGTTAGCTCTGAGCTAAATCAAGACAAAGGTTATTGTCATTTTTCTACAGAAGAAATAGGAGTAGCATCCACACATAAATTTCTTACCCTGCATATTAAACTGCTTATGGACAGGAATTTTGTATCTTTTTTTTTCCTGTATGCATAGATCTGAGCATATTGTTGGTTACTTTTTTTTGGTTAATCTTGTTATTTTTTATTTTTAAATTTATTTTTTACATCATTGTTCATTTTTAAACAATATTTGCTTTCCCCTCCTCAGGTGTAGTCCCCATAGAGTTTCCTTCCCTAATGCACCTGTGCACCAACACCTCAGTCCCCTGTGCTCCTCCCTGCCCCCCCTCTTATTCCTCTCCCTCCTCCTCCCCTGCAGGATGTCTCTGGTTTATAATTGTCTGTTTTTGCTTTGTTGTGTTTTGTACTGTTACTATAAGTCAGAAGGAAAAAGAAAAATATCGGATGGTTTCACTTATAGGAGGAATATAGGGGAAAAAAATAAGACATCAGAATAAAAAAAATAACTGTTGGTTACTTTAAATGGAGAGTGAATATCTGAAAAGTTAACCATCAGCCTCAGTAAACAAAGGGACTGAGTAAAGTCAAAGGGCATCAAGGATCCAGTGGTGTGTAGTGCCTGTGTGGCAAGAGATAGATACTATGAGTGACGATGGCATAAGAAATTTAGGAAAGAAGCTGTTGTTGGAAAAGAGCAAATTCAATACTGTCATAGAGTAATGCTTTCAGGTAATGTGATGCTCCCAGTATGTAAATGCTGGGAGATGGAGGAGGTGTCAGGAAGGGCAAGAATACAATGATGTTGAGGTGGCTCATCGTTCATGAAACATGATTTGTTACTTAGGATGATGGCAAAAATATGATTGGGAGGGAAAATATGAGCCAAATATATGTTATCTAGAAAGGTGGGGCAAGTTTATGAAAGTTATCTGTGGAGGCAGCATTATCACTGTTAAGGTACCTGATAGATGTTTATGAAGGTGATGGACAAAACTAGCAATCTTGGAAAGCATGAAGGCTCTCAAGAATAAGAAGCCCAGACAAGGTATTCTTCTGTGATGCTTAAATGGCACGGGGAATGGAAACTTGTGTCAGTTTAGAACTGGTATGGAAAAAGTAGAATGAAGGTAATATGTGGGTGGGCTGACAGGTCTACATACCAAAAGTCATATACATAACCCTCTTTCCCAAAAATAACAAGAGATCCAATGCTTTATGAACTTTGTTATACTCCTCACACACACAGAACATGTGCACACACTAATCTGCATTTCCTCAGTTTCTACAACTACAAAAAGAATTAGGAGTAAAGTTAAACTTTCAAAAAAAAGCAGAAGATATCATTTTTTACTTTTTAATATTTAAGGATGTTGGTTTCAAACAATCTATGCATACAAAATATTTTAGAAATTTAATCCTTTACTATAAGAGCTCCAAAAAAGTTGTGAATGTATGTACACTGTTTCACAAAGACTTTAGAATTAAATTTCCTGCCCAATGGACTTAAAGTCTTTCAATAATAAACAAGACTTGGGGAGAAGATGCAGAGGAAAAGTAAGCATCAAGCAGGGGCTATTAGTAATTTACAGCCTGCTGTCATGAATGGATCAAAAACACTTCCATTTTGCTATTTGCACATGAATGTTAATAGCGAGTAACAGTGCTAAAATAAATCCAAATGATAATTTACCTCGTATATATTCTGCTTCTAATACTATTTTGAATCAAGAAATTTACTAACATAAGAGCAGACTCTTTGTTCATTAATGTTAAATTGACAAATCTGCATTTCATCATCTATCTCTCATCTGAAGGTAAATGCAAGTACAACCCTGGCCCCAGTTCAGAGAACAGTGTATTAAGGAGAGCTAATTACTGATCTCTAAGCCTTCTGAATCCTTTGATAGACGCTGACATTTGCTGCTTGCTTTCTTGCCTTTCATGCTGAAGCTATTGTCTCCTCTGAGGGTCTGTTCTAAGGAGCAGACACAAAGAAACATTTTCATATATCTGGCTATGCCAATTACTCTATCACATTCCAGCAACCATTAACTTTGGGAATCCACCCATCTCATTACTGCACAAAGAACCGTCAGCTCAGTTCTTCCCTTCTCATTCTGCACACTACAGCAATATGTCTCTGAGGGGGGGAGTATAAAATCTTTCATACTCATGCGGAGGGAGGAGGCTTTTTTCTCCCTACTCTTTTCTCGCTACTCTTTTTTCTCCCTACTCTGATGATCCTACAAGGGCATCCTTCAGTGGCACCCTTCAGTGGCACGACTTTGACCCATAGGTTCCAGAAATGGATGAAATACTCTTAGTACCTGGTGAAAGTTCTCCAAGAAATATTACTTCCAAGATACTGTGTATTCCTGGAAGATCTATAAAGGAAAAGCATTGAACTTGAAATGAAAAGATACGATTTTTAATTTAATCCCACAATTGCTAGCTGTAAACAATTAGACAAGTCTCTTGTCCGAGTCTGCATAAAATGAGAATAATATGGCTTACCCTCAACCTGCTATGGAGAAATGATGAGTTAGCATTTGAACAACAGTCTGGGAAAGATCTTGGTCCAAAAAAACAAAAAAAAATAATAAAACAAAACAAAACAGCTGCTCAATAAATGCTAATCCTGTTATATTCTTAGGAACCTGAGAGAAACACAGGTATTGTGCCAAGTGCTTTCTCATTACAATCTCATTAAATCCTCCCAGTCATCTACTGAGTGAGTCATTACTTATTCCTATGAACTTGATGAGGAAATGAAAGCTGAGAGAATCAGAAAATCTCTGCAAGTCACTCAACAGTAACAACAAATCCTGAAATTTGAACTCATCTGACTACACGCGTTCCTTTAGCCTGCATTGGCTCTGAGCTTGAAGTAGAAATCTGACATGTAATGGGAACAGATTGGACCTCAGCTGGATTCTGTCCTCCTATCCAGGTTACTTGAACTTCTCTTACTTGATACTAGTTATGTGAGAGTTCCCTAAAAGTTGTTAAACTACAAATTTTTTTTCTAGAATGTTTTATTTATTATTTTAATATATTTGGCACAGTGCCTAGGACATAGCAGAGCTTCAGTGAAATTTTATGAATTAGTGATTTCATGTGCAGACTGGAGGGAAGAGTTGAGAATTGCAAGGGTAGAGTGGTGCCCACAAATGCTCAAAGATGAAGTCTGACTGTGGGTATAATAATGCTCTAAGAATTAGTAAGAACTTATAAGAGCATTCTGGATTGCTAAGTTGTTCCAAAGATTTCTTAAACTAGGATTAGCCTGGAAAGTAGCTGAAATCCAAAGCAGACATTGCCGTGGTTTGGATTTCTTTGCTATTCCTTGTCAGACTGGCACTGACTTCATGATGTTAGTGTCTCATTAGGCTTTCGTGGTACAATAATGCCGTGTACAAGCTGTGAGCTACACAGTTGCGGTTATTTCAGAGTTAAAGTGGTTTATAGGAAATGCTGCTTCTCTTGAAATTTCATTGCAAGAGATCTGTAGAACTAGAAAAAGAAATCATAACATTTCAAGACACTGAAAGAAATGCTTGTAGAAACTGGTGGTATCTTTATCAAGTGGTTCGCCTAAGAGGGCTTTTCTCTTGGACATTGATTCTGAAAAATTTTATCTTCTTTCTGCCAGAGGCATTTTGTGATCTGTATCCAGTAAAGGAAAAAAACCTGCATTGTGATTGATGACTGTTCTCATCTGCTAGAAACATACCTGACAGCAGGTTTGGAAGGACAAAAAAGTGAGGCTGCAGTGAAAAGTTGGAAAGAACCCACTAGATAATAGAAGAAAAAGAAATTCTAATATTCACAAAATTCTGGAAAGAAGGTGGCATAGTGTCAGTGGAAAAAAGAATCCCACCAAATATTCTCTAATGTACAAATCAGATACCCTGAAATATTCAGATACCTATATGAATAACTCATCTTAATCTCAATCCACATTTAAGAAACTATCCGACAATAGAGAGTCATTATGGCTGAATTTCTCTAAAATATTTTCCCGGGTTCCTCTATCTTTTTTTTCTATCAGCTCAAGTAATTTTTTATATTTGTGAGCTTAAAGCCTTATTCCTTTATTTATTTATTTATTTGTTTGTTTGTTTGTTTACTTGTTTATTTATTTATATTGCATCATCCTTCATTTTTGTACAATGTATGATTTCCCTATGAAATTCCTGCCACCAGTTCACCCATGCACCATCACCACAGTCCCTTGTGCTCTTCCCTCCCCTGTCTTCAACCTTCTCCCTCCTCCTCCTCTATGGAATGTCTCTGGTCTATGGTTGCCTGTTGATTTTTTAATTTTTACTTTATTATAGTTATTTTTTTACGTGATCCCTTATTTTGTTCCATTATTTAAAGAAAGTTGCCTAGGCAGCTCGCCTGTCTGCTTGTGAACATACAGGTGCCTCTTACCCCCACCTTTTCCTAATAAACTTGTTCTTTTAAATTGTAAAAAGTACATAAACTAAGATGCATGACCTCTATGGAAAATAGTATGCAGAGCCCTTTAAAACTAAAAATGGATATACCATATAATTGAGCAATACCACTCCTAGATATTTATCCAAAAAAATATGAAAACAATAGTTCAAAAAGATTTATGCACCTCTACTTTCCAAATCACATTATTCATAATAGTCAACCTTAATGCCCACTGACAAATGATTGGATAAAGAATATATGAATAGTATATATACTCAGCTATGAGAAAAGATGAAATCTTGCCTTTTGTGGCAACATGGACAGAATTTGAGGTGATTATGCTAAATGAAATAAGTCAAAAAGTGACAACCAATTATCTGTGACATATAATTTCCCTCATGTGTAGAATATAAGAATAGTAACCAAATTTTGGAGCCTCCCTGGTGGCACAAGGGGTTAAACTCTCAACGCTATCAAGATGTCACCAGCCACTGCAGCACGAGTTAGATTCCGGGGTCGGGAGCTAACCCACATGGTGCAGCAGACCTCTCCTTGTACCACCCGCTGCTCCCCTCAGTGGTGTATTTTAGTCAGTTTGCCTATTCTGTTACCCTCTCTGTCTCTGGTGAATCCTTTCACCCCTCCACCTCTGTCCTGTACCCTGGTTCTTGTATGCATAAATAAATCTTTAGGAAAAAATAAGCAAATTTTAAAAACTGACAAATGCAACAGAAATAAATTTAGAGCTGGTGAGAAATGTGGTGGTTACCAGAAGGGAAGAGGCAGGGAGATAGTAGAAAAGAGAAGAGGTAGGGGATTGGAAGTGTGGCAAACTGCACTTTTGGTGATGGGTGAGTGAAGAAAATGCTGTGGTGTGACACTGTATTCCCCAAGTTATGTAGTATTGTAAACTAATGATAAACCAATAACATTTGATTAAACAAATTAATCTGGGTATTTACATATGTTGGAATTGTAACCAGGGATGTAGTATCACTAAGCACTATTACTGTCTGGAGTGCAAAAATCCCTATCAAACAAAGGGAAACAAACCAAAAAAGTGTGTCCATTCTATTCTTGATGTCGTGGTTAAATGTATGTAGGATCAGTGAAATAATGAAGTTCTGTGAGCTCTGAAGAGGACAGCTGCTCCCTAGTATTACGACAACATTATTATTAATTGCCTTTATTCATTTTTAAACCATCTATTTTCAAGCATGAGCACTTGTGACCTGATTCTCTCTCAGTGCCACCCAATGTGTTGCTTATATATATTTAATCTTCAGCTAATTCAAAAGAAGCAACATTTTGTAGAAATGGATGATGCTGGAATAAAGGAAAAACAATATTTTGAGACAAGATTATTTAGTCTTAAACTATCCTGACTTCTTTGCTGCTGGTAGTATGTTAGTAAAGTTTATTTTAACTTTATAAAACTAAATAGTGCCATCTTGGGGTGAAAATAAATGCATTAATATTTGAACAATCAAGAATTTTAAAATTGCCTTTGGTATAATAATGTCATTGCTCTAATAATTTTCAATGAGTTGACTGAGATTATTGTGAAATAGAATGAAAATGTTACACATCAAATAAGCAACAAATAGTTTGGAATATATCTAGCTGGACATAATTATACAACCACAAAATTCCTTACTCAAAAGTTCTTTTCACCCATTATGATTGGTGAGAAAATGAGATAATTATGTAAAGCTGAGATGATACTTCTTAAGCAACCAGGAGTGTTACCTGATGTTTTCATTTCCTTTGTGGTCACACATAAATAAAATGAAATCCATCCATAAAATTCAGGGCTGCAATTGCTGATGGTCCAACTGCCTGAATAGATAAGATGTTTTTAGTGATTTGGTGATTCCATTCACTCAGTTATGTCAGAAACCTGTGGTGGGGGATGGGAGTGGTAAACTTGCTGAGAGGTTTTTGATTTTTTTTTTTTTTTGCAGGAGAGTCTGAGGAGCCTGCTATATGAACCCAATGGGGATGAAGCTAAAGACCAACATAAATCAAGGATTCTATGTTTTACTCATCTTATCTGTCCTTTAAAGACTGAGGTCATGTCCTAACAGAAAGCTTATAAAAATAGGAACTGTTCCCAAGCAACAAACTTGATTCCTCTGTCTTTAGATTTCAGTAAAAATTGACTTTTTCTAGGAAGACAGGGAATAGGTCTGGCACAAAGACAGTGTTCAATAAATGTTGTTCAATTAAATAAAAATGAAGAATGTTTCTTCCCTTGCAGCCTGAAGACACTTCAACTAAAATGAAATTTCTGATATGCCAATCTACCATATCACTTTCCTGCTTAAAATCCTCTGATGATTTCATAATCAATTCAAACTCCTTGCACGGGTCATTCATAATCTGTTCCTGTGCACATTTCTTGACTCATCTCTTATTCTTCATTACCCTGGTTCTCTGCCCTAACACACACACACACACACACACACACACACACACACACACACACACACACGGAGTAGATGTACCCAGATAAGATGATGTGTTGTCCCTAAGGCTACCACAATCTGCCAAGCCTTTGCTGCCTGAAGCAGACTTTCCTACTTTATCTGATGAGCTCCTGATAACTTAAAAAGATTAAGCCCAAACATTACCTCCAGAATGAACGTGTTGTTGACTTTCTCATGTGAACAACAGTGCGTTTTTTCTCTTTGCTTATAGAATCTCAAAACATACTTCAATGCGACATAGTTACTTTGTTAAAATTGCTTCTGTGAGCATCTTCAGTATACCATGTTTCTCAAGAACATTAAACGTTTTATACTTTAAAATATTTTTTTTGGTTATTATGAGTGATAAGTGACCCCTTAAGCATTTATTAAATGCTTATTAAAGGCTTAAAGGACATATGGTAAAATCAAGCTCCAGTACCCACACTCCTCGCTGAATTAATAAAATTTAAATGTACCCCAAAATATCTATAGCTGCCCAGGAATGGTCAGATGATTAAGTTCTTGCCATTAAGATGTGGCTGGAAAAGACATGTGATGCTTCCTTATAGCTTCCTTATTAGGAATCAGCTTGCTCTTTATTTCCTTTGTCTTTCCTTATTTCCACTGACTGGCAAATGGTGACAGTTGAATAGTTTTATCGATCTCAGTGATGAAAACTAATGTTGACATTTACTGAGCTGCTCTGACAGCCTGGGAAACTACATGGCCTGCCAGATAACCCTAGTCTTTGTTCTCACATTAGAGAAAAAAATCCTGTCATGTAGAAAGCCCGGTACTTTGGGATCTCTTTGTTACAGCAATTCAGGTTTTACCCTACATAATACATAGTTAAAATGAACACTGTTTTCCAAGATACTGAAGTTTTATTTTGTCAGCTTTGTATCAGACAAAACAGTTTCCATTTTTTTAAAGATTTATTTATTCATGCATATAAGAACCGGGGTACAGGCTATGTGGGAGGGTGAGAGGATTCACCAGAGACAGAGCAGGGAACAGAACAGGCAGACTGAGGGGAGCAGCAGGCGAGACAGGAGAGGTCTGCCGCATCATGTGGTCATATCTCTGCCGCCGGCCGGAATTGAACCGGCACTGCAGAGGCTGAGGACAGCTTCACAGTGCTGCACTCAACCGCCTGCGCCACCAGGGAGGCCCCAACAGTTTCCATTTTTATTATTTATTAAGATATAACCTGAATATATGTTATTGGAAACATGTAAATATTATTTTTAACAATGAGCTACAAGATTGTACCAAATTTCAAATCATACTTCTACATTAGTATTTATTGCCTGTTGAACTCAAATCATAAAGACAAAAAAAAAAATGAAAGTCAGCCATGTCAGAAAATAGGAAATTTTCTTATACTCTTTTAAAATATCTTCCATTTTCAAGACTCTACCTTGTTCTTGGCTTTTTCATCTTCTTCCCATGCACAGTAACTGATCATCAGTTTCAGGCTCAGGCTTATCTCATGTTTTAGGAAAATCTTGATCTTGGGTAGAAAAGTTGGAGGAACTCCAAGCCTATTGGGTATTAGCTGCTAGCATGGCATTGGCCCTTATCACTCATTCAAATCACTGTCCTTTTTTTCCCCTAAGACCTAATTTTTCTCCTTCTTTCTGTCTCAGATATCTTCAATAATGATTTAGAAACTAAAACGGTAACCCATCTGACAAGGTAATAGGAGACTAGAGTTTCTTCCTGCACTCACCAGTGACCACTGTGAGGGTGTATTCCCTCAAACCACATCACACACTATATTGCTTGACCTACTTATCAAAAATCTGTACTCCTTGGTGATTTTCACCCAGTCTGGACCACTGTTGTTATAGTCTATATGTATCATCCTTTGCTTAGAAAGACGTGATCATTTCACCTGAAATCTGATTTCCTGTACTTCTTGTACTTGAGCACATCCAGTGCCTGAGGGTCTCAGATGAAAGAGTCTTTGTTCCTCTCAATATTCCTTTGATCACTGGAGTTAACTGATCAGTAGTGATAATGTATTGCATATAAAGTTATTAGCAAGTGGCTTCTTTTTGTCTCTCCCATGCATTTCTTTCCTTATTTCTCATAAATGACTCCTTCCCTTTCACCTCCTGTTCTGCCTCTCTCATCTTGAAAGATTAGCAAACAATGTCCCCCAACCTTTCACTCCATTGCCTCTTTAGGGGTATGCCAGAGAACTGTATTGATCAATAAGATTGATCCAAGGATAGAAAATGGCTTAGGCAAGGTCCCAATGCCTGTTCAGAGACCAAAATATTTGCTAGTGTACAGAGGGCTTATTTATTCTGTACTTCTGAGATCATGAGCAAGAAAGGCATTTAAACCTGGAGCTATTAATGAATAGGAAATGGAGATAAAAATAGTTACCTAGCAACATCTTTGAACACCTGGACTAAATAAAGTATTTTTGTTGCTGCTGCTGCTAATAAATATCCAAATATGGACTGTTTTCTTTCACATACTTGTAAGGAATTTAATCAACACCCAGAGTCACAAATTACAGTTCAACCATCTGTTTTTATAAATAAAGTTTTATTGGAAGATGGTTATATCCATTTGCTTACATATTATTTATGGCTTCTGTCCCCCTAAAATGGCAGAGCAGTGTTTTTGTGGGAGATGCAAAACCATCTTTACGGCATTGCTTTTCTCTAGAGAACCAGGCACGTATGAATATGCACATATGTTGAAAAAAACATGTTGTATTTTTGTTGATAAAATGTTCCTTTAACAATTAATTTCATATGTAAGATAATTATTTCATATGTAAGATAATCTTTTTTAATAGACCTTATTGTGTTCTGTTTAAGTGAATAGTATATATACAAATGACTGAACATTGTATCTAAAATTGAAATAAACACGTTATCTATAGCTAGAGGTTTTGTCTTATAAAATTTCTTTTGAGAAAAATATATATAGAACTTTCCTTATTCATTTGATATGTTATCATAACAAAATAGATACAAAATGGGGGTTATGGTTGAAATGGAAAGTGTTCAAAATTTCAACCAAATGGATCTTTTAGATATGATTGCTTAATTTATGTAATTTGTGTTTTTAATTTAAAAATACCAGTAATTGCCAGAAACGAATGTTAATACACTTGCACTTTTCTTTCTAAATGAAAGCAAGTGCCTGGAGAACTTAGTGAATTCAATACATATTTTATGTACTCCATTCACATCTCAATGAGTTTAACATATGTGTTGTCCCTGTGTCATTTTTGAGAAGGGTTCCTGTTAGGGTATGAAATTATGACTTCAAACTCCATATACCTCAAATACCAAGCCAATATGAAAGCATAGCTTCCTATTGAAAGTTTGTGGTTGTAAAAGGTATTCACCAATTTGAGATGAGCACAAATCTAATAGCCATTAGGCAGTTTTCCAATCATGTCTATGCAACATGACCTTTTGAGAAAGAGATAGCATATGGATCATACAGTGCATTTTATTTGATAATTTAAAGACAGACTCATAATATAGTCTATATACTTCAAACATTAAGAGGTCCATGTCTGTCAAATGCTTTGTTTTACATTTGTTATTTTTAAGAACAGCATGTATATACTGCAAGATTTTGACTACCTAAATTTTATTTGATATAATTTGAAATGTAAGACTTGTTGAGTGATCATAGAGAATGCATTGAGAAAATATAATAAGTTATATTGAGCATTTCAAAACAAAGTTACTATCTAGACAATGATAGAAAAATTAGAATTAAAACAGACTTTGCCAAAATATAGTTGAACTACAAATGGATTATTTTCAGAATTTTAGATGTTTTCCTTGTAGGAAATTAAATAAAGAATAATACAGAAATCTCTATTTATTCTTATAATTACATGTGAACCTAACATTAACACAAAATAAAAAAAAATAATTAAACTTAGTAATAATAAAGGATTCAGTAAGATAAAATATAAACTCAAAAAAGAAAAATCAAGCTTATCCATTCAAGAAATAATTAGAAAATACAATAGAGAAATTTTCATGATAGCATCAGCAACTAGAAAATGCTATGAAAGAAACCGAATGTCTAATATTAAGCAATTAAGGAAAATATAAAACCTAGCTGAAAGAATTAAAAGTAGACTCAATAGAGCCTCCCTGGTGGCACAGCGGTAGAGCGCTGGGTTGCGAAGCTGCCCGCAGCCTCTGCAGCGCCGGCTCGACCCCCGGCTGCTCCCCGGCCCCTGGAGGAGGGTCCCACATGGCACACAGACCTCTCCTGCCGCCCGCTGCTCCCCTCAGCAGTGCGCTTCAGTCCCTCTGCCTGCTCTGCTCCCCGCTCTGGCTCTGGTGAATTCTCTCACCCTCCCGCGCTTCTGACTGTACCCAGTGCATGTATAAATAAATCTTAAAAAAAAAAAAAATAATCATTAACATTTAAAAAAAAAAGTAAAAAAGTAGACTCAATAGATATATGATGATTATTGACTGAAAGACTCTATTGTAAATAAAACCAATCATCTACAAATTAAGCTGTGATATGATGTGTTTCTAATTTAAAAATTTTCCGTCAAGCTGTTATAACAAAGTTACAAACTTCCTAAGTATCAAAATGTATATTAAGAGAGAGGACAGGAAAAATAGATCGCACTGAAAAACATTTATATAAAATACACATGTA
Source organism: Talpa occidentalis (assembly GCF_014898055.3). Taxonomy (NCBI): domain Eukaryota; kingdom Metazoa; phylum Chordata; class Mammalia; order Eulipotyphla; family Talpidae; genus Talpa; species Talpa occidentalis. The sequence goes on from NW_023604972.1 coordinate 78,101,024, forward strand.
CACATATATGAACATATTTATCTATCAAATAATATGACAGCAGTGAGGCCAAATTATTGATTGTGTCAGTAAGTATAAATGGACTTACGAAATTTATTTTTAGAATATATTAAGTGAAAGAAACAAGTGAGGTAAAATATGCATAGTTTATTACTTATATACATAAACATATTTGCTAATGCTAAAATTAGAACAATGGAAGGACGAATCATAAACTTACAAATATTTGCGTGAGAAATTTGTAGTAATATGTTAGTATATAGTAGAACATAGAATTCTTAAGTTGTACCTTGTTTTGTAGCTTTGGCATCATTTCTCCAAATAAGATATATATCAATAAAAAGTTTAGGTAATTAAATAACAGTAAGAAAATACATATTTTGTGTAATTATGTCAGTTAAATTTATAGGTAATAAAATAAATGAACTTAGGAATATGGGGGAGGAGAACCAAATAAGACATCAGTGTAAAAAAATAACAATACAAAACACAACAAAGCAAAAACAGACAATTATAAATCAGAGACATCCTGCAGGGAGGAAAAGGGAGAGGAAACAGAGGGAGGGAGGGAGGGAGGAGCACAGGGGACTGAGGTGATGGTGCACAGGTGCATTGGTGGAGGAAATTCTATGGGGACTACACCTGAGGAGGGGACGGGGTTGGGGAATATTGTTTAAAAATGAACAATGATCATTGATTTAAAAATAAATAATTAAAAAAAATTTAACCGACCATAAAAAAATAAAATAATTGGCATAACTATACATACTCAAAAAAGTTAGATAGAGTGAACCTTTTGTGTATTTCTGGGAGATATAATGAGAACAAAAAAAAAACAAAGGAAAACCTATTTTTCTAATGTTATTGTGTGTCTATTCTGAGATTATTTGGTGTCTAGTGTTGGATGAAGCAAATGTATAATTTTTGCTTTTAAAACTGAATTTTAGCATGAAAGAGAATATTTCCAAAGATCACCAGTATGACCTGTTGAGATCATATTTTTCTTAAAAAATATTCCTAATCTGTCTACTATAAACCAAAAAAAAAACAACTACCAACCCAGTAACTGTAACATTTTGCTGAAACCCAGATTGTGGTTTCTAAATACAATTTTCCACCATAGGGAAATGCAGCACCTGGAAGAAATGGCCACTCCAGGCCTGGGTCAGAAAATGCACAAATTGATTTTATAACTTTTTATTGCACTGAAAAGCAAAAATAACATAAAAGATAAATCTGATCATGTCTAAAGAACAAAAGGGATCAGCTGAGTAGGTTTTTTTAGTGAAAGGAGTCATCATGGTTTGAAATATAATTTATATTTACATATTACTATTATTAATATGTTACCGAACGCCGGCCTCAGTTTCCCTCAGCCAATAAAAGGAAACTAAGTTTGAGGAAAAGGAAAGCGGTTTTATTTGTCGACAAATGAGGAGGGAGGCAGACTCATGTCTGAAAAACCACCGTCCTCCTCTTTGGCAGTGGGCAGGGGTATTTATACAGGGGGAGATGGGTAGGCATCCGCGAAGGGGAGGGGGAAGGGGTCCGCACAGAGACAAGTGGGCGCCAGCTCAACAGGGAGATGGATGGGTGTCAGCTCATTCATGTTAAGGGAAGGGGAAGGTGTCAAGGCACAGAGACGGGTGATCACCAACTTGTTTTCCTTAGGGCGAGGGGGAAGGGTCTACAGGGAAACCGGTGGGCGCCAGCTTTTTTTTTTTTTTCTTCCCAAGGGGAGGGGAAGCTGCAACAAATGGGAAAGACAAGTCATCAATCCTGTTAATGCTAGATAAGGGGAATTGCAAAAAATGGGGGAAAGACAAACTTGTTAACTGTATCAAATACATTATTAGTTAAAATATCACTCATGCATCCACCTACAGTGACAATTATCTAGCCTCTGAGAAATACAATCCAGTTTATTCTTCAATGTTTCTGTATCTCACATCCTCTTCCTAATTTTGACTGAGGATTAACATATCTTCTTCAGTCACCCACCCCACCCTCAAAAAAAAAAATCAGTAAATTTTTTTCTGATCTGAATCCTGCAAATCATAAAGTTGGTTATCTTTCTGCAGAAAACTTGATGTTTGTAATGTAATTCTGTAGAACTATGCAAGCACAGGTATACAGAACTCTCATTGGGTCTTTTGTGCAAGAAAATAATAGGTTATATTATCTGCCTCTTTAAGGTATCCAAAGAAGCACCCTCCAGGTGGTGCTAGAGTATTTTGCATGATACTGGAGGAGATGACTCCTGCTAGAGACATTTACCTACACTCCTTAACAATGAAGAGAGAATTATCTGTAAATACTTGATTATTACAAAGCTAACTTCGACCTTTAATACCAAAAAGAAGATTGCAGTAAGCCTGATTAGATTCTCTGAAAACTTAGAACTTTTCCCCACTGACTTTGGAAATGGAATCTAGAAATGTAAGCTAAGAGCTTCAAGAATTTCCTAATTTGGTAACTAAAATAATAAACATGTTGAGTACCTGTAGGGTAAGGTAAAAGGTAACAGGCTTTTCTGCCCTCCCGCCATCAGGATAGATGAGGGAACCCTGTGATCCTGAATGCATGCCTGATGGTGGGCACCTGGGTACACCTGCGCTAAGACTGTGCTTTTAAGGGCGGCGTCACAGGGACGCCAGAAGCCAAGAAAGCAGCAGCAGAAGCCGAAGAGAAGCCGAGATCACCAGAGAGGCCAGATAGAGTGAGGATTTGCTGGGGGCCCGGGAGGCCTGCTGGCCTCCCGGGCCCCCAGCACCCCTGCCTGCCATATGCCTGGTGAACCCCAATAAAAGACCTGCAAAAAACCGCTGAGGACTCTGACTGCTCCTTTACCCGGTCTGCATGGGATCAGAAAACCTGCACTGTGTCCATTCCTTTCTGCCTTACAACTGACGTAAGTCGGCAAGATCCATGCAGACGGGTATTGGAGCCCTCCAAAGACCTGGAGGGACTAAGGAGAACAGACTGTTTGCTTGTGGTGACGCTGGAGGCGCCATGGCAGCACAGAAGGTGGACACTGTCCGGGAGCTGCTGAATGAGACCTCAGCTGGAGAAGGAGATGCCCGAAAGGACCAGCCAACGACCCCTGAGGCAGCAAGAATTGTCGGGAAGACAGGGCCACGATTCAGAGCGCGCCAGTGCTGATGCAGGGAGACGCCAACGGACTTCAACTGCTGGACATGGACTGATGAACTTGGACTGACAATCTCGCCAGAAGGCGGAGGACCTTGCAGGTTGATATGTTTTGGGACCCTGGGGGTGGAACAGTTTTGTTTGTAAACCCCAGGAGATGGGAATCTGGGGGTGGGCAGTGGGCCTTGATGGCCAAAAGCAGCCTGTGCATGCCCAGCAGCCAGGTGGAGGAGAAATGCCAATTGAGAAGGCAAAAGCTGGTGCTGATGCTAAGTTGAGAAGCCCTGAGTGGCTGCTAAGCAGCCTGAGTATGCTGAAGACCTGGGAGTCTCGTAAAATCACCTGTGGGTGATGCCCTGCTCATTCTTGAGTGAGGCTGAGGAGCTGAGGAACCTGTCCTTGGGGGACGGGTGGGGAACGTGGCTTGGGGTGGAGCCCAAGCTGAATGTAGAGTTTGGATCCCCGACCCATGTGCTTGTGCAGTGGGTTGGCCTGAGTGCAGGGGTCTGCGAGTCGCATTGGTGGCTATGAAGGCCGAGTGTTGGAGCGACTGCAGACAGAAACCCTGAGGGTTGGCGATTTCCCCCAACAGAATAGAATCGCCAATCCCAGAGTGAGTGCATCCTGGGGGTGGATGCGGTGTGTGGCTTGTAGCTGAGACTACAGCCAGAGAAGGCCAGGAAGCCTGATGGCTCCTGGTGTGTTACAGTAGATGCTGTGAGTGATTCCCCTCCCTCGTGTGAGCAGTGCCTTCGGCAGCAGATTTGGTGGCTCATCTGCTGGTACCAATAATAGTCTTTTGCACTAGATTGGGGCCCTGCCTGGACTTATTTGTGTTCTATTGTACTTTGTTGTTATTGTGATGTATTTGCTTTTGTGGGCCATGGCTGCAGTGTTTGTTTGCTTAGAAAATTGTATATATAGATAGACCATACGGCAGAAAACCCTGAGGGGGTGGACTGTAGGGTAAGGTAAAAGGTATCAGGCTTTTCTGCCCTCCCACCATCAGGATAGATGAGGGAACCCTGTGATCCTGAATGCATGCCTGATGGCGGGCCCCTGGAGTGGGTACACCTGCGCTAAGACTGTGCCTTTAAGGACGGCGTCACAGGGACGCCAGAAGCCAAGAAAGCAGCAGCAGAAGCCGAAGAGAAGCCGAGATCACCAGAGAGGCCAGATAGAGTGGGGATTTGCTGGGGGCTAGGAGGCCTGCTAGCCTCCCAGCCCCCCAGCACCCCTGCCTGCCATATGCCTGGTGAACCCCAATAAAAGACCTGCAAAAAACCGCTGAGGACTCTGACTGCTCCTTTACCCGGTCTGCTGGATCAGGAAACCTGCACTGTGTCCATTCCTTTCTGCCTTACAGTACCTCTCAGAATTTCTGAGATTTAAGATATGTACATTCTTTGAAACTCCTGATATCTTAAAAATGAGAATCTGGGCCTCCCCGGTGGCACAGCGGTCGAGCGCTGGGTTGCGAAGCTGCCCGCAGCCTCTGCAGCGCCGGTTCGATCCCCGGCTGCTCCCCGGCCACAAGAGGAGGGTCCCACATGGCCCACAGACCTCTCCTGCCACCCGCTGCTCCCCTCAGCAGTGTGCTTCGGTCCTTCTGCCTGCTCTGCTCCCCGCTCTGGCTCTGGTGAATTCTCTCGCCCTCCCGCGCTTCTGACTGTACCCAGTGCTTGTATAAATAAATAAATAAATCTAAAAAAAAAAATCAAAAAAAATAAAAAAATGAGAATCTACTAAGACAAAGGAACTAATAATATTGTGCTTTGCTGTAGGGGCAGGAATGACACAGGGCAGGTTTTCTGATCCCTCCGTGGCTTTGCAGGCTTTTATTGGGATTTACCAGGTACACAGCAGGCAGGGCTGCAATTCTTCGCTCTATCTGGGCTCTCCAGCGTTCTCTCTCCCCCTCCCTCTCAGCTTCTGTTCTGCTTCTCTGCTTCTTTCTCTGCTTCTCTGCTTCTTTCTCGGCTTCTGCTGGTGTCCCTGTGACGCCGCCCTTAAAAGCCCAGTCTCAGCCCAGGTGAATCCCATCTACCTATGCCCACACCCTACTCCAGGTGTCCGCCATCAGGCATGCATTCAGGACCATAGGGTTCCGTCATCTATCCTGATGGCAGGAGGGCAGAAAAGCCTGATACTTTTACCTTACCCTACATATACTTTCTACATTTATATTTATCAAATGCAGAATTTAAGCACATTCTCTTACTATGAATCTAAAATCTTTGGTGATGAATGGAGAAAGGTTACATCTGAGGCCCTTTGTGAGTGGTCATCCTCAGCATGTGCTTTACCAGGAAGCCCAGGAACAACTGAAGTTTATTATCCATTCTACTACTTAATTTTGAATATACCAGTAGGCGAAGGACCTAGTTATTCCTGTGCTCAACTGTTAAGGCAGTGGATTTAGAATAAACATTTGCTATCCTTGAAATAAATCATATCATTTCTTCTACCGGAGTCATGTATGATATACTGTTCTGTAACCATCCAGGGCCAGGTAGGTTCACCATCAGTTCTAGAGATTTGAAAGAATTTTGGAGCCTGTGATATCATTTTCACAGGTTATAATGGTATGCAGGGGAAACAAGCCAGCAGGGAGACTGCAGCTTGAGCCCCTGTGAATCTCTATACACTCTTTTCTCTGGGCTTTCCTTGTGGTCTCTTCCTCACATTGCCATAGCGCGTCATCTCGTAGCCTCTGCCATAGCCATCTCGGTGTAACACCACCCTTGTGTCGCTGACCTCTCGGCTCAGGTATGTCCACTTGCACATGAGCACAAACCCATGCTCAGGTGTCCATCAGGCGCTTATGCCTCACACCCAAACGTCTTCTACGTTAACGAGACAAAGGCCGCAGGTGATAGCCACAGAGACCAATAGCATAAAGAAACTGATCAACCTCACTTACCCTACGTTTACCAACACTCTTCTACAGAGGCCCTTGGTTCTTGTTCCCTGAGGAACTCTCAGCCTGGGAGTGGACCCTCATCATCTAGATCTAGCTTTCACACTCATTATCTTAGTTCTGCAGACTAGCTTAGGCTTCTCCCAAGTATGCGAATGGGGGAATGTGCTCCTCACATTCAGCAATTCCTGAAAATCTTCAGAAAAATCTGACTCTTCATGCTGCCTGAACCTGAAAGGAGGGTGTAAGGGGGCAGGAACTGGACACAGAGCAGGTTTTTTGATCCAGCAGACTGGATGAAGGAGGAGTCAGAGTCCTCAGTGGTTTTTGCAGGTCTTTTATTGGGATTTACCAGGTACACATCAGACCGGGTGCTGGGAGACTGGGAGGCTGGCAGGCCTCCCAGCCCCCAGAAAGTCCTCACTCTATCTGGGCTCTCTGGCGTTCTCTCTCGGCTTCTCTTTTGACTTCTACTGGCGTCCCCGTGACGCCGCCCTTAAAAGCCCAGTCTCAGCCCAGGTGAATCCCATCTACCTATGCCCACACCCTATTCCAGGTGCCCGCCATCAGGCATGCATTCAGGACCTCAAGGATCCATCATCTATCCTGATGGCAGGAGGGCAGAAAAGCCTGACATTTTCCTTACCCTACAGAGGATGTAGTGGCAGGAAGGTCACAGGGCATGATCTCTATGACCCGAGCAGACGGGGTAAAGGGAGAGAGTCCTGGGGCCCTAGTGGTTCTTCAGACTTTTAGTGAGTTCACCAGGTACACAGCAGGCATTGGGGCGGGGGAGGGGATTGTCAGGAGGCTGGCAGGCCTCCAATCCCCCCCCCCCATTCTTCACTCTTTCTGGGCTCTCTGGTGTTCTCCTGGTCTCTGCTTCGGTGCTGGTGCTACTCTCTCACTCGTTCCCGTCTCATGTTCTCTTCCAGTCTCTCACTTTCTCCGTGATGCCACCCTTATAAGCGCCAGTCTCAGTCCAGGTGCCCGCCATCAGGCATGCATTCAGGACCGCAGGGATCCATCATCAACCGTAATGGCGGGAGGGCAGAAAAGCCTGACAATTATTTACCCTACAGAGGGCACTTCATTTCCTGGGTACTTATAATTTGTTCTTCTCTTTCCATTCAAGTCATGGTCATGTTAGAGAAAAAGAAGATATTATGTTCCAATTAGTACATGATATATTTTGAGATGTTTTCTCATAATAGTCATTTTATAATTTAAATAATACAATAGTAAGCTAATAATATTTTGATAATATTGAATTAATGTTTTAAGAAAAAGATTAAAATTACTTCATCACAGGCATTGATGTCTTGTTGGGCTTTTTCAATGTGTTTTTTTTTTTTTTTTTGCTATTTATGAGCCATAAAGTTAAGGAGGCAAATTAATTATATTCAAAGAGTTGACATTAAAACATATAAATTAGAATAAAAGTTTTTATAAGCCTAAAAAGTTAATTACAATAACTGATATTTCAAAAAAGATTTTCAGCAACCACTGCTAATTTGAAAAATTTCCACTTTGTTTATAAAGGACTTAGAAATACACAACCAATGAACCTCAAAAGTTAACCTCATTAACTCAAAGTCCCTTTGGTCAATCACTTCCTAAGGGAATTATAGAGTTTCTAAGGGGACTATAGAAACCCTTGTTATAACAGTTTTAAGTACTGATTTAGAGGTGCTTTGCAGATAAAAAATTAAACTATATTAGAATATTTGATACATGTTTCAGATAAATAAGTCTAGTCAATTGGATATAGTCAATGATCAGTGTTACATTTTCCCAATCTAAAACAAATTTTAGGGTACGCCGTATATAGTATCAAAATTTTGACAAACATTTTCTACTTTAAATTTACCATGGTATTAAGACACAGAGGAAAGGATAGCAGTCCTTTTGCTTAAGTAACTTTAGAAAGTCTATATTATGGTAAAGTTGAGTACTGTTCTCAATGAAGAGGGTAGACCTTATAGAGCTAAAGAGTTTAGAATTTTTTAGTTGTTATTTGGCTTTTGAGAAGCTCATTTTTAATGATGAGAATCACGTACAGTGAAGGTGTTGTTGCTACAGTGAATAAAGTTAAGGCTAAATCTTTGAGCACATTCATAATAATTTCTTTAGAATAGATTTTAGAGGCAGAATTATACATATTTCAAGTCAATGAATACAAAGAGGTAAAATATGTTCCTGAAGATTTTAATAATTTTGTTTCCTCTAGAATGTCAGAGATAACCATTTTCCTACACAGAGGGTATTATTTCAACAAATATATTTGAATTTGAATTGGGGCAATATATAAGTAGATAAATAATAAAGCTTAAAAGAGAAAAAGGATGATTTTCCCACGGATAATATATTGTACATTGGAGAAAAAAAAGATGTTATAAAGAGTATGCAGTATATTCAGAAGATTGCTAATAAATAAAAGAATTTCTTTTTCTTTTATACATTTTTACATCATTTTTAATTTTTGCACAATGTATGTATTTTCATCTTGGTTATAGTCCTCATACAATTCCCACCCCCCCCCTTGATCCTACTCCCTCCTCCCCCCTGTAGCATGTGACTGGTTTATAGTTGCTTGATTTTGATATTTACTTTATTATAATTAGTCTTTTTCATTGTCCCTTATTCAGGTTTTCTAAATTCCTGCTATGAGTGAGACCATCCAGTGGTCTATTTTTATTTTTTATTTATTTTTTATTTTTTTTTTCTTTCTGGTTTATTTCTCTGAGCAGGATCCCTTCCAACTCCATCCATGTTGCTGCAAACTGCATGAGTTTATCTTTTTTGATTGCTGAGTAACATTCCATGGTGTATATGTCCCACATCTTCTTGATCCAGTCATCTATCTTTGGGCATTTGGGTTGTTTCCATTGCTTAGCTATTATAAATAGTGCTGCTATAAACATAGGGGGGCAGATGCCCTTTGAATTAATATTTCTGTGTCCTTTAGGTAAATACCTAGGAGTAGACTTGCTGTATCATATGGAAGCTCCATCTTTAGCAGGTTGAGGAATCGCCACACAGCTCTCTACAGTGGCTAGACCAGCTTGCACTCCCACCAGCAGTGCAGGAGAGTTCCTTTTTCTCCACATCCTCACCAACATTTGTTGTTGCTAGTGTTTTTAATATGTGCCATTCTCACTGGTGTAAGATGGTACCTCATTGTAGTTTTGATTTGCATTTCCTTGATTACAAGTGATGTTGAATATTTTTTCATATGCCTGTGGGCATTTGCATTTCCTCTTTGGAGAAGTTTTTTAATCTCTTCTGCCCATTTTTTTACTGGATTATTTACTTTGTTTTTGTTGAGTTTCAGCAGCTCTTTGTAGATTTTCATGATCAGTCCTTTATCATTAGTGTTGTGTGCAAAATTTTTCTCCCAATCCGTGTGGTGTCTCTTTGTTTTGGTTACTGTCTCTTGTGCTGTACAGAAGCTCTTTAATTTGATTTAGTCCCAGCTGTTTATCTTTGCCTTCACTGTCACTTCTTTGGGTGATGTATCTTTAAAGATGTTACTGAGGTGTATGTCATGTAGTGTTTCACCTATATTTCCTTCCTTATATTTTATGGTTTCAGGTCTTATGTCTAGTTCTTTAAGTTTGTTTTGTGTATAGTGTGAGGTAGTAGTCAAGCTTCATTCTTTTGCATGTAGCAACCCAGTATTCCCAACACCATTTGTTGAACAAACTTTCTTTGCTCCATTGCATATTCTTTGCTCCTTTGTCAAAGATTAGCTGACCATAAATCTGTGGGTTTATTTCTGGATTTTCTATTTGGTTCCACTGGTCTGTGTGTCTGTTCTTGTTCCAATACCATGCAGTTTTGATTATTATGGCTTTGTAGGATAGTTTGAAGTCTGGGCGTGTGATGCCTCCATTCCCTTCTTTTTTTTTTTTTTTCAGTAGAGCTTTGGCTATTAGGGGTTTTTGGTGACTCTATATGAATTTCATCAATATTTATTCTATGTCTTTGAAGAATGTCATTGACATTTTTATTGGAATAGTACTGAATCTGTAAATTGCTTTTGGTAGGATGGCCATTTTGAGAATGGTTAATTCTTCCAATCTGTGAGCAGGGGATGTCTTCCCATTTCTTTTTGTCTTCTTCTATTTCTTTTAACAGTGTTTCATAGTTTTCTTTGTATAGGTCCTTTACCTCTTTTGTTAGGTTTATTCCCAAGTATTTGATATTTTTTTGTTTCAGTTATAAAAGGGAGGGTTTTTTTGATTTCTTCTTCTTCAGACTAATTGTTAGTGTATAGGAAGGCTACTGATCTACTGATTTTTTTGTGTGTTGATTTTGTATCCTGCTACTTTACTAAACTGGTTGATTATTTTGAGTAGTTTTCCTGTGGAGTTTTTGGGGTTTTCTGTGTATATTATCAAATCATCTGCAAATAGTGATAGTTTTACTTCTTCCATGCCTATTTGGATTCCTTGTATGTCTTTCTCTTGTCTTATTGCTCTGGCTAGGACTTCCAGTATTATATTGAAAAGCAGTGGTGACAGTGGACATCGTTGTCTTGTTCCAGATCTTAATGGAAATGCTTTCAGCTTTTCGCCATTGAGAATGATACTGGCTATGGGCTTGTCATATATGGCCTTTATGATGTTGGGGTATGTTCCTTGTATCCCGAGAATTTCAAGGTCCTTTATCATAAATGGGTGTTGTACTTTGTTGAAAGCTTTCTCAGCATCTATTGATACTATCATATGGTTTTTATATTTCTTTTTGTTGATGTGTTGGATTACATTGATTGATTTTTCAGATGTTGAACCATCCTTGTGTCCCTGGAATAAATCCTACTTGGTCATGGTGAATTATGGATACATTGTTGGGTTCTGTTAGCTAAAATTTTATTGAGGATTTTTGCATCAGTGTTCATTAGAGAGATTGGCCTGTAGTTTTCTTTCTTTGTGTTGTCCTTGTTTGGTTCTGGTATTAGTGTAATGTTGGATTCATAGAATGTTTTTGGTATTATCCCTTCTTTCTCAATTTTTTGAAAGAGTTTATAAAGGATAGGCACTAATTAATTTCTGAATGTTTGGTAGAATTCTTTTGTAAATCCATCTGGTCTTGGACTTTTGTTTTTGGGGAGGGTTTTGATTACCATTTCAATATCACCTCTTATAATTGGTCTGTTTAGGTGTTCTATTTCTTCCTTATCTAGCTTTGAGTGATTGTAAAGTTGTAGGAATTTGTCCATCTCTTCTAGATTGTTGAATCTGTTTGCATATAATGATTCCTAGTAGTTTCTGATCATTCTTTTGATTTCTGCTGTGTCTGTTGTGATTTCACCTCTCTCATTTATGATCCTATTTATTTGTGCTTTCTCCCATTTTCCCTTTGTGAGCCTGGCTAGGGGTTTGTTTATTTTATTTATTTTTTCAAAGAGCCAACTTTTGATTTCATTGATCTTTTGGATTGTTTTTTTTTGTTTCTATTTCATTTATTTATGCATTGATTTTTATTATTACCTTTCTTCTACCGGTTTTAGGGTCTTTTTGTTGTTCTTTTTCTAGTTCTTTGAGACATGTGCTTAGGTTGTTTCTTTGAGTTCTTTCTTGTTTCTTGATGTGAGCCTCTATTGCTATATATTTTCCTCTTATTACTGCTTTTGCTGTGTCCCATACATTTAGGAAATGTAAGAAATTGGTGCCTTCCTTGTCATTCAACTCAAAGTATTTTTTAATTTCTTCTTTGATCTCCTCATTATTCCCGTGGTCTTCCAGTAGTGTGGGTTTCAATCTCCATGAGGTAGGAGAGATCCTTGCTTTCTTTTTATGGTTTATTTCTAGTTTGATGCCTTCATGGTCAGAAAAGATTATTGCTATGATTTCAATTTGGTGTATCTGTTGATGTTTGTCTTGTGTCCCAGTATGTGATTGATCCTGGATAATGATCCATATGCACTTGAGAAATATGTGTACTCAAATTTTTTTGGGTTTAATGTTCTATAGATGTCTGTTAAGTCCATGAGGTCTAGATCCTTATTTAGAGCTTTAGTGTCCTTACTTATTTTTTGTATCATTGATCTATCCATTGTTGATAGTGGTGTGTTGAAGTCTCCTACTACATATGTATTTTCTCTGATATCTGTTTTCAGAAATGATAATAGTTGTCTGATATATTTTGGTGTTCCTTCATTTGGTGAGTATATGTTAATGAGTGCTATGTCTTCTTGAAGTATTGTCCCCTTGATCATAATGCAGTGACCGTCTGGGTCTCTTTTTACCTTTTTGAGTTTGAAATCTTTTTTATCTGATATAAGTATAGCTGTTCCTGCCTTCTTTTTTGGTCCATTTGGTCCATTTGCTTGTAGGATTGTTTTCCATCCTTTTTTTTTCAGTCTGTTTTTATCTTATGTAGTTAAATGTGTTTCATGGAGACAGCAAAAGGTTGGGTTTTGTTTCTTAATCCAGCCTACGACTCTGTGTCTTTTTATTGAAGAGTTTAGTCCATTTACATGTAGAGTTAATATTGATGTGTTAACATCTGTATTTGCCATTTTTTTTGTCTTTTCTCTGGTTTATTTATTTATTTATCTTAAAAAATTTTTTTGTCTTGTTTCATTCTTATTCATCCTTTTGTTGGTTCTGGCTTTAGGACTCCTTATAGTATTTTTTGGAGTGGGGGGTTTAGTTGTAATGAAATTCCAGAGTTTCTGTTTGTCTGGGAAGGCCCTTATTCTCTCCATAGAAGAAGGAAAGCTTTGTGGGATAGAGTATTCTTGGTTGGCATTTGTTGCCTTGGAATCTGTTGACTATGTCCCTGCGCTCACTCCTTGTTTGCAGTGTTTCTTTGGAGAAGTCTAATGTCAGCCTGATTGGTTTTCCTTTGTATGTTATCTGTTTCTTCCCTCTTGTCAGCTTCATTATTTTTTCCTTGTCTTGGATTCTTGGGAGTTTTACTATTATGTGTCTTGCTGTATTTTTCCTTTCATCATGGAAGTTTGGTGTTCTTCTCGCTTCTTATATGTCTATTTTCAGCTCCCTTGTCATGTTTGGGAAGTTCTCTTCAATTATTTCCTTGAATATTTTCTCTGTTCCTATGTCTCTCTCCTCTCCTTCTGCGATTCCTATAACTCTTATATTTCCTTTCCTCATGGAGTCAGATAGTTCCTGAAGTCTTTCTTCATTCTTTTTCCTTCATACTTCTCTTTTCTTTTCTGTTTTGGTTCTTTTTATTTGTGTGTCTTTGAGAGAATAATGGAGAGTTATTCATTCTTCCATTTCATCTATTCTGCTTTCATTGCTTTTCCCAGAGTGCTTTAGCTCCTCCATTAATACTTTGATCTCTTGCATTTCTTTCACTTCCCTCCTTAGGGACTCAATTTCATCCTTCTGATCGTTGATTATTTTTCCCATATAATTTTCGACTTCTTTCAGTTTTTTAATCATGGTGATTTTAAATTCTCTATCGGGAAGACTCATAAGTTCTTCTAAGTCACTGGTGTTGCAGCCTGGTGTTTGATTGTCTTTTTGTAATGAGTCTTTTTCCTGGGGATGTGCTTGGCTGCCTGTAATTTTTCTTCTCCTAGCTGCTTATTTTCTAATTTGTCCAATGTGTTGGGACACTGTGTCGCTGGTACTGGCCAGCATCTCTTTGGTGTGCTCTTTCTGGGATGTCAGGAACTGGCAATCCAATCAAGTCCAATACTGTTATGCCAGAAGTCCAGTAGGGCAGTGGTATTATGGATATGTTAATGGTCGCTGTCCCCGAAAATCTCTTCCTTCTCTATTTGTTTAATTCCAGAGGTGGGTCTTGAGGTCCCATAGACTGCCCTGGTGGTGGCTGGATCACCTGCTGGGCTCCAAATTGCTGTATCCCCATCTAGGCTCCGACTCTTTGCCAGGCGGGGCCTGGCTTATGGGGGCCTTCAGCTCACCGCTGACTGTGGGGATAGCCCTTTCTCAGTCCCACACAACAGCTTTGGTGAGGTCCATATGGGCACATAATTCCCTGTCTTAAATATGGCACATCTGCTGAGCACTTCTCAGAGCCCTGGGTCTGCCCAGGTGGTGGCTGGATCCCCCTCTGGGCTCTGACTTGCTGCCAGGCGGGGCCTGGCTTATTGGGGCCTTCAGCTCACCTCTGACTATGGGGACAGCCCTTTCTCAGTTTTACACAAAAGCTTTAGTGAGATCTGGATAAGCGCAGAATTCCATGTCTAAATATGGCACGTCTGCCGGGCACCTCCGTAGGCCTTGGGTCTCTAAATATAAGAATTTATATGAAGCTAAAGGGGAGGGGAAAAATCACACAATTTCATAAATTTGCATTACGTTGCAACCAAAGAAATAGTAGCACCCCTTATTTTGTTTCATGTTGACATATGAGTATACATTCTAATGGATGAAACAAGTTCTGCTAAATATAGTAATCATAAAATATTTAAAAAGATATTTGCTGTTTTCTTCAGAGCTATGAAATGAATAAATTTTATCAGTGGTTATTATGTGATCTTGTATGAGGGAAATAAACCAGATATGAGACTATAAATACTGCATTGTGTTAATATGAAGAGAATGGCAAAATTAGTGTATTTAATTCTCAGATGTGCAGCTCTATTATGGATTGCATTTTACTTTTAGCTTGGTTTTCTCTCCTATGATACACTTGCCTTTAATTATTCAGAGCTCCATTTTAATAAATTGGAAAATCCTTACTTTAATTTGACCTTATCAGTACTTACTCTACAATTCCTGTTCCATTGAAATAAATATGGAAGTTTTGTGATATGTGAGGTAGTAAAAATAACAGAGGAGTTTAGAATTAGAAATATCTGGGTTTAAATTTTGAAACTAAGGGCCTCCCTGGTGGCCTAGGTGTTAATTCTCAGAGCATTTGATCTCTGGCCACAAAGCTAACCCACAAGTGGTGCAGCAGACCTCTCTTGTTTTACTCACTATTCCCCTTAGCAGTGTATTTCAGTAAATCCACCTGTTTGCTACCCACTTGTCTCTGGTGAATTCTTTCACCCCCTGAACCTCTGGCCTATACCCCAGTTGTTCTATATGCAAAAAAAATTTAAATTTATTAATCTTGTGAAAATTTGCTCAATTTCATTTATAAGACAACTCACTCATATGTATTATATTTTCAAGATTTGTTTATAATGAGAGCATATAAAAATGTGTGATTCTTAATTATTGTAAAACTTGCTATATTATTCAAGGTATGGTAACTAATTGAAAAAGTTTAATAATTTAAGGAGCTTATTGAAACAAAATTTTAATGACTTAATGCAATAAAAGCATATTTCTTAAGTCACAGACATAAGTCATTGGGGTAGGAGGGCATCTGTTGGCTCTACCATACCTCAGTGCACTGGGTTCCTCTGCAGACTGGTGACAGAAGCAAAGAGAGGAGAGTGGAGAAAATGGGTCAGAGGAGAGTCCCTGCTTCACTCCTGGGAGGATCATCTGAAATTAGTCCAGAGAGGCACTAGATGCAGAAAACCCTCAGAACTGAGACAAAAGTAGAGTACTTATTGGACATCAGAAAAAATCACTGACGGCACCAGAAGGACTCTGAGGAAATTTAGCATCATAGAATAAAAAGTGGGTAGAGAGAACTGTAGCAGGAGTGTGAGCTGGTGGAACAAACCTAAGCTCCCATGTTTGGCTGGTGGACCTGGGGAGGGAGAGCTGGTTAATGTATAAGTGTATGCTTAACTGAGAGGAGACAGCTGTGGAGGTGCCAGGGTGACCCAGAAGGTTGGTTCCCCAGTGAAGAGGAAAGGGAACAAAACTGTGTTCACCTTCCATCACTCCCTCAGAACTTAGGCTTATCTGTGGAGAGGTGCTGAAAGAGCAACTGCAGACTATAGAGATCTGGAAACACAGAGAGGAGGACTATCAGGAGTACCAGATACATGAGTCACCATGCACTCCACTTTCACCAGTAACTGGACTCTTTCACACTCCTCCTCGACCCTCTGATTCAGCAACTGAAAGTTAGATCTCCCCAACACACAGTGATATACAGCATACTAAAATGCCAAACCAGGAAATGCTAAACAACAAAGATTTCAAAAAAGTCTGCTGAAAAAGTGGAAGTTATGCACCCTTAGGACCCTTTTGGTAAAATGGCAAAGTGTGAAGCTCAAAAAAGGGACAGATGGAAAACTACAACATATGGCAAGTTGAGTTCTGGAGAAAATATTTAACCACATATATCAAACAAATATCCAGAATCCAAACACAAAAACTTGGAAGGTCTTTTCTTCCTATCAGAACATAGTTCAAAATTTCCAGGAAAAATTCAAAGAAATGAAAAATAACAAGAAAAGCTGATCAAAGAAATAAAAGAAAACTCAGAAAAACAAATTAATGTCCTGAGAAATAAAATTAAAGAACAGAAGATAGAAATTCAAACTTTAATTAAGAAAACAAGAGAGACACAAGATGCATAACAATCCATAGAGGAGATAAAACAAATTCTGGTGAAAGCTAGGGAAGTAGAATATGCCAAGTAGAAGACTGAAATGGTGACTTGGAAGATGGAAATGCACGAATAATCCAGACGGGAGAAGAAAGAACTACAAAGTAAAAAGATGAAGAAGCACATCAAGAATTATCTGACTCCATGAGGAGAGGCATTATAAAAGTAATGTGTATTCCAGAAGGGGAAGAGGGTGAGAAGGGAACAGAGAATTTATTCAAAGAAACAATAGAGGAAAACTTTCCAAACCCGGACAAGACCTAAATATAAATATCTATGAAGCTAAAAGAATACCTGGTTACCTAAACATAATCCAGCCTACACCAAGAAATACAGCTGTGAAACTTCCAATAATTTAATATGAGAAAGTATATTGAAACTGGCCAGAGGGAAGAAACAGACAACCTGTAAAGGTAGCGCAATCAGGCTTTCATTGAACTTCCCTGAGGATGGGGATGTTTACCTCAAATAACCCTTAATATTGCCACTGTAATGGCGAGCATGAAGATGCTTATTACATTGCAGCTGCTGATGCAAATCAGAGATGGTCAAAATCCCAACAAATGTAACACCAGCTGTAAATGACTCTATATTAAGAAAGTGTTTCTTTTCCAGAACAAATATGAATGGGGAAAATTGAACATATTTTTGTAACAATCTGTTTGTGTGACAGTGAAGAAAATATTTTTAAGTGATTTGAGGACTAGTTTCTAAGTCTTTTTCACACTGCTTGGTGTATTTCATATTTTGGCAGCTGTTTAAAACACTTTGAATGCATTTGGCTTAAATAGCCCATTTAAATTGGTTCTAGACTATTCAAGTAACATTCCAAAGGGCAACATTCTATTCCTGTATGCATACCTCCTAGCCCCTGTTGTTAATGCAAAGAAACAAACTCTCCCAGACAGACAGATCCATATAACTATTTGCATAGTCATGTTTTGAAGTCTGTGATCATGTTTCTTCCTCTCGGCTGACAAAACAGATATGTTTGTATTGATGATGTGAACAATTAAAAAGATCAGTGAGAGGGCCTCCCCGGTGGCTACAGCCTCTGCAGCACCGGTTCAATCCCTGGCCACCAGGCAAGGGTCCCACGGCGAGAGTCCCACGGGACTCGCAGACCTCTCCTGCCGCCCGCTGCTCCCCTCAGCAGTGTATTTCATCAGTCTGCCTGTTCTGCTCTCTGCTCTGTTCTGGTGAATTCTCTCACCCTCCTGCACTTCTGACTGTGCACAGTGCTTGTATAAATAAATAAATAAATAAATAAATCTTTAAAAAAAAATGATCAGGATATTTGAACGGAATGTCACCTTCTAGGTAAAACCATTAGTGAAGATTTAATAAAATACCCAGTCTATCAATATCGTGCAAGAGTGGGCTGAAACCTCGAAATTGAATCTCAGCTGCTAGAATGTAAATATTACTTTGAGAAAATGTAGCTAAAATTTTACAAGGACTATGACATTTCTAAGAGGAAGTAAGCCACGTCAGTCCCCTCATAAGTACTTCAGCACAAATATAAAGCTCACAGTCTGGCTCTGGTAAGATTCCTCATTTGTAAAACTTACTTTACTCCTCTGCACTGAAGGAACAAAGTGCTTTCGAAAGGATTATCTGTGAAGGATTCAAAGAAGTCTTTGTGGGGATTTTTATTTAACTTTTTAGATTACCATTCTTAGTTGTGATTTGGCAAGTGATTCTATTTTCCAAACACTTCATCATATTTTCAGGCGATGAAAAGTGAGTTTGAAGCAAATCTTATCTGTGAACTTTGTCACCTTCCTTTAGTGTGAAAAGCAACTCAGTGTGAGAATAATCGACTGAGGCTCTAGATAAATATTTATCCAGGAGAACTTAAAGGAGCCAAGGACTATTTATTGATTTTCTATTGCAAGTGAGGCACGATGAGCAAGATAAAATTCCTACCTCAAGTAGCCTATTAGGTATTGAGTGATGGAATCATATGAAAGGAAAATCTAATACCAACTATGTAAGTGTGCATATGGGGGGAGCAGGGTGGTGTTTTGCAGGCAGAAGAAAATATCCTGAAGAAAATAATACTTAAGCTGAGAGCTGCATGATATACAGGAGTTGGCCAGAGGAGAAGTGGGGAAGTTGAAGGGCAGGTGTGTCAGGTCAAGGAAGAGTACCTACAAAAGGGTTGGGGCTGACAGAACATGGTCTACTCTGAGAACTGAATTCTGAGTCCAATATGATTGGGTAATTGTAGCGCCAGCAACAAGGCACAGAGCAGGCAGGGGACTTGAGGGCCAGGAGGCTGGCAGGCCTCCCAGCCCCTGGGGATCCCCTACTCTCTCTTTGGGCTCTCTCTGGCATTTTCTCATGTTCCTGCTTCTCTGTAGTCACTCGTCTCTCATATCTGTGCTGCTGTAGCCTTCCTTGTGTCTCTGTGTGACAATGCCCTTATAGCCTCAGCCTCCAGGCTCAGATGTACCCATTTTACACATGCCCACACCATACTCCAGGTATCCACCATCAGGCATGTGTGCCCTGAGCCCATGATCCCAAGTGCCTCCTACATTCAAGACCGCAAGTGATACCCACAGAGGTCAGTGGCATAAAAGCCTAACTATTCATTTACCATACTGTTGCCTATTGAATTTTGTTAAGAATGGTGTCTTAGTCAGACATATCTAAATACAATAGACTGGGTGGGCTTAAATAATACATATTTCTCACAGTTTTGGAGGATAGGAAGTCTAAGATCAAGGTGCCAGCAGATTCATTTCTTGGTAAGGATTCTCCTCCTGACTTGCAGACAGCAGCCTTTTAGTTTATGCTCATATAACAGTGAGAGGAAGCTCTTGTTGCTTCCTCTTGGGCACTATTCTCCCTCACGGGGGCTCAACCCTCTTGGCCTCCACTAAACCTCATTACTTCTCAAAGACCCTGTAGCATCACATTGGTGGTTGAACTTCAAAATATTGAAGGTGTCCGAATCAGTTCATCCCTGTATTTTCAGAACTGGTTTCCTCAAGACATTCTGCTCCAGTTTTCAGAGAATTTTATGCTAAAAGCAAAGAAATCCCTTGAGGCTGAGGAGAAGGTTCTGTCCTTGCTTAAGTCCTTTGCCTTCCACTACTCAAAGAAATGATTGTCAATTCCTAAAACTTTCCTCTTCTTAATCAGAGAAGCAATCACTGCCCTCTTTGATAACCCAGAATATTTTGTTGGGGGACTCAACCAGTTGTAAGTTTTTCAGTGAGCATGTTCTCTTTATCTAAGAATCTCATCTTAAATCTCACGACAAGGTCGCCCCTTCTTCTCTGTCAGTAAAGATCCTCTACATCTCCTTGATGACCCAGGTCCCTCAAAGCAACATAAGTATCCCCAGTCTACTTCATTATGATATAGAATTTATAAGCATATAAATTCTCCATGTATGTGTTCTAAAATTTGAGCTCTTCTCTTACTGTCTGTCTGATATAATTTGTCAGTCTGTCCAGTCTTAGAAGAAACCAGATGGGGTGGGAAAATTTTCCCCTGTGTTTCACTTATATGAATTTTGGACAAACTATAAACATTCATGACATAACAAATGGGGATTTTTCTTAGGAATATTGAAGCATATTAAATTATTAGTTATTGACAGATTATTAATTATCAATCTGACAATGGTGTATAGGACCTTATTACTAACTCCTCAGTGAAAATCTTTGAATGGAATAAATGATCTGTGAAACAATTTCTGTACCCAGTCCTCTTCTCCAGAAACTTTGTCACTATATTATATAGATTTTATATATAAAATTCTTATTTTATATGTATATATATATTTGCTTTTCCAAAAGTGTTTTCCTAGTATTTTCACTGGTTTCATGAGCAACAAATAATATCCTTTTTTTTTTCCTGCAAAACAACATGCAAACTTGGAAGAAGAATGTTTTCTTGAGCACTCTAGATAATGGTCTTAAGTCAGGATCAGAACAAAATCACCTTCAACTGTTTCTTCAAATGAAGATAATTATCTCTGCTTTCTTTTTTTCCTTTCCCCTTTTAAACCCATTTTCTTTAGTAGTGAGAAAGATAACAATGAAATTCTACTTTAGGGTCACAAGTTAGCTTAGTTAAATCTGTCTCTCTAAAACAATAAAAATAATGTGAGATAAAAGCCATATATGACAAACCTACTGCCAATATTACCCTCAATGGTGAAAAGCTGAAGGCCTTTCCTTCAGGAACAAGGATGTCCTCTCTCACCACTGCTCTTTAATATAATACTGGAAGTCCTAGCCAGAGCAATAAGACAAGAGAAAGACATACAAGGAATCCAAATAGGGAAAGAAGAAGTAAAACTATCACTATTTGCAGATGATATGATAATATACGTAGAGAACCCTAAAAATTCCACAGAAAAACTACTCAGAATAATCAACCAGTTTAGAAAGTAGCAGGATACAAAATCAACACACAAAAATCAGTACCCTTCCTATACACAAACAATCAATATGAAGAGGAAGAAATCAAGAATACCATTCCTTTTATAATTGAAACAAAAAAAAATCAAATACTTGGGAATAAACCTAACAAAAGAGGTGAAGGAACTATACAAAGAAAATTATGAAACACTGTTAAAAGAAATAGAAGAAGACACAAAGAAATGGAAAGACATCCCCTGCTCATGGATTGGAAGAATTAACATTATTAAAATGGCCATCCTACCAAAAGCAATTTACAGATTCAGTTCTATTCCAATAAAAATCTCAACAGCATTCTTCAAAGAAACAGAACAAATCTGATGAAATTCATATGGAACCACAAAAAAATCACGAATTGCCAAAGCCCTACTGATGAAAACAAAAGAGAAAGGAGGTATCATACTTCCAAACTTCAAACTACAGTACAAAGCCATAATAATTAAAACAGTTTGGTATTGGCGTAAAAACAGACACACAGACCAATGGCACTGAATAAAGAGCCCAGAAATAAAGCCACACGTATTTGGACAACTAATCTTTGACAAAAGAGCAAAGAATATGCGGGCCTCCCCTGGTGGCGCAGCAGTTGAGCAGTTTAGCACTGGGCTGCAAGGCTGCCCACAGCCTCTTGTAAGCTGGTTCATTCCCAGGCTGCCGGCGAGGGTCCTACAAAAAAAAAAAAAAAAAAAAAAAAGGAGCAAAAACTATGCAATGGAACACAGACAGTTTGTTCAATAAATAGTGCTGGGGAAACTGGACCACCACATGCAAAAAAATGAAACTAGATGACTACCTCTCACCGTGCACAAAAATCAACTGAAAATGGATAAAGGAACTAGATATAAGACCTGAAACCATAAAATACATAGAGGAAAATATAGGTAAAATATTACAAGACAGACAGCTTAGTAACATCTTTAAAGACATCACCCAAAGCAAAGAAAGTCAAGGAAAAGATAAACACCTGGGATTACATCAAACTGAAAAGCTTCTATACAGAAAAAAGAAACATTAACCAAAATAGAGAGACACCCCACTGACTGGGAAAAAATTTTTCATGCCATGCAACTGAAAAGGAACTGATCACAAAGACATGCAAAGAACTCACACAACTCAACAAAAACAAAATAAACAATCCAGTCAAGAAATGGGCAGAAGAACTTAAAAGACATTTCTCCAAAGAGGAAATGCAAATGGCCAACAGGCATATGAAAAAATGTTCAACATCCCTTATAATCAGGGAAATGCAAATCAAAACCACAATGAGATACCACCTTACACCAGTAAGAATGGCACATTCAAAAAAAGAAGCAACAGCAAATGTTGGTGAGGATGTGGAGAAAAAGGAACTCTTCTGCATTGCTGGTAGGAGTGCCAACTGGTCCAACCACTGTGAAAAGCTGTCTGGAGTTTCCTCAGTCTACTAAAAATGGAGCTACCGTATGACCCGGCAATTCCACTCCTAGGGATCTACCCAAAGGACACAAAATCATTGATCCAAAAGAACACATGTACCCCTATGTTTATTGCAGCACTATTTCAATAGGCAAAACTTGGAAACAACCCAAATACCCAACAAAAGATGACTGGATCTGGAAGATGTAGTATACATACACAATGGAATATTATTCAATAATCAATAAAGATAAACTCATGCCATTCACAGCAACATGGATGGAGCTAGAAGGAATTATGTTCAGTGAAATAAGCCAAAAGGAAAAAGAAAAATATTGGATGATTTCAGTTATAGCAGGAATATGGGGGAACCAAATAAGGCATCTGTGTAAAAAATAAAATAACAGTACAAAAGACAACAAAACAAAAATGGACAATTATAAATCAGAGACATACTGCAGGGTTGGAGGCGGGAGAGGGATCAGAGAGAAGAAGGGAGGAACACAGGGGACTGAGGTGATGGTGCATGGGTGCATTGGTGAAGGAAACTCTATGGGGACTATGCCTAAGGGGTGGGGGAAACAAATATTGTTTAAAAGTGAACAATGATGTAAACATAAATAAATAAATAAACAATGTGAGAGATTGTATCAGTCAGAGTTTACACCAGTCAGAAACCACACAATTTGAACAGTACAAGTTTAATATAAATAATTATTAATTATGTCAGAGGACTGACTATTAAGTGTTGGCAAGATACTAAGGACTCTCTTAGGTCTAATTGAGAGTACTGCAGTATAAACAACTTGGAAAAAGAGCCTTTCCCCAAAGCTGGATTTCAGACCTCAATGAAGAAGGTATAGTTATAGCCCAGTATATGGCAGAGAAGTTCACAAGATATCTATGGCAAAGAAGGCCTACAGCTTCTGGGCAAATAGAGGAGTTGGGGTGTTAAGAGTCACTTGGGTGGCACAAAGCCTGTGAGGTCTCCCTCAGGAGGGTCTCTCGAGGGTGGTCACCTGTCTGGGCGTGGAGTTGTAAACTCACCAAGTTAGCATGCAATGTGCTGACTGAATGCCCCGTGCATCTCTGGCTATCATATGTTAGGCACAAAAAGAAACAAACCGAACCATACAAGAACCAGAAAAGGAACTTCCCATTTCCTCTAATGTCCTTACAATCTTCTTGATTGAAAAGTTACTTGTGATCAAAAAAGATAAACTCATGCCATTTACTGCCATGTGGATGGAGCTCAAAGGAATACTAAGTGAAATAAGTCAGAACGAGAAAGATAAATACTGGATGGCATCACTGATATGGGGACTGTAGAGTAATTAAACTTAAGAGTCAAATAAAAACAAGCTTAGAAAATAGTCTTTTATAGTTTCACTTATATGTGGAATCTAGAGAAACACAACAAAGGATCAGACAAAGACAAATTGTAAGACTGACCCAGATATGAGACACTGGGTAGCAGAGGGGGAGTGGCATTATAGAACAACAGTGGAGAACTGCGGGAGGAGAATGCTTGGAGTGTGGTGGAGGACTGGGTGCTTTGGTGGTGGGAAAATAATGGTGACGGCACCTGAGGGGAGAAATCCTGTATTGTTAAAATATAAACAGGGATGTTTGGGCCACCTGGTGGCGCAAGGGGTTAAGAGGCAGCCATGAAGCTATCTGCAGCCTCTGCAGCATAAGTTTGATCCGCCGGGCCAGGAAGCAACCCACATGGCACAGCAGACCTCTCCTATCTAGCCTGCTGCTCCCCTCAGCAGTGTATTTCGGTCAGTCTGCCTGTTCTGTTCCCCATTCTGTCTCTGGTGAATCTTCTCACCCCCCACACCTCTGGCCTGTACCCCAGCTCTTCTATGCATAAATAAATCTTTTTTTAAAAGGGGTGGGGGTGTTTAAAAGGAAAAAGAAAAAAGGTAAAAAGAAAAAAATAAATACATTTGTACCAGAGTGAAAAAATAGGTCTAATCCTTGATAGCCAAGTACAGAGCTAACTAGCCCAGAGGAGGGAGTGTGTGACGAAGGGGTAAGAATGAAGAAGGAAGGAAGCACAAAGGACTATGGTAGTGGACTGTGGGTGATTTTGTGGTAGGTGCACTACAGTGGCACACCTGATGGAGATATCCAAATAGTACCTCAGTAAAAAAGGGGAAAGAGACAGAGAGAGAAGGAGGGAGAGAGAGAGAGAGAAAACGAGAGAGAGCGCTATAATAATAATGAAAGATGTTTAACATTGCTTACAGGGTCTATCTAGCTCCATTATCTAGAAATCAATAAAAATCTGTGAAGTACTTGACTAGACTTTTAAACTGCGCCTCAGACTTCCAAGGACTAGTCTTCTGGAGGGAAATGAACAGATGGTGCCTAAAGAAATTGGTCAAATTTCTGAGACAATATTGTTATTTGACACTGCATCATCAACTGGAGCATCTGTCAAGAGGAAGAGTTATGCTTCTGTGCTGCTTTCCTTCAATAAGTAACCACATTTCTCTTTACTTCTCACTGTTCAGCATGCATTTTTTTCATAAGCTGGTGTCAGAAAATTTCAGTGACTCACTGACATAATTTTAAAAAGATACTACAACAATAGCATTATTGAAATTCCCTCTGAGACAAAGAGAGATTTCACTAGAAGAGAAATTGACATTTGTTCAGTTATTTCTGACACGAAGATTATTTAGAGTCAGTCACTTAATCTCAAGGGAATTATGATGTGTAATGACATTTCAGCAAAGGAAAAAAAAAACCCTAAAATTTTATGGAAACTCCACATCCTCGTTGTTTTCCATCATTCTAAGTTATTCAAATGTTTATATGATGGAGAAAATACACTATTTATTCTTGCCATGTATTATTGGTTCTTGCCATGTATTATTGGTTCTTGCCATGTATTATTCTTACTATAGGAAATGCCTGTGTTAGAGATTATCTCCAAATGCTGCAGTATTTATAATATTGTCTGGATCAATGAAGACAATGATTGTAAATGCCCATATATAAATAACCACTTCCTATCCGAAATTATAGAAGAATAGACAGGAGGCATGTACTAAGGTTTATTTATTTATTTTTTAAGATTTATTTATTTATTTATTTATTTAGACAAGCACTGGGTACAGTCAGAAGCACAGGAGGGTGAAAGAATTCACCAGAGCCAGAGCGGGGAGCAGAGCAGGCAGAGGGACCGAAGCGCACTGCTGAGGGGAGCAGCGGGCGGCAGGAGAGGTCTGCACGCCATGCGGGACCCTCCTCCGGTGACCGGGGAGCAGCCGGGATCGAACCGGCGCTGCAGAGGCTGCGGGCAGCTTCGCAACCCAGCGCTCAACCGCTGCGCCACCGGGGAGGCCCCACATGTACTAAGTTTTGAGCAATCATATTCATAGCAATAAAACCATTGTTCAAGGATGTTTCACAGTCTTTTCAAATAGAAGATAGTAAGAATTGTCAAGGACAGAATGAATAGTCCAAACCATACGTGAAACCAGGTTATGTTTTCCATACTAAGTATCCAACAATTCCATCAAGTTTCCCAATACAATCTTTATAGCCTAAGTTCTTTAGCCATTTTAAATATTTCTGCTTAATGCTGTTCCAGTTCAGCTGAGGCTTTATGTAGATTAAGCTAAGCCAATGGGCTCTCTTTCCTACATCAGAATTAGAAACTCATGAGCTGACCCAGGGCTTGGGAAAAGAGAGAAGAGTTAGTTTTGTTTTTCTTCTTTTGCCAAATCCTGTTTTGTTTTTGTTTGCCATTTTATGTATTATTTTAGAGGAATTTGATTTACATGAGCTGAACAAGAACAGAAACTGTCCATCGGAAGAAACTCTAGTGTTCTACATTAGAAAGAAAAAAGACCTTCTTCCTTACTCCTAATAATATGAAAAGTGTATCTTTCCTCCAGGAGCAGTGAAGACTAGATTTCTAAATAAAAATGCTTAGGGACACAAATTGGTTGGAATTATTGGAAGAAGGATGCTAGATAACTTAGTGCTGGACTTGCTCACTGAGATTTACTTGGATTACATATTACAGACCAACTTAGCTAAAAGAAATTTAGATGTTCTTATTCAATTTAAAGTTACATCAAATTATATCAAATAATATTGTTATGGGTATTATAATTTTGATAATTGGTTTGCTGAAATGGCTCCCAGGGATAATGAATCTAGCAAAGCTGAAGCTTTCCCAAGGTACTCTTTGGTTCTCCCTCTGTTCATGAAATCTCCCATATTGTTCCCACCTCCACTCCCAAAACCGTCACCTGCTTCTCTGTGCTTACATGGTCCTTTATATACTTTCTGTTGTAACAGTTATCACTTGAAGTTTTAATAATTTGTTTATGCCTTCCACTAGATCATTTTCTCTTCAATAGTGTGAATATTGTCCTGTTCATTTTTATATCTATGGCCCATAAAACATGCTCATGTCATTGCTGATTGAATCAGAGATATAAAAATTAGTAAAGTTTGGATCATTCGTTGGGATGACCATGTCCAAAACTCTGCTTATCACTTACCCAATTCTTTGTGACATTTATGGAAAAAACAATTCCAACTCAAAGCTCCTAAAAATGGTCCTAAGGACAAACAGCAAATGAAAAAAAATCAAGAAAAAATGTATTGAGTTTCAGTAAGAAAGATGAGAGTCTGTGATGTTAGAACAAAGACGGCCTCCTCCTTCTCTCCTTCCCACTTCAGCAAGAGAATGTCCTCTCCTGACTGCTGCGGCCAAGAATATATGACCCCTGGGCCTCCCCGGTAGCGCAGCGGTTGAGCGCTGGGTTGCGAAGCTGCCCGCAGCCTCTTTGGTGCCGGATCGATCCCCGGCTGCTCCCCGGCCTCCAGAGGAGGGTGCGTCCCACATGGCGCGCAGACCTCTCCTGCCGCCCGCTGCTCCCCTCAGCAGTGTACTTCGGTCCTTCTGCCTGCTCTGCTCCCTGCTCTGGCTCTGGTGAATTCTCTCACCCTCCCGCGCTTCTGACTGTGCCCAGTGTATGTATAAACAAACAAACAAACAAAAAACAAACAAATAAATAAATAATACATGTCTCTTAAAAAAAAAAAAAAAATATATGACCCCTTACTTCTCCAGCTCTTAGTCAGAAGGCCTTTATGCCTGGAGGAATGGGTCTTTGGTGCTTTTCATCCTCTGCCAGCAACCTGTTGCTGAGGCTAAGCTCTAGTTGCTAGTTCATGAGAGGTGGGACCCCTTCCTCTACCCATTCCAAATGAAGGCTCTAATTTGGGTATAGTACTAAGAATAATGGTGCCCCGATTGAGCTTTCTCTATCTCATGAGACAGTGCTTCCATACTAGGAAAGGGAACTGTGTCTGTCCCCCCACTGAGTAATCACCGTTAGAGTGGCATTGAGACAGGGCAGGATAAGAACTGCCCAGTGTCCTGTTTGAAAAAGGAAATTGAACTGAGACTGAGTTAGGCTGAGTTGCTCAACTACATGTTTGAACAGGAGAAGTAAATCATGAATGGTGGGTCCTGTCCCAACATCCTGTCAAAACAATTTGGCCCACCAGTCTAACCAAATATACTATACAAGACAAAAAGCATTAAATCCTGACTAATGATTTTCCCACAATTTACTGGAGGTGGAAGGCCAAAAGCTCCACATGCACAATTAGAAGGTAACCTCTCTGCACATGCACAGGTATAGACCAATCTAGAACAAATTATGTCACTGCTTTCTTTTGCCTCACTATGGGGACCTACCTGTTAAAATCTCCTAATTCCCTTCTTGGAGCCAGGCTGCAGTTTGCTTTTGTTTTCCCCCCCTCTTTTTTTTTAAAGATTTTTTTTATTTTTATACAAGAGCTGGGGTACAGGCCAGAGGCACGGGAGGTTGAGAGGATTCACCAGAGACAGAGCAGGGAACAGAACAGGCAGACCACCGAAATACACTGCTGAGGGGAGCAGTGGGCGAGACAGGAGAAGTCTGCTGTGCCATGTGGGCATCTCCCTGGCCAGCCAGGAATTGATCCAGCGCTGCAGAGGCTGCAGACAGCTTCATAGCACTGTGCTCAACGTGCCGCACCACCAGGGAGGCACTGCAGTTTGCTTTTCCTGGCACTGTTTACCTCTTGCACAACGCTCTCATAAGACCTTTGCTGGCTCAGCTGAAACCCCCTAGTGAATTCTTTTCCTATTGTATCTCTAGACCCCCTACTTTTGAGGGGTTCTATAACAGGGTGATGATGGCAAGAGAAGATTGCCTCTATCACTAGAGCCCTGGGGGGAGAATCAGACATAAAATAGATAGCTCTTAATCTCTTCCCAAAGGAACTGGCATCATTTGTACCAGCATGAATAAGAGCATATACAAGAACAGTGGAGATAGGGTCAAACATATTTTGACGGAGGACTGTGGGTGCCTTGGTAGTGGTTGTAGTAACACACTGAAGAGGTGTGATCCTATACCCATGAATCTTTTTTTTTTTTTTTTACTTTTTACATCTTTGTTCATTTTTAAACAATATTTGCTTCCCCACCACACCCTCAGGTGTAGTCCCCATAGAATTTCCTCCACGAGTGCACCCATGCACCATCACCTCAGTCCCCCGTGCTCTCCCACACTTCTGACTGTACCCAGTGCATGTATAAACAAAAAAAAAAAACAAACAAACAAACCAGCAAAACAAATAAATAAAGCATGCCTCTATAAATTTTAGGCCCATAACAATGTTTTTCTTTCTTAGCCCCAGAGTTTCTGAATATTTAAATTCTACAAGTCATTGTGCAGTAAAAATGATGAAGAGACTGAGTTTTCTGCACCTGTTTAACTGCAATGTTTTGAAAGTAATTTGAGTTTTCCAAACATCTTCAATTTAAAGTTGTCTTGCTAAATAGAACTTTTCTTTTTATTTCTGTCTGCTTAGTCATCAAAATCATCTTCTTTCATGCCAGTCACAGAGGAGGGCATCATCCTCAGTGAGTTGAGTAGGATAATTCTTATCTCAAGATGGGATCAAAACAAGGGAAGGAAGAGCACAAGGGGCTACAGTGATGGTGCATAGGTGAATTGGTGGTGGGAATTCTATGGGGACTACACCTGAGAGGAGAAAGCAAACATTGTACAAAAAGGACGACTGATGCAAAATATATAAAAAATAAAAAGAGAGAAAGAGGAAATTTCTTAATTGCACAGACTTGTGCAATAGTGAAAGGAACAGATAAAGAATTTCATGGGGAGTTGAAAAATTCTTTGTGGCTGTACCATATAGACTAAATTCTGATTGGTACAGGACAGGGAGGCTGTATATTCTTTGTAATGGTAAAAAGCAAATCGCTCAGCAGCAGCATAATTACGGTTCTCCAGAAGAGGGCGCCATGTTTCAAAGTCAGACAAGATGAAAAAGAGTCAAAAATCACAGCAAGAGCAGAACAAAGTCAATTCTCTTTCATGACTGAAGCTTATCCAAGAAAGAGAATTTCCAATTGTAAATTAACATAGTGTATAATCTTATACAGCTATAATTTACCTCAAGCTTATTTAAGCAATGTGTTGTGAAGTTTCAGATATTCAAGTTTCTTGGGTATGAATATTTTCTTTATACCCTTGTTGTTTTGGAAAGTTACACAAAATAGTAGTAAAAAAAATATTTAGATAGTCTGAAGTAGGTAGACCAGGTGATAAAGTTTGCACCACTTTCCCAAGTACTAACTTGGCATAAACACATCATGACAAGAACTGTTTTTATGAGCATTAGAATTCCAGTTGAACAACATACACATGTGATATATGGTGATAGGAGCTCATAGTCTTATTGCTAAAAGTTTCTCTGATAACTTTTCTCTCAGATTTTAATATTTAATTATAATGAATAACTATGATTACTATTTTGAAACTAAATATTATAAATATGACTGCAAATAAACTTGTCTAGCATGTTCAAGTATTTAAAGTTACTTGATTTTTTTCCTCACTATTATTTGGAACAGATATTATCACTGACCAAATACTGTTTGATGAACATGAAATCTTTGTGCCAATACTCAACAAATGTTTACAGGGAACCCATGCATTTAAGCCACTGCTATAAGAGCATGAGTGAAGTGTTAAGATTTTTAAGCAATTTGAATATCTTTATTGAGATACATGTAGTTCTGATTTGATTATTTTAAGCCAAAATTTAAAATCAGTTCAAGTAAACATTGTTCAGCTTTACAATCAAGAAAATATCTCTCTTCTAAAAAATTAAAAAATCGGTTGGTTGAATGGACAGGTTATTTTCAGGAATGAGCTAATTTGTGTCTAAGAACAAACAAACTCAGTTGTCAGAACTTTAATTCTTATTAGTTCAATTGAACCAGATATGTAAAGGCAGTTTTTTTCTTAACTTTTATGATACCTCTATCAGCTGTTGCTTTCTTTTTTATATGGAGTATGATATTAGCTTTCCAGCATGTTAGTGACACTTACCTGAGTTTATAGAGCAGCATCTATGCAAATAACTCAGGCTTATTGGTGGTAAGTACGATACCAAAAAACAGTGACAAGTAGAAGATATGGAATTTATATTATGTTAAATTTCAGAAACATCTAGGTGAAATTCCCCCAGGTACACTTTAAAATGAGAAATATCAAACACATACACTTGTGGTTCCATTTTGCTTTCTCATGTGATATTCTGGGCAGGCTTTTTTTTTTCCCTAGTCATGATTCAAGCTACCTGCTTCAGTTTTTTCCCCTCTTTTATCCCAATAATTTAGGCCAAAATAACATGTTATTGAATTCATAAGCTTAGTCTATGAATCTTTCTTTAGTTTCCTATGGTTTTTCATAGCTCCTGTGCTTTTGCTTTGCAACTAAACAAAACAAATACAGTAAAACATAATCAAAAATAGCCTCATCAAAATATATTCCCTTAAGATGAGACACTATTTTCAATATTATGAACATTATCAAATGCAAGAGAACTTGATAAATTCTCATATGATTCTCTTTTCAGTCCTAGTGAGGAACAATAATCATTCCATAAATTCAGTGTGCTCCCAGCAGCATTCCTGTGGAAGATTTAAAAGGAAAAGTGTCAATCTTTAAGTTCCCTGGTTTGTCCAAATAATCTGTTATGAGGTGCAATATTAATTGGTGTAGGGCATCATATTAGACAATCTAAAATACACCATAGTGGCATTGGCCATTCAGTAAACATTCTTAATGATCTTGTTTGGAAAAAAAGAGCTGGGCAGCCCCTGTTGGCCTGTTGTTTTCCTTGCCCTGGAGATACAGCCTGGCAGACTCAGGGCAGTTAATCAGGAGTTTTGTTCAGCCCTTTGTCCTTTCTTCTGGGAGATAATTCACACCTCATCTCTCCACAGAGCTTACCAATGAAGTAAGACAAACCAAGTATAATCAGGTAGGGAGGTTTAACCAAGGTTATACCAAGTATAATCAGATAGGTCTGAATCTGTCTGTGAGCATTTGTACCAACGAGAAAGGTAAGAACAAGCAACAAGCCAGTAACCCTCCTTTAAAAGAAAAAGATTTATTTATTTATGCATACAAAACTGGGGTACAGGCCAGAGGTGCGGGGGCAGGGGTGTGTGCAGGTTTGGTGAGAGGATCACCAGAGACAGAATGGAGAACAGAGCAGGCAGACTGACTGAAATCCACTGCTGAGCAGGCAAGACAGGAGAGGTCTGCTTCACCATGTGGGTCAGCTCCCTGGCTGGGGAGTGCTTCAGTGGCTGCGGGTAGCTTCATAGTGCTGAGACTTAGCCCTGTGCCACCAGGGAGGCCCCAGTAACCCTCTTTCAAATCCTGCCCTATTAATGGCCAAGACACATGGTTCCCTCCTCTCATTCCCCTGCTGCTGTAATGTAGTTTTAACTAACCTGGTTTAAGGAGTCCATGGAGTCAAGAAGATCTAGATAAGGGTCATACAAGGAGCCAATCAGTGGGAAAATCCTGTCAAGAATCCAATATTTGGATTAGGAAGATGTGGTATATATACACAATGGAATGTTGTTCAGCAATCAAAAAAGAGGATGAACTCAAGCCTATTCACAGCAACGTGGATGGAGCTAGAAGGAAATAGGCTCAGTGAAATAAGTCAGAAGGAAAAAGGAAAATAGCAGGTGGTTTCACTTATAGCAGGAATATAGGGGAACCGAATAAGATATCAGTGTAAAAAAAAATAACAGTACAAAACACAACAAAGAAAAAACAGACAATTACAAATCAGAGACATACTGCATGGGAGGAGGAGGGAGAGGGATCAGAGGGTGGGAGGGAGGAGCACAGGGGCTATGGTGATGGTGCACGGGTGCATTGGTGAAGGAAATTCTATGGGGACTGCACCTGAGGGTTTGAGGGGAAGCAAATATTGTTTAAAAATGAACAATGATGTAAATTTTTTTTAAATGTGAAAAAAAAAAAGAATCCAGTATTTATTTGACCCACATTATGAAGATCTGAATAGAGAAATGTGGATAAAATCTAATGATGAAAAAAAGTCATAGCAGAGGATTCAGGATATGAAAAACAGTGAGATAACAACTATTTATTTATTTATTTATACAAGAACTGTGGTACAGACCAGAGGTGCGGGAGGGTGAAAGGATTCATCAGAGACAGAGTGGGGAACACAACAGGCAGACTGATGAAATACACCTCTGAGGGGAACAGCAGGTGAGACAGGAGAGGTCTGCCTTGCCATGTGGGACCCTTGCCTGCTGGCCACGAATCGAATCAGCACTACAGAGGCTGTGGACAGCTTCACAGTGCTGTGCCCAACCACCCGCACCACCAGGGGAGGCCCAACAACTAGTTATTTTAAATAGAACAGAATAGGGCTCATTAGTGATAAATTAGGAATAATTAAGAAGAGAAACTAGTTAAACATTAAAGGCAGAATATATACAAGTAGTATATTAATATGTATAATTAATAAAATAAATTGTATTAATAACAAAAATTTACATTATGTCTAACATAAATATATAATTAATGTAGGCAATTACTATATATTAACATAATTCAAAATATAAGTGTACAAAATGTTTCCTAAAACTTTTTCAAGATAGTTAACGTATAGGGGCCTCCCTGGTGGTGCAAGGAGCTAAGCACCACACTATGAAGCAATCCGCAGTCTCGGCAGCATGAGTTCAATCCCCGGCCAGCCAAGGAGCTACCCACATGGCGCAGGAGACCTCTCCTGCCTTGCCCGCTACGCCCCTCAGCAGTGTATTTCAGTCAGTATGCCTGTTCTGTTCCCCACCTCTGGCCTGTACCCCAGTTCTTGTATGCATAAATGAATAAATCTTTAAAAAAAAAGATGCTTCATTAAAAAAAAAAAAGATTGCCATTAGTTCAAATTTAATCCCAGCAGGTAGAATCTCAGTGAAAAAATGTAATATATCTAGATCAGTATAAGTAGAAGATTCTTATTCCTCCTGCTTGAATCGGGTCACCACACTGGGCCAGCCTGGGCCCTGCCCCGACTATGCACCAGTGAAAGAGCATCATGTGGAACAGCCCAAACCAGACTACATGGAGAAAACTGGTGCTGTTACCATAGAATGGGGTATAAATACAGGCAAATCAACACAATTTCTCTACTGTAGTGATATTTTTAATTGGATAAGATGGAAAAGATCATTTATGAATATTGATTTTTTTTTTTTTTTTTTTTTTTTTATAGAGGCATGCTTTATTTATTTGTTTGCTGGTTTGTTTGTTTTTGTTTATACATGCACTGGGTACAGTCAGAAGCACGCGGGAGGGTGAGAGAATTCACCAGAGCCAGAGCGGGGAGCAGAGCAGGCAGAAGGACCGAAGTACACTGCTGAGGGGAGCAGCGGGCGGCAGGAGAGGTCTGCGCGCCATGTGGGACCCTCCTCTGGTGGCCGGGGAGCAGCCGGGGATTGAACCGGCGCCGCAGAGGCTGCGGGCAGCTTCGCAACCCAGCGCTCAACCGCTGCGCCACCGGGGAGGCCCCTATGAATATTGATTTTTTTAAAAGAAGAACAAGTGGACCTCTCTGGTGGCCTAGGCGTTTAGTCTCAATACTAACACCGCTATGGCCTGAGTTCGATCCCAGGCAATGGAACTAACCCACATATGGCACAGTAAACCTCTCCTGTCTCCTCCGCTGCTCACGTCAGCAGTATATTTCAGCAGATTCACCTTTTCTGTTCCCCACTCTGCCTCTGGTGAATCCTCTCACCACCCCCACCTCTGGCCTACATCCTAGTTCTTCCATGCAAAAATAAATAAAAATCTTTGCATTAAGTAGGGAGCATTATATTTAGTTCCTAAGTAGGGTTATACCAAGAGATTGCATGATTTAACTAAAATATCTTACCTGGTAAGAGACAATACTGATTTTCTCTGCTTCTTACTCTGAGTTAATCTCTTTCATTTTTACAAATATTAAAACTGCTAAGTTGGTCTGAAGTTTGAAAATTATAATTTACTTACAAATATTAATTTGTGGATCAAGCTTCGTTGCAGTGAACGTATATATGTTTATGTACTGAACTTGGTGAGTAGCTCATTCTCTATCATTGATTTTACTGATGAAAATTGGGCTAGCTCTTGCAAGTCATTTTGCCATGTCAGAGTTCACCGTGGAAGGACAATTATCTCCACTCAACTTTCATGTCTTAAGTAAATAAGTGGTTCCTGTAGTCTTCCTTCAATAAAGTTCATAGGAAGCAATTTTTGCGTCAAATGACTCAGATTAAGTATGTACAATTGTATATTCATTTTTAAAAATATCTAAGTAGGGCCTCACCAGTGGCACAGTGGGTTGAGCACAGTGCTGTGAAGCTGTCCGCAGCCTCTGCAGCGCAGCTTTGATTCTCGGCTGGCCAGGGAGATACCCACATGGAGAAGCAGTTTACTTTGGTCCTTCTGCTTGTTCTGTTCCCAGCTCTGTCTCTGGTGAATTCTTTCACCATCCTGCAACTCTGGCCTATACCCCAATGCTTGTATAAATAAATAAATATTTAAAAAAATCTAAGTAACTAAAAAAGTATATAAAATAGGTATAATTCAAAGAGCCAGAGACAGGTTATATAAGCTTCATTAATCCAAAATTGACTATTTAACAGAAATGTAGTTAGTGATCATAATAATTTTATGAAGATTATTCTTTGCATTTGTTAATTTAATGAAAAGTATATTGTAGTCCTATACCACAGTTTAAACAGTAACATCATATTATCTTTTTAAAGTGTAAGGCTTATTATGTGCCCAGCACTGGTCTAAGCCCGGGGAATAGATGCCCTTTCATGATTCTCAAAATCAAAACAACTCAGAAACAACAACTCCACTGACACCTTGATCATGAATCTCTAGTCTCCAGAACTGTGAAACAATACATTTCTGTTAAGTCACTCAGTGTGTGGTACTTTGTTACATAGCCCTGGAAAATAACTATAGACCCACACAAACTTTTGTAAGATCCTAATCCTAATCCTGATCCTAATGTACACTGATACTTGATAGGAACCATCAAGCCCTTTCCAACCAAAGCTCATGTCAAGCCTCCTGACTTAGAGTCTTACCATCTGGTGAATCCCCTGTACTCAGTTGAACCTGTACCTACAACCCAACAGCAAGAAGACTAACCTCAAATGGGAAATTTTAGTTAATTTTTTATTGAAATATCATTGTTTGACAGTATAAAATCCCCCCATCCCCATACTAGTGTAGTCACTGAAGCACTTCAAATGGAATTTTTAATGATATAATTTTGGTTGTGAAGCAACGCTTCAGACATGAACTATCAGTATCATTGATATGTCTCTCTTGAACTTCAGACCACGCTTCCTTTTCCTTGAGCACTTATAAACTTCACTCTGTCACAATTCTGTTCATCTTCATCCAGACTTGATGTACTGGACTGTTTCATAATCTTGCTTCAGTCCAAATCACCATCCTTATCATTAGAGTGTGGGATATGGTTCCTATTCTTGTGATATCACATGAATAAGACTTGCACCTGCACATTACAGAGAACTGATAAAATATGAGAGTAGAACTACTTTTTTTATCTTCCCCAAGAAACAATGATCAGTAATCCATTGGTTAATCTTTGACACACCCGGTGTCTCCTCAAACTTAAATAACATGAACAAAGTGTCCCCTGTTGCTAGATGATGCAATACTTTATATAGACTGAGTTCTCAGTTTTTGTGCTGTATACAATACACAATGAATAGCTTGTTGCCTTGTGGATTTCTACTGTTCCTAATAATGACCATTATTGTTGTCATTTGCTGAATATCTACAATGGGTGTGCCCTAGAGTAGGTTTTGGTGCACTTAATTTTAACTCACATTCAGTACAAAGTTATAGACATTATTCGTTACAATTTGTAAATGAGGGAACTGAGGTTTAGAGATGTTAAACATTTATAATGGCAGAGTAAGAATTTTGATTGGCAAGATTAATGTTTTGAGAATTAGACAATCTTATCAATGTAAAAATGGCAAGGAAAGAATTTCAATAAGAAATAGAAGCCTTTGGAGGAGGCGGATCAACATGGAGGCAAGGAAACGCTGCGAGTAAGATCTCCCATTAAAAAAAGGTTAATAGGGAGGAAAAGCAGCAGGTCCCAGTGAGAACTGGGACACGGAAGATAAACGGGTGACTCCAGCAAACTACCTGAAGAAAGTTGCCATAAAAGAGGACTAGAAGAGAGGAAAGCTCAGAACTCTGCTACCCTCCCCCACCCACAAAGTTGGCACTCTCCAACCAACAGAAAAGAGGATAAAACAAACTAAAACGACCAACAAGAACAAACTACGCATCAAGCGGGACTGTGAGTGGAAAGGAACTATTTCAGCCACCACACCCCGTGAACTGGAGCTGTGGAGAACCCTGCAGGATTCGCCGCGTAGGTGAGCGAACGGCTCCAGGCGCCATTAGAGAAAAACAGAGACTCCCGGAGACCTGCACACAGCCCCGGGCCAGCCGGTAAGCTTGCGTGGAAAAGCGGCGCGCTTGAAAAGCAAACATGGATCATGGCTGCCCAGGTCCCCGCGCCTGTGAATTAGGCTTGCGGGGAGATGGGCGGGGGCCCTCACTGAGGTGAAAGTCCCTCACTGAGTAATCAGAAACCAGTCGCCCGGACACCGGAGCCGGGTGCAAAAGACGCCATTTCTGAGGGCACTGAACTGGGCTACAGCCTGCGTCCTGGACCTGAGGGCTTTGGAACTGAGACCAGGGGCACGAAATTCGGGATGTGGGTTCCCCACGACGGTGGGGCACAAGGCAGACACAGCAACCCAAAGCCGTTGAGGTTAACCACACCATTCCCACTCTGTTCCCTGTCCCACGAGGTGAAAAAAAACAGCTCCCCAAGGACACTAGGAGAGATGTCTGGCGCCACCTAGCGACCAGAAAAAGTCACTAACACCCATAGAACAGGGACCTTTCTTCAGTAAAGACTGCTTGAAACCAGCAGAAGACTCCCGGAGGAGCCAGTGGTGATCTGGGAAGTTAGCCCATGCCAGGCCCCTTCCGACCAGCAGTCTGATCCCACAGGGGGTGTGGGCACCCATGGCTGGGGCAGACCGGGCACGCAAAAGAGTGTGCCTGAGACCGGATGCGCAGGGAGTGCGTCCCGCATCGCCATTTTAGAACAGGGACATTTCTTCACTAAAGACTGCCTGAAACCAGCAGAAAGCTCCCTCAGGAGTCAGAGGTAAGCAGGGAAGTTCGACCATGCCAGGCACCTTCTGGCCTGCAGTCCAAGCCCAGAGGGGGAGCAGGAACCCACCGCCAGGGCAGACCAGGCGCACAGGGTAGTGTGTCCCCACATTGGCATATTAGAACAGGGACCTTTCTTCAGTAAAGACTGCTTGAAACCAGCAGATGGCTCCCAGAGGAGCCAGAGGGGAGCAGAGAAGTTCACCCAAGATGCCGGCCAGTTCTAGCAACACAGTGTCTAATGCATACGACAAATTAGAAAACAGACAGTACGGAGTAGAAGAACCACATGCAACCTAACAACTCCTCAGGAAAAAAGCACACCACAAAAAGAAAACCACCCCCCAGATTGCAACGACAGTAACTTGGAAGAACTTCTGAGCCTTCCAGAAAGAGAACTTCAAATTGCCATGATTAAAAAAGTGACAGAACTCATAAAAGAAAACAATGATATGAGAAAAATAATCAATGATCAGAAGAATGAAATTGAGTCCCTAAAGGAGGGAAGCAAAAGAAATGCAGGAGATCAAAGACTTAATGGAGGAACTAAGGAATTCTGGGAAAAGCAGTGAAAGCAGAATAGATGAAATGGAAGAACGAATAAGTACTCTTGAAGACACAGAACTAAAAAGAACTAAAACAGAAAAGGAAAGAGAAGTATGAAGGAAAAAGACCGAAGAAAGACTTCGGGAACTATCTGACTCGATGAAGAAAGGAAATATAAGAGTCATAGGAATACCAGAAGGAGGGGAGAGAGATGTAGGAACAGAGAAAATATTCAAGGAGATAATTAAAAAGAACTTCCCAAACGTGAAGAAGGAGCTGAAAATACATATACAAGAAGCAAGAACACCAAACTTCCAGAACGAAAGGAAAAATACAGCAAGACACATAATAGCAAAGCTCCCAAGAATCCAGGACAAGGAAAAAATAATGAAGCTGACAAGAGGGAAGAAACAGATAACATTCAAAGGAAAACCAATCAGGCTGACAAAAGACTTCTCTGAAGAAACACTATGGGCAAGGAGAGAGTGGAGGGACATAGTCAACAGACTCCAAGAAAACAGATGCCAACCAAGAATACTCTATCCCACAAAGCTCTCCTTCCTTTATGAAGAAAGAATAAGGACCTTCCCAGACAAACAGAAACTCTGTAATTTCATTACGACTAAACTCCCACTCCAAAAAGTACTACAAGGAATCCTAAAGCCAGAACCTCAGAGGGACGAATAACAATGAAAGAAGGCCAAAAAAAAAAGTTATTAAAAGAATAAATAAATAAAATCAAAGGAAAGACAAACACAATGGCAAATACAGATGCTAGCATATCAATAGTAACTCTAAATGTAAATGGACTACACTCTTCAATAAAAAGACACAGAGTTGCAGCCTGGATTAAGAAACAAAACCCAACCTTTTGCTGTCTCCAGGAAACACATTTAGCTACAAAAGATAAAAATAGACTCAAAGTTAAAGGATGGAAAACAATCCTACAAGCAAATGGACCAAACAAGAAAGCAGGAACAGCTATACTTATATCAGATAAAACAGATTTCAAACTCAAAAAGATAAAAAGAGACCCCAACGGTCACTACATTATGATCAAGGAGACAATATTCAAGAAGAAATAACACCCATTAACATATACTCACCAAACAAAGGAGCACCAAAATATATCAGACAACTGTTGTCATCTCTGAAAACAGACATCAGAGAAAACACATACATAGTGGGAGACTTCAACACACCACTATCAACAATGGATAGATCAATGAGACAAAAAATAAGTAAAGAAACTAAAGCTCTAAATAAGGACCTAGAGCATTTGGGCTTAACAGACATCTATAGAACACTAAACACTAAACCCCAAAAAAACAGAGTACATATTTTTCTCAAGCGCACACTGATCATTCTCCAGGATCGATCGATCACGTACTGGGGCACAAGACAAACATCAACAGATACACCAAGATTGAAATCATACCAACCATCTTTTCTGACCATGAAGGCATCAAACTAGAAATAAGCCATAAAAAGAAGGCAAGGAACCCTCCTACCTCATGGAAATTAAAAACCACACTACTGGAAGACCACTGGACTAATGAGGAGATCAAAGAAGAAATTAAAAAATTCTTTGAATTGAATGACAAGGAGGACACCAATATCCTAAATGTATGGGATGCAGCAAAAGCAGTAATAAGAGGAAAACATATAGCAATAGAAGCTCACATCAAGAAACAAGAAAGAACTCAAAGAAACAACATAATCTCGAAGCTCAAAGATCTAGAAAAAGAACAAAAACAACAAAAAAACCCCCAAAACCAGTAGAAGAAAGGAAATAATAAAAACCAAAGCAGAAATAAATGAAATTGAAACTAAAAAACAATCCAAAAGAGCAATGAAACCAAGAGCTGGTTCTTCAAAAAAATCAATAAAATAGACAAACCCCTAGCCAGGCTCACTAAGGGTAAAAGGGAGAAAACACAAATAAACAGGATCATAAATGAAAGAGAAGAAATCACAACGGACACAGCAGAAATCAAAAGAATAATCAGTAACTACTATGAACAGTTATGTGGAAACAAGTTCAACAATCTAGGGGAGATGGACAAATTCCTACCACTCTACAATCACCCAAAGCTAGATAAAGAAGAAAAAGAACACCTAAACACCAATTACAAGCAGCGAAATTGAAATGGTAATCAAAAACCTCCCCAAAAACAAAAGCCCAGGACCTGATGGATTTACAAATGAATTCTACCAAACATTCAGAGATGAATTAGTGCCTATCCTTCACAAACTCTTCCAAAAAATTGAGAAGGAAGGGACAATACGAAACACGTTCTATGAAGCCAACATTGCACTAATACCAAAACCGAACAAGGACAACACAAAAAAGGAAAACTACAGGCCAATCTCCCTAATGAACACTGATGCAAAAATCCTCATAAAATTTTAGCTATCAGAATCCAACAATGTATCCATAAGAAAATTCACCACGACCAAGTAGGATTCATTCCAGGGACACAAGGATAGTTCAACATCTGAAAATCAGTCAATGTTATCCAACACATCAACAAAAAGAAATATAAAAACCATATGATAATATCAATAGATGCTGAGAAAGCTTTCGATAAAGTGCAACACCCATTCACGATAAAAGCCCTTGAAATTCTTGGGATACAAGGAACATACCTAAACATCATAAAGGCCATCTATGACAAGCCAACAGCCAGTATCATTCTCAATGGTGAAAAGCTGAAAGCAATTCCATTAAGATCTGGAACAAGACAAGGATGTCCACTCTCACCGCTGCTTTTCAATATAACACTGGAAGTCCTAGCCAGAGCAATAAAACAAGAGAAAGTCATCCAAGGAATACCAAATAGGAAAAGAAGAAGTCAAACTATCACTATTTGCAGATGATATGCTAATATACATAGAGAACCCCAAAACTCCACAGAAAAACTAATTCAACTCATCAATCAGTTCAGTAAAGTGGCAGGATACAAAATCAACACGCAAAGTCAGTAGCCTTCCTATACAC
>NW_023604972.1:78142727-78327973 GCF_014898055.3 Talpa occidentalis
TTTCATTTTTAAAAAAGATTTATTTATTTATTTATTTTCTGGTGAGAGGATTCACCAGAGACAGGGTGAGGAACAGAACAGGCAGATTTATTGAAATACACTGCTGAGGGGAGCACTGGGTGAGACAGGAGAGTTCTGTTGTGCCATGTGTCAGCTCCCTGGGCAGGGATCGAGCTCATGCTGCAGAGGGGAAAGCGTC
Organism: Talpa occidentalis; assembly: GCF_014898055.3. Lineage (NCBI taxonomy): Eukaryota > Metazoa > Chordata > Mammalia > Eulipotyphla > Talpidae > Talpa > Talpa occidentalis. Next base: position 78,142,927 of record NW_023604972.1, read on the forward strand.
CTAGCACTTCACCTAAGTGCTTAACCCCCAACCACCAGGGAGGCCCCCAACCTTACCTTTTATTTAACCAAATTGCCAATGGAGACATGAGGGACACCATCTTTAATTGGTTGTTGCGTGGCTTATATATTTTCATATGACTGGGTTCCCTGTGACTTATTCCTCTAACCAGCTATTGTAAGGAAATTAGATATCTAATTACAGATTAAAGGACAGGATATATATATATATTTTTAAAATAGTATTATTTAAGAGGAAGCATATATGCAAACCCTTAAAATGACAATGGACTATGTTGAGCATACAGTCGCTATGTGTATGGTTCAATGTCAGGTTTGCTGTAAGAGAACACTATCTCAAATAATATTTCAGTATTCTCCTTGTTAAGCGGCATTACTGTGCATCATTAAATAATCAACACAAGCTGGACTTCAAAATAAGACTGGAAAACTAAGACATACAAAAGTTTGGAAAGTTGTGATTATGGTTAAATTTGGACATTTTTGAATGTTTCAGGTTGTAAAGAATCACTGGACAAAAGAAAGAAAGGGACTGACTCTGGGACCATATTTAAAGCATGAGTTTCACGAGAATGTAGAACTTTGTTATCACTAGTAGCCAAGGAGGTAAAATGAAAACATAGAATAAGCCAGAGAAGAGCTAATGAATAAAGGAAGGTGCAGTGTGTGTTTACAAGGGAGAAGGGGGCTAGTTTCTGTAAAAAATGATAATACTGTATAACAGAATGCCATGAAATTCATTTTACATCCTATTATACTTTCAAAATTGTGCCACATTAGCATAGTGGCACATAGCATAGCGTTTTCTAGTTAAAATGAATGCTGTATGGGGAAAGTGTCATCATTATTACAGATATTTACTGTGTGCCAACAATGTCACCTAGGGATACACACAAACTGTACCCACTGAGCCTAAAAACTGCTTAAAATATAGTTGTATTATTCATAACATCACGACACAAACAATTACTCTTAGCTATTGATAAATATATTTCTCTTCCACGTACACAGATATTATGTATGTTTCGGCAATTACCTATAAATAATTCAAGCTAATTTCCCAAAGATTTAATCCAAGTTGAAATGTATCATTAAAAGACCTGATGGCATATGATGTAAAAAAGAACTCAGTAACAAAGTATTGTACTTAAAAGATATGCATAAGAAGTCACATTTCTCATTCACACATCTTTTCTGCATTTTCAAAGTTGAGTAATAAGCATGATTTTTTTAACAAGATAATTTTTACTTTCTTTGCATACAATAAAAATGTCAGAATTTTAACTTTTCATGCCTACACAACGGATTACAGGTTATAAAAATGTACTCAAAATGAAGGTCTCTGTGTACTTTATAATAAAATGACTAGGGCGAATGAAAATGAGATGAGAAGTCAAAAGGACTGGGTTCTACTCCTGACTGCCGCAATAAAATAGCTATGTAACCTTGATCTAATCAAGTAATATTAAATCTATGGTCTCCAAACAGCCAAAATCCCACCTGACAAAAGTGACAATGAAGCTAAAATCTGTTCATCCCTAAACTAAGTAATTAACTAATAACTACTCTGATATTCATATTCTGAATGATAAATTGAGAGAGTTGGCTTCTGAGTTACAAGCCCAAGACTCAGATAACCAAGACACTTGCGAGGTCTATCATCTGATAAAAGCAGATTTCCCATAAAATTTGTGACACTCCTCTAGGCCCTCTATTTTTTTTTCCAGCAAAATAGTTAGTTTTCCATGGATAGTATTCTTAATTAATAAAAGATGAGTACTATTCAGCAATATAAACAATGTAATGGGAAAACAAGCATGGATTATGTTTTTAGAAACTTGGGCATTTGATGGTGTCAAAAAAACAAGGTAAACTGTTAATCAACTAAGATTATTTAAGTGCTCCTTTATGAAGGTGAATTTGATTTCTAGTGACATCAAATCTCCTACAATTATGTCTACCACTTGAGCTTAATTATCAGGATATTTTAGTATATCATAGAGGGATTCCAGGAGTTAAAAGTGTGGTAATCATAAAGTCACAGAGAAGAATAGACAAGGAGCTATGAGTTTGTACCTAAAAAAATCCCTGAGAAGGTCAATAAACAATAATGAAAGGGACCTAACAATACATTTCAGTAGTGATGTGCCACATCCTGCTTGAGATACAACACCAGTATTGTACAGACAGAAAGATACAACACCAGTATTGTAAAGACAGAAAGACCTAGCCAAAGGTAGAAACCATATCACTCTCATGACCTCAGTATGCCTGGGTTGCAAGATGAGGAAAAAGACACAAAAAATGATTATGCTACAATCACAAGAGAAAACAGAAATGCAGATATAGATATAAATAGTTTTAGACAGGGGTAATACTAAAAAATATTTAACAAGTAATACTAGACAGGAACTGTAAATCAGAATGAATGCTAGTTACATGATCAGTGCAGCTGGAGCAGTTTATGCCATCTGGGCATAGACAGAAATATTTAGCAGGAAGACTGAAAGAAATTTATGTGTGTTGTTAGATTATTAGAGAGTGCCCCGTCTACCTGGTATAACATCAGAGCCCAGAAAGAGGAACCAAATAAATTCATTCTAGATTCTGAGAATCTGCATAAATGTGGATAAAAGATAATGCTCAGAATTATCTCTTTCAGGTGCCATTTTCTTCATTTCTTAAATTAAATTTAATTATTTGATAGATTGATTGATGTTAATTTTTGTGCAGAAGAAGTGGAGTGTAGGCCAGAGGTACAGAGTCAATGAGAGGATTCACCAGAGACAGAGTGGGGAGCAGAACAGGCAGATCTACTAAAATACACTGCTGAGGGGAGCAACGGGCAAGACAGGAGAGGTCTGTTGTGCCATGTGGGTAGCTCCCTGAATCAGGCTCGAATGAAGGCCATAGTGGGGATAGTGCTGAGACTTAGCCCCTAGGCCACCAGGGAGGCCCTGAAGGGCAATTTTCTAAAAACACAAAGCTCCTATCTGGTAATTTTTGGTTCTTTTATTTACACTACATATTAAATGTTCAAAAGAGGAAGTTGTTTAATTGAATATATTTTCAAAAGTTAGCAACTTTGCTAATTATACCTTAGTCTAAAAACAGATGAAGTGAAATAAAAATTAGCCTACACTAGAATGCCTCAAAAATGTTTCGTATATTAAGACTTTTACTCAAAATTCAGAGTAGGCTATCTCTAGCACAAAAATCACATTTTTATATTAGTAACAGCTTACTTTTACCAAGAGCTTAGCATGTGAGAAGCTGTATGCATTGCTATATCTGAGTCTTCAAAATAACCCGATGAGGTAGGAACTTCTTATTTGCAAACATATTTGATTAAGTCATATATATTTTCAGCCTAGGTTAAGAGCGGTAATACACTACCTTGGCGATTATACAACTTCATTCCTTCTGACCCCACCCCCTGCCTTAAATAAAGAGCAAACTATGACCTACATTAGTAAGGCCACCGCTGTATTCAGCATACATTCATCTCCAAATGCAAACTTTCCATTTCCATGTATAATGAACTAGAGAATGAGTTAGGTGCAATATGGTCTCAATAACCTTCACCACTGCCCTAGAAGTGTTTTACTAGCTGCATTTTACAGATGAGAAAACTGAACCTCAGAGAGACTAGCTTTAGTCAACATTAACAAAGATCTACCCTGTGGTTTCTATAGCACAGACACAAATGATACTCAAAGTTATGACCAGAAATCATCAAGACAAGGTAAATGCATATTCAATAAGGTGTATTTTAGAAGAACGGGAAATTAATAGAACATTAGAAAAAATTGAAAACAATTTAAAAAGAAAAATGTGCGCTCTAAGTTTTACTAAGTAATAATTATTTGCTATCTAAATTATACTGTGTAGTACAAGTAGTTTTTATAGTAAACTGAGTGATCATCAAATATATATTTTACATTCTATTGGAACTTAGGTATAAAAAATATAATTCATGAATCAGGCTTGGGATATTTCTAATATAGAGACATTTTCTTTTTTTTTAAGATTTATTTATTTATGCATATAAGAACTGGGGTACAGGTCAGAGGTGTGAGGGGTGAGAGGATTCACTGGACACAGAATGGGGAACAGAACAGGTGGATTGACTGAAAGACACTGCTGAGGGGTGTAGCAGGCAAGACAGGAGAGGTCTGCTGCACCATGTGGGTCACCTCCCTGGCCAGGGATCAAACTAGTGTTGCAGTGGCTGAGCATAGCTTCATAGTGCTGTGTCTTAACCCCTTGAGCTACCAGGGAGGCCCTATATAGACATTTTCTAAAAGTACTAAAGTTTACTCATAATGTACATTCATTCATGTTAGGATATAAAAGGGAATAAAAAATTAGAATATGATCAGGAATGTGTCATAAACCAATTTTATACTGTTTTGTAATTCAAGGGTCACAATGTCTCAAATATATATACTGTCCTTACAGGGAAGTAACAGATGGCTTGTTGAAAGAGGACAGGAAAGAGAACTGAGAGAAAAACCAAACAATTCTTTCATTTTATTTATTTCATATTGCATTCCAATCAGGCTAACTTACTTAGAATGTTTTTAATTATCAAATGATATGCTTAAACTAAAAATATTTCTTATCATACTTTATTTTCAAAGTAGTAAAAATTAAGGACATAAAAGGAAAATTTTTCACGTATGGCTAACAGACTACATCTACATATCACCGTAATGGAAAATCAGGTTATTTATCACATTCCTTCAATGACACATCATTGAAGAACAAAGCAACTAATTTTAATTTTCTTAAAACAGAATGTTCCTGTTAAAGTCTTTGAATTTCCTAGTCCAGCAGACAGAAAGAGATCTGAGGTCTGTGTTTTCCATTCTAAGAGTGTCAGTTACATTGCAAAAACCTGTCAAGGAGCATAAGATTACTAGCTAGTACAAGATTGCTAGCTAGAAAGTTTTTGAAGCAAATTTGTATCCTTAAGGATTGCAGTCCCAACAGGGTGCCAATCCCATTACCTGAGGAAAGGTTGACTTTCTGAATGGATTTTAGAGGCAGGAAATAGCTGGTACATTTGAAATATGTTCTCTGGAGAGGACAACAGCTCATAGTGCCTTCAAATGTTTTTTTTTTTTTTCCTCTCAAAATTAAAAAAAAAAAAACCCTCAATCTATAGAATCATACAAGCTCCTCTTACTTTATACCAAATACACCAACACTTTATTAATCATAGAGACCTAACAATGAAAGAATCCTGAGTATCCCTTCTTCCCTCAAATCCCATTACAGAGAGCTGTCAAACTACATACATAGAGTGAAAATTATATGTTTAGGAAGAAAACATATCCTTCTACATAAATACCAAGAGTTATTCTTAATTTAAAAGAAAGTGTGTGGAGTAACAAGTTTTCCAAAAAAAATAAAACCTATTAGAATAGATTTTAAATAACATTAAACAAAATAAAAGCTTGCTATAGTATTTAAAATTTGCAGATTACACTAATTGCGTGATTATATTACACATATACATGTAAACTAAATATATTTATAGAAATTTAGTTAAAAAAATAAGTAGTAACAGTAAATATTTTTGAACTCTTACTCTAAAACAATTAATTGGTAAGCCCTGTAGTTTTATTGTCATTTTTAAGTTATGGAAAACAAGATTTTATTGAGTTATGTAATTTATCCAAAATTATAACCTCAGAAAGCAGCAGAGTTAGAATTCAAATCCAGGCTTTACCATGCACGAGTCACCTTTCATTGCTTTTTCATGATACTCTAACTAAAGAAAGTATTATTATTCTCATAAATATTCATATTAGCTATGGTGAAATCAAGACTCAAAGGGGTTCCATGATTTGACCAAGCTTGCATAACCTGTACTCCCAAAGCCTGAACTCTAAGCTAGTGTCTTAAGATTCCACATTAAATGATCTCTCCATCACAGTGTATTAACTTGAAAATCTGACAATAGATATTTGATCTCATACACAGGCAAACAGTAAACGGTCAGACTCTCTCAACATCAGGTAAAATTAACAGACAATCTCGTGAGTCTGTTCTGAATTAAGATATTGACTTTGGTAATATTTAGTTTCCCACCCAAAGCTTAAAACTTGCAATGTTGAAGGACAGATAACAGTACTATAAAATCTCAAATCACTTGTATCTAGGGAGATCCATAATCCAGTTTTTTGTTAAGCACTGTAAGAAAATGGTTGATTTTCACAATGAAACTACTAGCTATTTAATTCATATATTTAATGATAGCTTCAATTCTTTCTCTTTTTGTTAACTTACACCAGGGGATGCCATGTATGTTACAGGCCAATGCCTACAGGGCTACCATACAACACCAGTGCTCAGACAGTAGAGGCTCTTCCTCTCAGCTGGTGGGTCTATTGGATCTCAGGAGGTCACATAAATCTATATTCAAATCAGGACTTTTATCAGTAATGGGCAATTTCAATAGTCAGACCAGGTTATCATCTTGCAGGGTCTCCTGAAGTCTAATTTGGCATCTAGACATGGATTTTGAGATGTAGCAATAATACACTAACTGCATGGACTATCGCAGTTTACATTTCTTTATAAAATATGGTCAAAGAGTCTATGAATATTTTGAGTGATTTACTTCTCCTCCCATAAAACTAATTAGGACATGCTGCCACCTGCATTTAACATAACTTTGATTTGTTTCTTTATTAGGTAAAAAAAGCCATTTAGTACTTATGTATTACATGGGAAGTATAAAAATTTTCACAAATAGAGTAGATATGGCAAAACAATAAACTTAATAACAAAAAATAACTGGATGCCTGTTATCACAGTTATACATAGTAACAATTAATTATACTCAGCTTTTTAATCACCATTAAATATATTGCAGGTGTTGGGAAAATATTTAAGGACAAAAAGTTGGAGGTGCTGTATTTGTAGTGAGGGAATGAAAATACACAATGGCTATTTATCCTAGTGACTATTAAAAATGACACTTTCCATTTGTATAGAGAATAAGTAAAATCAAGTAATGTAGCTACAAAGTTTTGCTGGACTTACTATGAAATTCTCTTTTCTATATTTAAATGTTTTATGAATAAATACCACAAATTAAGAAATGCCTGCAGAGCCTTTCACCTATGGCATGTCTTTTTGGTTTCATATACTATGCTCATGAACATTCATCTCCTATTTTCCTAGGTTTTTATGAATAGCAGTCTTTACCTCAATGTTTTTCTTAGCATAGCTCTTCTTCCAGATGCAGCTTCAAGTATGGTCTTGAATTAAGGATCAAGTAGCATCCTTTATGCTGTTTCCCTAAACCATCTGCTAGTTTTGTGGGTTTTTAATAAACCAAATGTCACCCTAAATGTTTCCATTCCCAGTGCTCCTAACCACAATAAAATAAATGTGTTAAGTTAAATTAATGCTTAGTAAACTAGAAACACATAAAGAAAAGATTAATGAAGTTTAAGCATTTTTCTTCTAAATAAATATGGGGCAGAAGTGCTATTCTTTTCAAAGCTGGAGTGTGAGATGCTGTTAGTTCCCTTTCTGTAACTAGATTATCACAAAGTCAAACTCATTGCTCAAAAATTTGATGGATGAATGATAGTGAGAAAATAGGGCAATTTGGCTAGCGGAAGAACTTTACATTTGGACTTCTAATGTCATCCTCGAATGAGATTAGACATCCAGCCATGGTATACTGTCACTGTGTTAATTTCCTGTCACTGTGTTAAATTCCTCCCCTCAGCAGTGTACTTCGGTCATTCTGCCTGCTCTGCTTCCCGCTCTGTCTCTGGTGAATTCTCTCACCCTCCTGCACTTCTGACTGTACCCAGTGCTTGTATAAATAAATAAATAAATAAATCTTTAAAAAAAAAGGAATTTAATAAATTTAATGTAAACATTTGTAATATGTTGCAATTTTTAAATCAGATTTTGGCATTGAGTTTTTGATAATCCAGGAGCCTATAGTGTGACTGTGTTAAGAGGAATTTAATAAATTAAATGTAAACATTTGTGATATGCTGCAATTTTTAAATAGGATTTTGGCATTGAGTTTTTGATAATCCAGGAGCCTTAAAAAAATGGAAGTGATGCTGGGGCTTCTCATTTCAGAGAGACCTTGGTGTGAGTACCCAAATGGGGATACATTGATCTTGGTGCATTGAATTAATCTGGCATGTCAAAACAACTGATAATTTGAGATTTTTATGAAGCACCTTAGAAACATGTTAATTTTCTTCACAAAGTTTTCTAAGCCCAGCCTTTTGATCCCCATGACTTTAGACAGAGTCACTGTCCATAGTCTATTCCCACTCTATCCAAACCACTTAAATTTCCATTTTTTGATATGAAAACTAGTTCAAATTAAACTTCTTGGATAGTTTGGCATTACATTCTCCTGGAAGCCAGGGCATTAAACATGTAGTTTACTAAGCCCCAATGCTCCCGCTTCCCCAACTGCCTGCCTGTGTCCAGCATCCCCTCACGTGCTGGGGAAGGGAAATTAGGGGCAGCCTTACTGGACTAGACCTTAGTCACATTCTTGGACTCTGCGTCTCTTGACCAATTCACTTTTTTTTGTCACACCCTAATCACTGATGCTTATGCCATCCTCATGCTTTCTAGACATACCCTCTCTTTGTTAGCCTTTTGGATTTTGGAATCTAGTAACTTTGAGCATGGACTTTAAAAGCTTAGCGGCTGAGCTTTTTAAAACAATAAAGGACCAAAAATGACCAGCACTAAGTTGGCACTGCCTAGAATGAATTCAAAGCAGCAGAAACCCAGGCAGACTAAGTTTACCAAAGGCACTGGGCTAGTTCATTATGTAAGGACCACAAGCAGGCCACACACTGCTGCCCTCCCATCCTACACTACTTTGCACATTAGTACTTTATCATTTAAACTAAGCATTTTTCCAACTTCTTTTACCAACACTCTCTCCTTTGATCTCTCCGTCTTGTTCCATGCACGTTATTTTAATTTTATGCATTTTTAGTTCTGTTATCTTCTAATGCTGTTGTCATCTAACACAGCAGATCATGCACGGCCAAACTTTTTTTTAACTATTACACTAAACAGAACAAAAGAATCCATTTTAATGTTACTCCTCATTTGCTATTTGGAAATAAATAAGTTAATTGACCACCAAGGTGAAAGGAGGCAATAAAATAAGCGTTTAAGAGTTAACCACAACTAAGAATTTTAAACAAGAAAGAACAAAAGAAATATTTAATGGAACAATACAAAGTGTGCTAATACATCATATCATTATAGAACAAGGGTGAAAAAGTAGGTGACTGTTTAATTGTTTAAACAGAAACCACACAGCCTGCTGAGGCACAAACACATAATGATATGAACCCAGCAGTTCCGTGTAGCTGGTATTTATGTAGTGTTAACTAAGTACCAGGCACTGGATAGATGTGGAGTCTCACACAGTAACCGCCAGATTTAAAAAAGAAACAAAGGAGGATAATTTGAAGATATAGCACAGACAGTATTTAAAGGATAAAGAAAAATGTGATAGAATATTTAAAAAGAAAAGGAAAAAATTCAAATAGCCTCAAAAAATATTTCAAGAAAAAAATAAGGGAAATAAAAGAATAGTTCATCATATACAAAAAACAGGGTGTGTCATTGGGCTACCTGAGACCTCTTTATAGCACTTTCACCCTCCAGCTTCCTAATGCAGCACAATCTAGAATCTTCAGTCCTTACTGACTTGACATATTTAAATACATTACTTAATTTATTTCTTTCTTTTTTTGTTGTGTGTGTGACATGCACATCTTAAATACACAATTCAATGAATTCTCATAAATCACACTCCTGTAAACCAACATATAGTCAAGTTCCACTGCAATCAACCCCCACACACCACACTGGTTAACCTCCATTCTTACTTCTTTCACCATATATAAATTTCCACATGATAAACATTTTAATATCCATTTCTCATGTCTTTTCAGCTAGACTGTAAAGTCTTATCATCACAAATTTTTTTCAGAGCTGGTAGGGACTACAGAACTTTCAACCCACAAAGAAAGAAAGAACCAAAGAAAGCCAGTGGAATGCCTGGGACTAAGTCAGGGAATGCCTACCCCCTCAGGCCTGCACATTTCTTCTCATGTTTAAAGGTAAAAGATGCACTTTTCCACACCCCATCCAATACCTAGTCCAAGGGTTCAGAAATCCCGTTCAACTGGACAGTGGTGGAGAGACACAGTGGTGGATGAGGTGGAGGAGCCTGGTGGGCAGGCGCGACAGGGAACCCACATGCTGGCAAAGGTGACTGCCTGCTAGGGAGTGTGTCCTCAGCAATCTGCCCTGCACCCAGTCTCTCCTGACTGTAGTTGCCCTTCTCGACAACTTTCCCTCTTTTTGAAAGATTTACTTATCGTCATGAGGCCTTCTCAGTCTCCTCTGCTGCCCTTTCCTTGGGTTTAATCTTAGAACAGTTCTAGAAGCTGTGTAGGTGTCAATGGCACTAGGCTACAGTCATCTGCAGCCAGTAGCCAGGAGTCATTCCACCCCCTCTAGTGGATAGTTGAGGTCATTTCCTCATTCTCAATATAAAGTTATAATAAAAGTAGTTTCCTTGTAGGGTTGTTGTGAAAATAAAAGAAGAAGGTTCCCTGAATATTCACATTATATATTGATATATAATCACAGTACGATGGCTGTTTACAACCTAAACTATATAGAAATTGTTGACTCAGAAATTGTTTACTGACAAAGGAGAAACAGGTTGGGAAAGAGATAGTTGAAGTGAGAGTAAAATTAAAGTGAATGAGTGTGTGTCCAGGTGTCCTGGGCTCTTCTTAGGTTAGAGACTCCCTTCTTTGAACCTCCATAGCACTTTGTTTATGGTACTTATCTTAGCCGGTTGTATAGCAGGAATATAAGGGAACCAAATAAGACATCAGTGTAAAAAAATAATAACAGTACAAAACACAACAAAGCAAAAATGGACAATTATAAATCAGAGACATCCTGCAGGGGAGGAGGAGGGAGAGGGATCAGAGGGAGGGAGGGAGGGAGGAGCACAGGGGACTGAGGTGATGGTGCACAGGTGCATTGGTGAAGGAAACTCTATGGGGACTAGACCTGAGGGGGTGGGGGGAAGCAAGTATTGCTTAAAAATGAACAATGATGTAAAAAATAAAAAGAGAAAATATTTACATCCTGACACTTAGGAGAATGTAGGCTCCTCAGGAAACATGTCTGCTACATAAACTAAAATGCATTTTAAATGACTAAAGTTAAAAATCTTTTTTCTTCCTTCCCACCCTACTCCTTACCTTGAAAAATTCCAAGCTTGAATAGAGGTGGTTATATATTCAGACAAAATAAGAGGCTAATTCAAAGTTTATCTTTAAAGATTTCTGGTAATAGAAGATGAAGCATTTCTATACACTCATAATTATTTTCTGTCTTTTCTATTGCTTCACTTCCAAAACTTGTCATATTTTTCCCTACAACTTGGCAGTAACTAACCTTAAGAAACTAATCTCACAATTCTTGCCAAAGTTCCAAAGATTGCCTTTTAACCATAAATGAGTTTCCACAGGAACCATAAGTAATGAGTGTATTCCAAGATTCTTCAGAATGTTATTCAATCAAATTCCTTTATTCATTGTTCTAACATTCTGTAAGTAACAGCCTAATTCATTCAGTTTCCCCCATAAGTATTACAAAGCATTTATTTTTTATCTTGTCAATCATAATTATTTATCCATTCGAACAGGGAAGGGGAAGCTCAAGCCAATTTTCCAATATTTAATTACACATAAAATTTATGTTATGAACATCTAGACTATCCATTTGTAAAAGTCATACATTTCTAAATATATTTCCAGGACAATGAAATAATTGTCTTTTTCTTCTTTTTAAAAATATCACCTGCATCAAAATTGAAAGTACTATTTATCATAATCTCCTAATAGTTATAAATATGCACAATTTTTTAAATTAGCATATTATTTGGAAATATTTTAGTGTGGAGTTTAGGAAACAGCTTAACTCAAGAATTTTATTTGTAACTAATGTTTGCACTAATGGTTCAAAACACAGGACTCAGATTTGAAATCATCTCTAACAACCTCATTAAAAACAAAAATGCTCCATCAGCTCAATTTGCTGAGAAACTTAAACTTTTTAAGATGCGGTGATTTCATGTTATGGTCTAAATGTTTTAATCATAAAAAGGGAGTGGCAGATTACAAAAACATACTTATTAATGAATATTTCATTACATTCCAAACCAACTGTCATAAAAACTCATATATGTCCTACGTAATTTTCTCTAAATCAGGTGATGGCGTCCACAAGAGGAATTTACTTATTTACATTGGTTCATGTGATGATCAGAAAATTCCACTGTGACCACCTTCTCCTAGATGACTGCAGGCAGATGGTGCCGAGGTGTTCAACTGAAAGAAGTGTTGATCACGGAGTATCTGCCAGTCAAACACTTGGGAAAGAAATGAGCTCCATCTGTGTTTTAATTACTACAGCGAGGCCATCCAGTGTAACTTCCAGAACTGCGCATTTTCACAGAGCACAGGAGACGAAGCACGTACTTTCTTTCATAAATGAAAGTCGAAACTGTCTTATACAGGGCCTCCCCGGTGGCGCAGCGGTTGAGCGCTGGGTTGCGAAGCTGCCCGCGGCCTCGGCGGCGCCGGTTCGATCCCCGGCTGCTCCCCGGCCACCAGCGAGGGTCCCACATGGCGCGCAGACCTCTCCTGCCGCCCGCTGCTCCCCCCTCAGCAGTGTACTTCGGTCCTTCTGCCTGCTCTGCTTCCCGCTCTGGCTCTGGTGAATTCTCTCACCCTCCCGCGCTTCTGACTGTACCCAGTGCATGTATAAACAAACAAACAAACAAATAAATAAATAAATAAATAAATAAAACATGCCTCTATAAAAAAAAATAAAAAAAAAAAAAAGACTTTATAAAGAAACTGTCTTATACAGTGCTGGCCAAAAAAAGAGCACTGCCAATTAAGAACAAAATCCACTGACAGTATGAATAGCCTCTCAAAAATATTTCTATTTTAGTGCAGCACTGTTGCATTCCTTATTTAAGGAAATCCCACCATACATAAAAGAAGTCTATGTGTAAAACAGTAGAAGTGAGATTTGAAAAGTAAAATATTATCCCAAATATTTTGGACACCTAAGAGTAATCCAATGAATACTCACTAAAATGAGAGAAAACCTTACAAGTGTGTCAATACACAAATTTATCTTACTATATCACATTTTTTGAATTACACATTGCATATAATTTGCTAATAATTATCATTAATATAACTATTGATTTCATTAAAAGAAATAGGACTTTCAAAACTTTTCTAGCAAGTGACATGAAATTTATCTGGCACTCACCTTGTTTCATCACTTTGTGGACAGAAAATGTGAGTACACATCTACTTAAAGTTGGCACCTCTACCCTAGAGTATTTCAGGTGCTTTCCCTGAATACAGGGAAAGATTAAAGTAAAAACGTTCCCTTTGTCTTTTCACTTTGTATTCTATTGTCCCAACTGAGTCTTTTCCTTCACCCTCTCACTAACACCAGTAATTGAACAGCAAGGATTAGAGAATAAATTTAGAAATTCACACAGATCTCAGTTTCAGCTATGATTTGAAGTTTAAGAAGAGGTGTAAACATGCACAAATATCTAATGAAAAGATTTCTAAACTCCATACATCATAACAAAATAAACATCGTTACAACATAACCTTTCAGCAAGGGCTTCTTATATGTTGAAAGTTGCAGTATAAAGAAGATTCCTTTCCTAATACATCTGACTCTACTAAGTGGTCAACCCCATTGATAACTGAAAGCGAAACAAGGTCTTACATATAATAAGATGTTGCAACAAAGTGCATAGCTGGTGCAAGACAGAGAGGAAGAAGTACTCTTGTGAGGATTGAGGAAACTTCCAAGGGGAATAACATACCAGAAAGACAGCAGTATGCTGCTTCCTTCTATTTAATTCTTTTTTGAGGATGGTGGCCTACAAGATCAAATGTGGACAAAAGTTGTTCAGGACTAGGTCTGAAATGAACATACCACATTTACTCATGTGAGAGCTGCTGATGACATTTCACAGAACAGTTTTATGTATGTTTCAAGCAGTTTCAAAATGAATAGGAAGTGACCAAGTGATTAGCAGTTTGGCAGCAGAAGAGGAGAGAGCAAGAAGGAAGGAAAGAAGGAGAGATGGGTGAGTATTTCAAAGAGGTGGAAAGAAGGCTTAAGATTTAAACAGGCTGAAATGTAATGGAAATGGCTGCTCCTACTGACACTGTGGAAATATGATTCATTTTTATAATTAACTGAAGAATTATGCTCTTCAAAATTATTCATTAAACTATTTTAATTATTAAAGTATTGTGTTTCTTTTTATATCAAATAATCAGACAATTTTATACAATTATATGGAAAATACTTTCTTCCGAAATCATCCAGTTCATTTTTACTTATTCAAATTATTCCCCAACCTTAATGATACCTACGTTTTCTTATTATTTCTCATTCTCCTAAGTGTCAAGACAGTTACTGGGTTTTTTTTTTTAAAGATTCATTTATTTATGTGTACTAGAGCTGGGGTACAGGCCAGAGATGTGGGGTGGGGGGCAGTGAGAGGATTCACTCACCAGAGACAGAGTGGGGAACAGAACAGGCAGACTGAAATACACTGCAGACTGGAGCAGTAGGCCAGTCAGGAGAGGTCTGCTGTGCCATGTGGGTTGCTCCCTGGTCGGCCAGGGATGGAACTTGTGCTGCAGAGGCTGTGGATTGCTTCACAGTGTGGTGCTTAACCCCTTTCATCACCAGGGAGGCCCAAGACAGTTACTGTTCACTGCCTTTTCACAGCACTGATAAAGACTGGAGCTTGCTGTTCTAGACTCTGATGCAAAAGAGTTGGTCCTTCGTCTCCTAAAGAAAGAATTCACCAGGCCCTCCCCCATGGCACAGCGGGTTAAGAGCAGTGCTGTGAAGGTGTCCTCAGCCTCTACAGCACAGGTTCAATTCCTGGCCGGCCAGGGAGATTACCACATTGTGTAGCAGACCTCTCCTGTCTCGCCCACTACAACCCTCAGCAGTTTATTTCACTCATCTGCCTGTTCTGCTCCCCGCTCTGTCTCTGGTGAATTCTCTCACCCTCCCGCACCCCTGGCCTGCACCCCAGCTCTTGTATAAAAATGAATAAATCTTTAAAAAAAGATAGAAAGAAAGAAAGAATTCACCAAAGAGCAGTAGGTGTAGTTGGAGGATGATAGGCTTCAATAGAGACTCATGCATGAGCCAACTGGCACCAGAAAGAATTAGCCTGGCTTCCTCAAAGGAGTTAGGATGAGATATTTAAAGAGTAGGTCCATTTCCCTGATTACAAGTGATGCTGAGTATTTTTTCATATGCCTGTTGACCATTTGCATTTCCTCTTTGGAGAAGTTCCTTTTTAGCTCTTCTGCTCATTTTTTAAAAGATTTATTTATTCATTTTATACAAGAACTGGGGTACAGGTCAGAAGCGTGGAAGGGTGAGAGAATTCACCAGAGCCACAGCAGGGAGCAGAACAGGCAGACGGACCAAAGACACTGCTGAGGGGAGCAGCGGGCGAGGCAGGAGATGTCTGCCGCTCCATGTGGGGTTCTCCCTGGCTGGCAGGGAATGGAACCAGCAATGCAGAGGCTGTGGACAGCTTCGCAGCGCGGTGTTCAACCGCTGCACCACGGAAGAGACCCTTCTGCCATTTTTTGACTGGATTATTTACTTTGTTTTTGTTGAGTCTCATCAGCTCTTTATAGATTTTTTGTTGTGTGCAAATATTTTCTCCCAGTCGGTGGGGTGTCTCTTTGTTTTGGTCACTGTCTCTTTTGCTGTACAGAAGCTCTTTAATTTGGTATAGTCCTAGCTGTTTATCTTTGACTTCGCTATCACTGCTTTGGATGATGAGTCTTTAAAGATGTTGCTGAGGTGTATGTCACGTAGTGTTTCACTATATTTCCTTCTATATATTTTATGGTTTCAGGTCTTCTGTCTAGTTCTACAATGAGATACCATCTTACACCAGTGAGAATGGCACATATTAAAAAAACTAGCTACAACAAATGTTGGCGAGGATGTGGAGAAAAAGGAACTCTCCTGCACTGCTGGTGGGAGTGCAAACTGGTCCAACCACTGTGGAAAGCTGTGTGGAGATTCCTCAACCTGCTAAAAATGGAGCTTCCATATGATCCAGCAATTCCACTCCTAGGTATTTACCCAAAGGACATAGAAACATTAATACAAAAGGGCACCTGCACCCCTATGTTTATAACAGCACTATTTATAATAACTAAGCAATGGAAACAACCCAAATGCCCAAAAATAGATGACTGGATCAAGAAGATGTGGTACATATACACCATGGAATATTACTCAGCAATCAAAAAAGATAAACTCATGCCATTTGCAGCAACATGGATGGAACTGAAAGGGATCATGCTCAGCGAAATAAGTCAGAAAGAAAAAGAAAAATACCGAATGGTCTCACTCATAGCAGGAATTTAGAAGACCTAAATAAGGGACCAGAAAAAAGACTAATTATAATAAAGTAAAAATCAAAATCAACAAGCAACTATAAACCAGACACATACTGGGGGGGGCGGGGGAGGGAAGGAGGGATTAGAGTCAAAATAAGGGGAGTGGGAATTGTATGGGGAATATACCCAAGATGAAAATGCATACATTGTGCAAAAACGAAAAATGATGTAAAATATATAAAATAAAATAAATCAAAAAATAAAAAATAAATAAAGAGTAGGTCCACAAGGCAGGGAGCAGCATTGCTTCCTAGCTTATTCTGGGTTGGGGTATATGTGGATATGCACAGAAGGGTTCCAGCTGTGCACATAGGCGCTTTCAACCTTCCCTCTCAAGGAAACTGTAAGATAACCATTAGTCAGGACCTTTCTGGTCTAGCATGGGGTCTTTTGGTCAGTGTGGTGGGTCAAATTGTTTGGACAGGGCTTTCTAGTCAATGATTTAGTCCACCTGTTCAATAGGACTTGGGGGAACCCATCCCACCAGCTCACAATTTCTTTTACCTAGACTGACTCATTGCCTCGCATCGACTTTCAGATTTACTATCGCATTTAGATGTCAATTTAATACCAAACTCCAATAAGCATTGGTATTTCTGAATCATGTGCCTAAGAGAAATACTTGTAAAATGTTTTGAAAACACAAAGCTTTAGAAATAGGTCACCAAACACTAAAGTCACTACTAATTTATAATTATTAGAACTTTGATCCTCAATTCAACATTATCACATAAAACTGCAAAGTACAACTAGGTAACTGACCTATTACTGACAATGATACTTCTCAATCCCTAGTATTAATCCTTCTGCTTTTTTGAAGGTTTTACCAAACTAGAATCAACCAAAGTCTTTCCCTTGCTCTGACAAATTATGATTATTTTTAATGAGAATGTGTTTTTCACATGACAAGCTATTTATTAGAACAAATTACTAAATTTGGAATAGAACAAAATATACTCTTTGTTATATCACCAGTTTATAGGGTTCCCTGCTTCCCCCCAGTAAGAGCACATGGCTGGAGAGAGTTACAATTCCACCCAATAGAACAGTTAAATAAAATCGTGAGGAGGCAGCTGTAATCCACTACAGCAAAGGAGAAATGTTTCAAGAAATAATAGATTTTTTTATAGAGATGGAGAGGGACATTTTAAAATCAAGAGTAAAAAAAGAAGAATTTTAGGGAATGACAAGTGAGTCAAAATAAATTCTTTGACATTTGTAACTGTTATTAACTAAAACCTACCCAATATTCATTGAAAACAATCAGGAACAGCACACAAGGTTGTTTAATCTATTGTACAGATAGTCTGTCCTGCCAGGTGTTCTTTGTCCTCTCTTTGTTACATATCCCAATCATTTCAGCAAATCTTCTCCAATCTAACTTAGAAGTATGTTCAGAATCAAATCTCTTATCTCCACTGCTCTGCTGTTGTCTATTACTTTCTCCAAGATTATCAAAGTTCCTCCCAACCAGATATCCCCATTTCCATTCTTGGTTCCTTGTAATCGAGTCACTAATGAGAAGTCAGACTGAGACTTAGATAAGACAAATCAGACCGTGTTACTGTACACACACACAGACACACATACATACATACATACATACACACACACACACACCTGCTCAAGCCTCCCAGTGGTATCTGCTCTTACCAGGACCTAGTGAGCCCTGCAAAACCTGGCCCCCTGCATCTGTCTGACCACATCTCCGGCTATTCTTGTCTTCATTCATCCAAGCCCCAAAACAGCACCTCCTTGCTGTTACTCAAACACTTCAGAACACACAGTTTTTAAAGACTATATTAATTCAAAAAATAAAATTTCACAACCAAAATTATTTGTAATGCATCATCTAAGTTTCTTCGTAAAAATGACTAAAATAATTACGTTTAAGTGCCACTGACATGCCAGTCCCAACATTTCTATTTAGAAGCAAATACTCTGTATTACACCTTATATCTTACACCAATGCTCCAAGTTATTGTTAGGTCCATACTTGTGGATAATTCATGTTTCTGTAGCATGCAAATATGAAGTGGAGTTCATTGGATTTCACTGGAAAATACTAGCAAAAAGCAGTGTTTTCCCCTTCTATTATTTTTTTCTAGGACAAACCATCAGAGGCAGCAAGCTCCCAAATTTGGTGAAATGTGCAATACTGAAGAGACTTAAAAAGTACATGAAAACACTTCAGGAATTTAGGGGATATCTCTCTTCAAGCTAAAGATTTGCCAAGACTGAAATCATCAAGTTCCCTCAAAGCTTCCTCATTTCTTCTTATCTCCCAACAAATGTCGTTTGAGGAATAAAGCAAAGTCATTGATGTAAAATCATCTGTACTTGACCAATTTGCAATCAGTTGCCAAATTCTATAGGTTCTAGTAATGGATGGTTTCAAGCAACATTTTCTTTCACTTTCACAGTTAGCAAGTCCTTAATCTCAACTGCATGACTGCATTAGGTATTCAGCTAGTCTTCTAGTCTCAGTTGCTCCATGACTACATCAATTATTCATTGATGCACTATTATCAATTATCTGTCTATCTAGCTATTCTCTCAGTTACATGACTAAAGTAAACCTCCACTGGTTGTGTTTCTGCTTAAAGAATTTCAATAGCTCCAATTTTTCCACTGAATTACATATAGATTCCTCAGCCTAGGTTTTAGGCCTCTCTCTAAATATGCCCCACCACGGCCACCCAGTTTTATCTCATTCTAGTTAATTTCAGCAGTGGAGGCAGCAGCCCTCTTATTTCCCAAAAGATCTGAAGTCTTTCTCTTCAAATCCCTAGAACAGCTGTGGTACTAGTAAACTTATTCACTTGTCCACTGAACAAACAGCTATCACCTAATATGTGCTAAACATTTTTCTATAGCTGATACATAGCAGTGAATAAGACAAAGATTCCTGCCCTCTGGGAGTTTATGTTCTGGGAGGGAAAGACAGGGAAAGGCCAATATGAAAAATATATGTCATGCTTCATATTGATAGACCTAAGAAGGGAAAAAAAGAGAAAGGGAGTAAGAGTGCAGTTGGGCAAGGTGAGTTCATAATTTAAATTGTAGAAGAAGGTCTGGGCCCAACAGATATCTGTGAGAAAAAGCATTCCAGGTGAGGCAAAAACAAATGTAAAGACCCATAGTGGGAAACATGTCAGACATGTGATAGGGATCATGCACAAATAAGGCCCATGGGATAAAAGGAACCAGTACTTGACTTTTACTCTACATGAGATGAGAAGCCATTGGTGGGTTTTGAGGAAAGGCATGGTATGACATATGTTTTATTTGTTTGTTTTTAAAGATTTATTTATTTATTTATTTATTTATACACACACTGGGTACAGTCAGAAGCGCAGGAGGGTGAGAGAATTCACCAGAGCCAGAGCGGGGAGCAGAGCAGGCAGAAGGACCGAAGTACACTGCTGAGGGGAGCAGCGGGCGGCAGGAGAGGTCTGCGCACCATGTGGGACCCTCCTCCGGTGGCCGGGGAGCATCTGGGGATCGAACTGGCACTGCAGAGGCTGTGGACAGCTTCGCTACCCAGCGCTCAACCGCTGCACCACCAGGGAGCCCTGACATTTGTTTTTAAAGAACCACTAAGGCTACTAAATTGAGATACACCAGACAATCAAAGGGCTATTTCAAGAAACTAAGCAAGAGGGCCTCCCCTGTTGGTGCATGCGTTTGAGCGCAGCACTTTAAAGCTGTCCAAAGCCTTTGCAGTGCCGATTCAATCCCAGCCGGCCAGTGAGGGTCCCACATGGCGCAGCAGACCTCTCCTGTCACGCACGCTGCTCCCCTCAGCAGTGTATTTCATCAGTCTGCCTGTTCTGTTCCCTGCTCTGTCTCTGGTGAATCCTCTCACCCTCCTGCGCATCTGGCCTGTACCCTGCTTGTATAAATAAATAAATAAATCTTAAAAAAAAAAAAAAGAGTAGTATCTAAAAAAAAAAAAAAAACCTAAGCAAGAACACAGATGGCTTGGACCTGAGTGACAGTGGTAACATGGTGAAAAGTAGTCAAATTCTGGCTACCCTTTGAAAGCAGTACTAACATGATATGAAATATGAGAGGAAAAGAAGAAGAAAAGATGACTCCAAGATTTTTGACCTGAGCAAACGAAACAGTGCTGTCCACCATACCTATAATTTTTAATTTTCAGATAGTCACATTTTAAAAAATGAAAGATAAAATATAACTTATTTAAGCCCAAAACCAAAATATGGTTTCAACAAGTAATTAATACAAAAAAATTTAATAAAATATTTAATATTTTTAACAAACTTTTTGAAACCTGGGGTGTATTTTATATATACGGCACATCTAATGTGGTCCAGCTGTATTTAGCTGTTCAACAGCTAATATACTTAATGGCTAGGGTGGTAGGATAGTAAAGAACTAGGATGAGGAACTGTTTCAGCTTCTTTCTTTTTTGTCAAATTAAAAGTATAATAGCAAGTCATGGGAGGCAATTCAACATTCACCAATAAAGATAGTTAACAAACTATGTTACAACCAAGCAATAAAAGCTAGGTCTTCAAATTAAGAGTATACAATGCAAGTTCATAGTGATTTGGAAGTGGGAGGTTGTGTGTGTGTGTGTGTGTGTGTGTGTGTGTGTGTGTGTGTGTGGCGGAGGGGGGGCGGTGATTAGAGAACGATAACAGTATATACAAAATGCTCTAATGAGTGGAAATGAGAAATAAACAAACCTATCTACACGAACCTGGAGAGATATATACCAAAATGTTAACTGTAATTACTTCTGGAATAACTCAGAAAGTAGACTATAGGAAGGGTAGGTTTGGCACTATGGGGATAATTAGGAGTTTGGGAAATTATCATGCTCAGGATGCAGATGAGACACACTAAGCAAAACATGTTGTCTAAAGATCAAGAGAGGGGCCTCCCTAGGGGCGCAGTGGTTGAGTGCTGGGTTGCGAAGCTGCCTGCAGCCGCTGCAGCACCGGTTCGATCCCTGGCCACCAGGTGAGGGTCCCACATGGCACGTAGACCTCTCCTGCCACCCACTGCTCCCCTCAGCAGTGTACTTCGGTCCTTCTGCCTGCTCTACTCTCCACTCTGACTCTGGTGAATTCTCTCGCCCTTCCACGCTTCTGACTGTACCCAGTGCTTGTATAAATAAATAAAAAAATCTTAAAAAAAAAATCAAGAGAGGTTCAGATCAGTACAAATTTAGACACTGTCAGCACACAAATAAAATTTAAAGTTAAGAGACTGCATGAGACACTAAGAGTAAGTGTCAAATAGAGAAAGACTCACGATCAATGGCTACATCCTAAGACAGTCCAATTTTTAAAATCAGGAAGATGATGAAGAACCAGCACACAAGCCTGGGAAGTTCTGCAAGTTAATGGAAACCAGAGGAATGTGGTGCTTGTGAACAGAGATGACTGCGTGTTTTGAATGTTACTGCAATCAAGCTGGAGGACTGAGAAATAAGCACGTTATTGACCTGAAAGTCATTCATGATCCTGACAGGAGCAGTTTCAATGGAGAGGTGGGTTCTGAAAGAGCAGGTTCTGAAAGAAGTGGGTCAAGAGATACAAAAAGAAATGAACTGCAGAAAACATGCATAGACCATATCTGAGCAGTTTTGCTAACAAAAGGGGAACAAGAAATAGAGACTACTGTATCAGTGTCATTTCAGGACCTCATATCCCTTGTATTCTCCTTATTATTTCTCCTATGATAATGTCATTTCCTTGAGGCAGAGAATATTTAAATTCTTTAAGCCCAATATTGCTTTCTTGGTAAAAAATTTTAAACGTGTGTCTAGTAGTACTATAATAATTTTACACAGGGTGGCAGACCAACAACTGGATTAAAATGAGAGTTAATTCATGACTTCAATTATCAAAAGGTGCAAACCTCCACTCAGTATATACCTTGAAAACTAACTGCAATCTGACAAATTACAGAATTCTACTTATCAATTTCTGGATAACTCAGTGAAGCTCCTCAACAAGAATGATCCTTTTCTTTTTGCCAAACCCCAAGTTTAACAAACCACTAAACATTTCTGGCATAACCGCAAAAATAAAAAAATCACAGATATTGATACTTCAGGCAGATAACCAGTGAGATATCTGATGCTGTGACATGAAAGACCGTGAATTGTAAAACAAATCAATAAAGGAGATTGTCACAATGAAGAACAGAATGACAAAAAAATCAATTATTCTTCAAACTTCAGCATTTTACAAAGTCTGGAGAAATTTCAAGCTATTGTCTCTGCATAATCAATCTTTTAACAATGGTTCAACCTAATTGGAAAAGCCTCATAGAGTTAACATGTTAGGAGCTATTTCAAGATAACTATCAAGTCTAAGATATGTTGACACTTGGCATAAAAAGTCTTCCCCCTTTAAGTTCCACTTAGAAAATATAAGTTGTTTCTGAATAAAGGGGCATCATTTTAGAAGTTTAGCAGTTGATACTGAGAGATGATGGCCAGAGAATGAGCAGGCAGAATAGTTGCAGTTATGTCAAGGAAATGTAAGGTTTGGGAGTTTTTAACTAGGAGTATAGCTAGTTGAAAAAGATAAACTGGTAAGTTACCTATATAGACATTGTGAAGTGCAAATATGGCAATCTATTTTGTGCATCATAAAATGCCTGATAAAACACTCAAAATAATTCCGCTGTGCTACTTCTTTACTTCATCTTATTAACAACATTCAATTACCCAAGACAATCTAGGTGCTCCATTTCACTTCCCTTTTTCCTAGTTTACAAATTCTGACTTCAATTTCTTTTCTCTATAACCAACCATATCTCTTCTCTCTGCTCACTCTTTCCTTTATTTTACCTGCCTTCTACCCATCAGAAGGAAATACAGATTACTATTCAATCAAGGGTCTGTAGTGGAAGAAAATGAGTAGAATGATGATCTACAGTCAGAATGGGTTCCATGAATGGGAGCTGGATTGCTTAAAATAAATCTTACAGGGAGCCTAAATGAAGATGGAAACAAAAAAAAAAAAAAAAAAGAAAGAAAGAAAGGCTAGGGTAGCAACCATACATTGTAAAGTGACTGTATGTGAGTGTGTGCACACTGCATATGAGAGAAAAGATATTCCAAGGTAGAATAAATACAAGCATTTTAAAGTTAGACAAATGGTTGCAGTAGATCTGCCATCAAATAAATACATCAATTCACTGAGAATTTTAGGAAAATTTTACTCTTTAGTCTATGCAAATAATACAAGTTTATCGAATCCCAACTGACATTTGCACTTTACAAAAATCACCATGAAAATAAAACAATTATAGCTATTAAATGGTAACTTATTCTTCATACATAGCCCTACACTAAACTCCTTGAAATCCAAGGTCATGTCCTTTGATTTTGCATTGTTCTCTGTGCATTTTCATGCACATGAAGGTATTCAAAAATAATGACTGCAATTACATTTTGATTGAAGAGGACAGGACTGACCTTTGTCAATATGGAAAGCAATGCTGCTTGACTCTTGATGAACTCTTATGTCCCAACTGGGAAGTCGATTCCTCCATCACTTTTCTTTCCTGAGACTCTGGACAACTTTAAAGCTGAGAGTATGGTATGAATTTGTTATTGGAAAGTTTGAATTTAGAAAATATTTGGGTTGGTGAGCTCATTAGCTTACCAATAAATACTGAAGGCTTGTTGGTAAGTCCCCAATCACCTCCCCTCCTCTCCCGACCCGCGGGATTCAATAGGCATGGAAGAGGGGCTGGGGATGAGATGAGAGGCTGACATACTTGATGAGAAGCTGCAAAAAAGGAACTTTATTTCCTCTCTGCCTACCTTTAAGTACCTTATGCTGCGCCTGCGCTTTGCCTGTTCCGCATGCTTGGACTGTGTGGCTTTCTCTGATTGGCCCTAGTGTCTCATGTGCATCTTTTACTGGCTGCCTGTTAACTATATGCATTTCAAGCTACGCAATAGCCTGCCACAGCCCTGGACACCCTCCCTGCACCTTGGCATGGAGAAGTGGAGGTGGGAACAGCTCACTTTCCAGCAAGTCTCTGGCTAAAACCAGGAACCCACCTCTTGTAACCAACACAGGCCACCCTGTTGTGGTCATTTGTGACAGACGTAAGCAGCAGGTTTGGGGCACAGTTCTCTCTAAGCTTTCCCACCTCTGACTAGTCCGACACTGCAGTGGTCACAGTAAGTCTCCTGCAAAAGATGGCAAGCACTTGTTCCCATGCTATCGTGCCCTTTAAGGTACTGCTATTTGATCTTTCTTCTTTGAGCAGTTCACAGATTTTGCTTGCTGAAAGAGTAACATTTATTTCCACTAATCCTCACCCCAAAGCTAACAATCATGGGGCTGATGAAGGAAAAAAAAGTTCCAATTATAGAACCTCACTTCCACAGCAGTAACAGGACACAACACAAATTTAAATAACTAGATTTTTCCATAAATTATTTCAATAACTGCTTTACTTTCGACAAGTTTTACCCATTTTAAAGATGGACGTTAAATCAAAAGCCACGATAAATTGAAAAAAAAAACACCCGAACACATGATTAGTGAGGAAAATGAGTAGAGTTTGTGATGGTTCTCTGATCTTCAAAGTCTTTGGCGCAAGAAAGACAGGATAGCTTCCTAATTCCATCAACTACTAGCTGATTGCCTGCTATGCCTGGGAAAATCTCCCTAGACATAAAACTCTGAGCGACTTTGCAAAAACAGTCCATCAATGAGAAATCACAACAATCTTTGAAGTTTTTTGGTTTTAAGTCTCCTTCCATCTTATTCACCACTCACTGACAGAATAGGACTCAGAACCTCAAAAAACTCTCATCTCCATTTGTTCCTTTATCTCTGATTTCTTTCAAAGATAAACTTCTAAGATAATTTTTAACAAAGTTAAAGGATCAGTAAAGGAACTGAGCCAGTTCAAAATGATTTAAAGATTAACTAGCCTCTTATAACACAGAAAAGGCAACTGCTCAAAGAAGCATTTTTTTTTTAAGGAAATAGATTTAATCTCTACTCACTCTAATGTACCACAGTTGGGGAAATTCAGTATTTAAGTGAATATTCTATAGTACACATTTTTTAAAAATATTTAAAGGTGTTTGGGTTTTTTTTTCTATCTGTAATTGAAATAGTACATACCAATGATACATAAACATTGAAGTGAGTTTAATATGTGCATAAGGAAACTCAACTAAATATTTTTATTTATAGATATTTTATATACTCAACTAGTTTTTTTCCTTATAATATTATGTAACTGGTTGATTTTAATTTTCAACTTCATTGTCAAATAGTATCACTCCTTTAATGATGATATTGCTTGACAAATAAATCCCATGAGCATAAAATCAGATCTTGCTTTTATATAGGATGCAAAGATTGTTGTAGTCCTCTAGTACCAAAAAGAATCAATGTCAAAATAATTACTTCTTACAAAAAAATGTACCTGCCACAAGCCCTTCTTATCTAAGTCCTAAGGTACTATTCAGTTGTCCTCCAGAAAATGATTCCAAAAATTAAAAGGAAGATGTTCAGGAAAAATGTTGGTTTTCCTTCCACCTCCCCTACTTGAGAGAACCACAGCAAAATGTAATTTTAAGGCCTCTATCCAAAATTAACATGCTAGTTTCTCCTCTGCTTCTTTCACCACTTGTGTTTAAAAAGAAGTTTAAAACTACTACTACTATGATTACAAGGAAATATATTATATTTAGTAGGGACAGACTCATATCATATGCCATGAATTGGCTCAAATTCATGATAAACACAGGATGTGAACAATGAAAGAAAATTTTGCAGCCATAAAAACTTTTGCAATGCTCAAATCTACAACTGATCATTGTATAACTGTGTCTTTGCTAGGAAACTGTGTAGGGCATAGCTACCACACTCATCTGGTTGGCATTCAGATGGCTAAATGCCAGATCAATGAATGACAGTGTTATTCAAAAGTCAGGGTTAAAAGATTTCAAATCTGGGTCTCCAGTGCCCCAACCATTACCCTTCAGCTTCGAAAGAAACCCAGGCTCATTCACATAGGAGTTAACTAATGGAATTTTTCCCAGTCCCAAGTCAGCTTTGTTTAATTAACTTCATCTGATGTGAGCCTCTCACTAAAAATATTAAAGTGAGAATAGTGTCACTTTATAAGGCTCACATCTGTACCTCTGAGTTTTGAATGATTGAGTTGGCAAAACATTTCTTTCTAATCTGATTTTTCCCTCATCAATTATCCTGAGTCATTTGAATATCCTTAGGGATGACTGCATCTACTAAATTAGGTCAAAATTTCATAGTCTCTGTTGGCAATCACCAATTTCACTTACAGTTGTCAATAAAAATACCTGATTTATGAATTTAATATTGATAAAATTAGCCATACAATTTATATTTATTATTTTTACATAAATATATATGTCTTTGGGTCAAAATAATAGCACCTCAAGATGTTGGTGTCCTAATCACCAGAACCTGTGACTACGTTACATACAGAAAGGACTCTGCAGATATGGTTAAGGTTAAGGACATGAAAATCGGAAGATTATCCTGGATTGTCAAGGTGGACATAAAGTAATCACATGAGTTATTTAAAGTGGAAAAACATTCCTAGCTTTGGAAACCAGAGAGGTATCTGTGTAGGATTAAGTCTGTACTTGCTAGCTGTGAAAATGGAGGGTGGCCATGAGCCAAAAATGCATACAGCCCCTAGAAGTTAGAAGAGACAAGGAAGTGAATTCTCCCCTGGAGTCTCCAGAAAGGAATGTAGCCCTGCAGCCATCTTGTTGTTTTAGTCCATGGAGAACTGTGTCAAACTTCTGATCAACAGAGCCATAAGATAATAAATTGGTATCCTTTAAGTCACCAAATTTGCAGTAGACAGTTATAGCAACAGAAGAAAACTAATACATCTTCCTAATTATTATATTGTTACAATTACCCTTTATGAGGGAGAATGTTGAAAGGTTGACAGGAAAAAACATTCCACTTCATCTAGAGAGTGTGGTGCCATGAAAATAAAACCAGCCTGTGCGGATATCCAGTTTCCAGCTCTAGGTCTTCCATAAATGAATGTAAAAAATACTGGCAAAGTTCTTACCATCCCTTACAACTCGAGTTTGTCTCCTGTCACTAGACAAAGAGTTTATTTCCAAGTGCATAATCTTCATATAGCTTCTTCTAACTCTCAGATAGTGGCTTGATTTAATTTGACTTTCTAGAGAATCAAAGAGATCCTTTTTCTGCCATATTTGATCATTTTATACTGTGAATTCTATAGACCTGGTATTTCCATATTTCAGTAAGAACAAGTTTAAGTATCTGTAAAACTTGAAACATTTTTATTATGACAAAAATAAAATGAAAACTCTCTTAAACCAATTTTTTAAATCACCCTGCCTAAAACTGCATGGAACCACTTCCTGACTCAAGCATGAAAAAACTATAATCTTTATAGTACACTCTCCCTAAACTGCTTCTTGTTAAAGTCGGCAGGTGAATTTTTTCATGGATATTTTAAGGGTTCAAAAATGCAGACGTATTTTTTATTACAAAGAGTTACTCAACAGATTAAATTATGTCACCCAAAACATTAATACAACAAAGAGCAAATCCCTGAAATAATATAGCCTAGGATATAAATAGTCTTCTTTCCACAAAGCATTATGAAAATGTTTCAATAAAATGTTTCAACAAGAGAGTTTCAAATTGTATGAAACCAGTATTCAACCTACCATATTAAACCTACCATAATAAAAATTAAATATTATCAAAATTTCTTTCTACCATTCAGGAGCCTTTTATTGATATTAATTAACCAGCAAATGTTCAAACACATTAACAGGATAAGAATTCAAAATAAATAAATTAAAAGTTAAAGCACGTTAGCTTATTTTCAAGGTAGAAAGGAATGAATAAATAAGCACTTGTGATATTTAAGATATAACAGATATCCTCCAAATGCAATTAACTAAATAGTAAATTTTTAACTTTTTTATATACTCTCACAACTCAATTTCTCACTGATTCTTTATAGATAGTTGACTGAAGAATATCATCCATCCAAATAACATAATATCATTCCAATGCAAAGCAATGATAGACAGCAGGTAAATTCCAGAAGAATTTACCTACAAAACACAAGAAACAAAATGCCAGTTTTAATAGACCTCTTTCTAAAAATGGACAATGTAAGCCATTTAGTGACATGTTAAAGGTAGACCATCTGCCGATCTCCTGCACAGAAAAAAAGATCCAGCTATGTAAAGAAATGAGAGAGTTCCCCACTACATCCACTCATTCCTGTTCTTTTCTCTCTTATAAAGGTATCCATTAATTAATTAGAAACTACCTTTACCTGCCACCTCCATTTAAATACAACACTACATTCTTCACAAACTATTCCGAAATCATCCCTTGGGAATCAAGAAGAGGAAATAAATGTGTGTCTAACACTGTCATATGGACAAAATTCTCAGAATACAGAGAATCAGAAGGAGGTTGGTGAGAAGGCTGGCCTTTACTATTTACTGATGAGGCATACTGTAAGAGAAGTGAAATAGAAAAGTATCTTTTCAAGGGATATATTCATTCAAGGCTCCTCTGTTTGAATGTTGAAAATGGTTCTACAATGTTATTTTCATAAGGCTGAACAGAGCTGGCTTATTCTTAAGAAGTATGGAGATGGAGCAAAGGAAAACTTTTATGAAGCACTAATTACACCGGTCACAATATTAAGAGTGTTATTTTTACTACAAAATTGTGAGATACTTTAAAAAGCATTGAAGGTGTGAAACAAAGGGTTACTAAGGTACTTGAAACTTCTTATGTCTCCCTGTAACTAAATCGTTGTCCTACAATGTACGTTTTAATTTCTTTAGCATGTAAATTCTCAACTTAACTTGGCCCGGCTTTCTGATATGCCTTCTTCATATCATCTTAAGCATTTCAAGTGTTAATATTGTTTAAACTGGATAATACATAAAGTATCAATAAAATACATAATTCACACACTTAAAAATAACCTATCTGCCATGTGACACTTGTCAAAATATTTTGAGACCTCTATATATTTGAAATAATTTGAAATAAAACCTCTACTGTGGTTGCTACTGCTGCTTCCCAGGGAGAGTAGCAGGCATTGCACTGTGCATTCAGTTATTTTTATAAGTGTGCATGCACTCACTCGCACACACACATACACACACACATACTTCAAGTACAAACTGTAAATCCTTTACAGATAATTGTCTGAAAGGCACCCTACATTGTGATTTCAGTCAACAGTATATGTGTAGTATATCTAGAAAGCAAAAAAAATCCAGACCATTCATTCACCTGAAGCAGAATAATAGATGCATTTAGTAATTCTATGATATGCAAAACAGGGCACTTACCTTCCATTGCCAGGGCCATCTGAAATCACACTGGAAATCCAGCAGTTAGAAATACAAAAACTCTTGTTTATAACATAGACACAAAACGTAAAATATATTGAATCCTATAATACCATGTCTTTTTCCTTTCACCTCAATGCTTTCTTATCCACTTATTTTTTGTGAGAAGGCTTCTTAAAAGGAAGAAAATATGCTATATACTACACTGATGTGATTCTAGCACACTAATGAGAATTTGAATTTTATTAGCGAGAGCCATAGGCAAGAGCAATAATTCCTATGAAAGTGCTTCGTTTTATTCATGATCCCATGCTGGTTTAAGAAAAAAGCTAACTTCAAAGCATTATTGAAAGATGATTAACTCTGAAGCCACAAATGAGAATCACAGGCTACTTTGACTTGGAAGAATGTTTAGGACCTACATTTAAAGAAAAGACATCTACAATGTAACTTCAACCACTAAAGAAATCCAATAATAAATTTATTTTGCATCTTTAAAACCAGGTATTACCTAAGGAAACAAACAAAATTAGAACTCAGCCTCAGGAATTAAGTCTTAAATACAAAATACACAACCATACAATTACCATACAATTTAGTGGCAAATGCCAACTCTGATATGTTCAATACTGGAAATAGAATTCCTTATATTATAATTTTCTTCCAATCACCTACTCCATAAGGTACTTTGGGCATTGATCAAGTTACCCACACATCTGTAAAAATTCAACTAAATTAAAATAAGAATGCTATTCAATGTATGAACTATGTGGCACATAATTGCAAAGACTCCAGGTGCATAAAAACTTATGCCAGTACTTAATTTGAAACTAACATTAACAGTGACCTACGATTGCTAATCTTAGAGCTCCTAAGCATTTATATAATGTATGTCATAGTTTATTCTCATATGAAAATTGTTTATTCTCATACAAAAATCTCATACTAAAGTATTACTTAAAGTTTGTACAAAATAGACCATAGGTTTATTGCATAAATTTCAAGAGAAAATGGAAATTACTAAAAAGAAGTGAATAGATTAAAATATGTGACTTTTCACTAAAAAGGCCCCCAAATATGGGAAAGGTAGAAGGCTGATAAGTGTGTATTTTAAATGATTGTTGTAAATATATAAACATTAAAACTGATACTATTTATTGAAATACTTATTTTACAAGTCTGATTTATTTAAATAATATTAAATGCTGTGACATTACAATTTTCTCTTCCCTCTCCTAAATCTCTATCAATTACAACTTGGAAAAATATGTAAGGCAGGACCTCCCCGGTGGCGCAGCGGTTGAGCACTGGGTTGTGAAGCTGCCCGTGGCCTCTGCGGCGCCGGTTCGATCCCTGGCTGCTCCCCTGCCACCAGAGGAGGGTCCCACACGGCGAGCAGACCTCTCCTGCCGCCCGCTGCTCTCCTCAGCAGTGTACTTCAGTCCTTCTGTCTGCTTTGCTCCCCGCTCTGGCTCTGGTGAATTCTCTCACCCTCCTGCGCTTCTGACTGTATGTACCCAGTGCATGTATAAACAAAAAACAAACAAATAAATAAATAAATAAATAAAACATGCCTCTATAAAAAAAAAAAATATGTAAGGCAATTTCAAGAAGTTACTGTGATTCATTATGCAAGATGAAAATGCAGGTTTTTTTTTTAAAAATCTGTCTGACATTCAATTCTATATGCTGCTACAGCAGGTCAAAAGCCATTAGCCACCTGCAGAAAAAACATAGTAAAAAATAAAATGTCCTTCAAAATTATTTTGCATATACTTTTCTCAATGTAAAATGAGTGAGGTTATATTCTAAATGTTTTAAAATGTAATACCTCAAAAAGAAATACATTCACCATGCCAGAAATTAATTGAAAAGTGAGATTTAGTAATAGCCACATAATTCAGAACATTCAAGTTGGATAAAGCAAGCAGCATATCTATTATGAGAGAAATGATCACATAAGAAAACCAATCAGCTCAACACTGTATGACTTTTAACTCCAATAAAAGTATTCTATATGATTCCTGGAATTCTTAGCACATTTTTTTCTTACCATTCAATAGTCTGCTGTATCTTTAAGATATTTCTACAAGTCTATTCATACAGAAGCAGCAAAACAGCAGCTCCTGTGCTATTGCACATAAAGAATTCTAAACCTTGGCAGTGAAGTGCCTGGTTCTCTATCATTATTCTATTAATAGATTTTATTAACAATTATAAGATAACTAGTCACATGGTATTTTGTACAACCTGGTACTAAACTCAACACTTTGTTAGATTTAAAAAATTAATTTATGAATGATAAATTGCTATACTCATAAACACACAAAAATTATATATAAACACAAACACCCTTAAAAAGCAGTGCTTTGCCATAGATATCAACTTTGAACTAGGGTTGATTTATTTTGGTTCATTAATCTTTTTTTAATTCAATGGATTTTTATAAGATTGGTATTTCTCTTTCCTGGAGAGGATTTTTATTATGCATAGTTTTTAACAGTTTACACTACTTTACTCAATACACATCATCTGTGCACATATACATAACTACAGTATTTAAAAGAGTTCCATTGTATGGAAGAACCAAACTTTAACCAAACTTTAAATGATGTCAAATCTGGTAGGTTTCCAGAATATTTTTTTCAGTTTTACTGAGAAATAACTGATGTCCCCCATTGTATACACTTAAGGCATAGCATGATGGTTTGATTTACGTACATTGTAAAATTACCATAAGTTCAAATTAATTCTCATCTTTTCAGATCGATATAATGAAAATAAAAGGAAAAAATGTTCTCCTTGTGATAATTTTAAGGATTAACTCTCTGATACTTCCCTGTATCACAAAGAAGTGTTCACTAGAGTCGTCACACTTACATTAGATTCCTAGTATTCATTGCTCTTATTACTGTCCACCTTTCTCCAATTGTCCCCTGCATTCCCTTTGGTTATCACAAGTCTAATCTCTGATTTAGGTGTTTTATGGTTTGATTCCACATATGAAATTAGATAGCATTTTTTTGCCTTGCTTCAAAGATGAAAGCTGTAAGGAACTGAAAAACCAATCTCACTGTCCAAGTTCTGAAAATGACATGTGGTAGACAAATACACATTTTGATACCATGTCAGATTCAGATTCAGCGGAGGGTCTTTCTTTTTTTTTACCCCTGCATACCTTTTATTCAGTTTCACCGTTTTTAACAGTTTGAGATGTTTTCACTCTCATGCTACACACACACACACATACATGCAAATAGATAACGCAAATTATTATCTGTACCATTTGTGAGTAATTTGTACTCCTCATGCCTCTTACCCCCTTTTTTTCTGTGGGGTTGGAGAGGATCATACAATATTTTCAAAGGAGGGTCTTTAAGAGTCCTAGACTGTTCACCAATAAACCTGGTTCCTAATATCAATCAAGGGCAATTCTTGAAGACTAACTTCATGAAGGTTCATTGGGGTTCACAGATTGTTGGCTGGAGAGGGTTCTAACTCTGCTAGTGCAGCCCTCATTGCACTTGTTTGTAATAAATCTAAAATTGGGCCTCCCTGTTGGCGTAAAGGATGAAGTCTTAGCACGATGAAGCTATCCGCAGCCACTGCAGCACAAGTTCGATCCCCGGCCAGGGAGCTAACCCACATGCCACAGCAGATTCTCTTGTCTCACCCGCTGCTCCCCTCAGCAGTGTATTTCAACAGATCTGCCTATTCTGCTCCCCACTCTGTCTCTGGTGAATCCTCTCACCTCCTGCACTTCTGGCCCTAGTTCTTGGATACAAAAATAAAATAAATCTTAAAAAAAAAAAAATCTAAAACTATTTGCCCAATGTAAATGCCCTGTGTCCCTTCCATGTACCTTCATCCAAAGTCTATCGTCAGATTATAGTTTTTGTTGATGCCTTTCAGTGTTTGGATTTTGCTTTATTATTTAGTAAAAAGGCATTTATCTTTAAACAAAATATTTCAAGTTCTAAATATTTAGGTGTAAATAACTTTTGGCTTATAAAATGTGAATTCAAACAAAATGCCTCTGTCAAAATGGAGATTCTAAGATACTTCTGGAAAAATTCACTAGATCCTCTAATAATAAAGTTAGAAAAGATTCTCTTTTCCACACCCAAAACAAAGGAAGTTGAAACCCTGTTTTAATTGGATACTGATGCTATTTATTACATGAATAAAGGCCAAAGTGTGCATATTTTTGTGACTTCAGTCAAGAATCAAGGTCAGTCACCAGATTTTCTCTCACACCAACCACAAAGCATCAGCATGAATACAGATGTTCCTTATTCTTTCACTGTGATTTTCACAATTCAGTTTTCTCTCTCAGTAGCTAAGCTTTCTTCATTTGTCAAAAGGGTAAACATTAAGAAAATCACTTACCTAATAAAAAAGGAAATTAGCTAGCAAGTCTGATGGTAACAACATGAACAGCAATCTGTACACACAATTAAGGCAGTAAATAGTTGCTCTGATAAGCAATTTTATTTATTTATTTTTTTAAATAATAAATTTTATTGTTATATTCCCCATACAATTGCAGCCCCCCCATTCTGACCCCAATCCCTCCCCTCCCGCCCCCACCCCCCAAAAAGTGTCTCTGGTTCATAGTTTTTTGTTGATTTTGATTTTCACTTTCTTAAAGTTATTCATTTTCCTGGTCCCTTATTTAAGTTTTCTAGATTCCTGTTATGAGTGAGACCATCCGGTATTTTTCTTTTTCTTTTTGGCTTATTTCGCTGAGCATGATCCCTTCCAGCGCCATCCATGTTGCTGCAAATTGCATGTGTTTATCTTTTTTGAATGCTGAGTAATATTCCATGGTATATATGTACCACATCTTCTTGATCCAGTCATCTATTGTTGGGCATTTGGGTTGTTTCCAAAGCTTAGCTATTGTAAACAGTGCTGCTGTAAACATAGGGGTGCAGGTACTCTTTGGAATTGATGTTTCTGTGTCTTTTGGGTAAATACCTAGGAGTGGAATTGCTGGATCATATGGAAGTTCTATGTTTAGTAGGTCCAGAAATCTCCACACAGCTCTCCATAGTGGTTGGACCAGTTTGCACTCCCACCAACAGTGCAGAAGAGTTCCTTTTTCTCCACACCCTCGCCAACATTTGTTGTTGCTAGTTTTTTTAAATATGTGCCATTCTCACTGGTGTAAGATGGTATCTCATGGTAGTTTTGATTTGCATTTCCCTGATGACAAGTGATGTTGAACATTTTTTCATATGCCTGTTGGCCATTTGCATTTCCTCTTCAGAGAAGTTTCTTTTTAGCTCTTCTGCCCATTTTTTGACAGGATTAGTTTTTTTGTTGTTGTTGAGTCTCATCAGCTCTTTGCAGATTTTTGTGATCAGT
The DNA here is from genome assembly GCF_014898055.3 of Talpa occidentalis. Lineage (NCBI taxonomy): Eukaryota > Metazoa > Chordata > Mammalia > Eulipotyphla > Talpidae > Talpa > Talpa occidentalis. The sequence goes on from NW_023604972.1 coordinate 78,178,320, forward strand.
CCTTTATCATTAGTGTTGGGTGCAAAAATGTTCTCCCAGTTGGTGGGGTTTCTCTTTGTTTTTGTTATTGTCTCTTTTGCTGTGCAGAAGCTCTTTAATTTGATGCAATTTTAAACTGTTAGTGGAACTCAGAAATTGAACATCACTAGTATTAAGGATAAAACAGCAGTTTACAACTTTTCTTCTTGTTTTACTTGGTTCCCACGAAAATCTCAATAATTACTTTTGAGTTTTATCTAAGACTATACAAAGGAAGATAGCAGCAAGAAGAGGAAAACAAAAAAGTATCAGAGTAGTTCTTCTCCCTTTGCAGTTATGTTCCTCCGTCTTCTTTTTTTCTGTCACCGTTTATTAGAGAAACCAGGTAGCACTTGTTTAATTTTGAGAAAAGCCATATAACCTAAGTAAATAACACAAAAGAAATAGAACTTGTGAATCTCATAAAGATGGCTCCAGATTATGTCACATAGATATGTAGTTTTTAAAGCTGATACTCTTTTTTTATAGATTTATTTATTTATTTATTTATACAAGAATCGGGGTACAGGCCAGATACCCGGGAGGGTGAGAGGATTCACCAAAGACAGAGCGGGGAACAGAACAGGCAGACTGATGAAATACACTGCTGAGGGGAGCAGAGGGCGAGACAGGAGAGGTCTGCTTTGCCGTGTGGGACCCTCACCAGCCAGCCGGGATCAAACCAGCGCTGCAGAAGCTGTGGACAGCTTCACAGCGAGATGCTCAACCGCCTGCGCCACCAGGGGAGGCCCTAAAGCTGATACTCTATTTAATGTGTACACCAATAATTTTTGATGGGAAATAACATAACCAGCAATAATTATAGATGTCACCAAATTTCTTCTTTAACCAATATATTTTGAGTTTCCTGAAGGCGAAGAAAAATTTAAATTTTTATAAAAATCTACATCAAAAATAATACTAATTAGGACTTCCCAGTAGGGCAGGGGATAAAGTCTTAGCACTATAAAGCTATCACCAGCCACTGCAGCACAAGTTCGATCCTTGGCCAGGGAGCCGACCCACATAGCGCAGCAGACCTCTCCTGTCTTCTCCCCTCAGTGTTTTTCAGTAGCTCCTCCTGTTCTGCTCCCCACTCTGTCCCTGGTGAATCCTCTTACCTCCCGCATCTCTGGTCTCCACCCCAGTTCTCATATGCATAAATAAATAAAATAAATCTTTTAAAAATAGTAGTATTGATTAGAAAGAATTCACTAAATTAATAATAGTAATCTCTGGTATTAAAGTAGGAAAGAAAAATCTCCCGCATATAATCATTTCTTACAAAATGCTCTAAGTATTTTTTTCAACCCTATATTTAATAATTCCTTCCTTTACTTAGTTGAAAATGCACTAAATCAGAAAGAATCTACATCTGTCCATTTATTCCAGGAAAGCAGGTTCCCACCTGCCAGATCACATCTCCGTCCAGCCTGGGGCCCTTTCTGGACTGCACTGAAATGAACCCTGAAGCCAATCATCATAATCAGTGCTGCATTATGCTGATCTGGAATCTAGCAGAATTAGCCAGTAACAGTAATTCATGTTTATGTGATCATTTAAATTAGATTTCAAAAATAGAAAGTTATAGCCTTCAGCGGTAACTGATCAAGAATAAATAAACCACTTCAAGTACATTATAAACTCAAAAGTACAAAGAAATGAATTTGATTTAAAATTCCCCCAATAAAGAGATCAATGGATATATAAATACATTCAATAAAATCTTTTAAGAAAAATAAATATGCATTTAATTTGTTAAACCAAAAATTTTCAAATATATAACAATACATTAACATATTTCATACATTGCTGAATGCTAATATTTTTATTCTAAATGTTAACTTACCCTAACTCTAATCTACTCAGTTTACAAATTAATTTTTATAATTTTGTATGTAAAACTAGGGTAAGTGTTGCTATAATTATTTAACACATTTAATATTATCAAAATTCTTTAGAATACTTTAAATGAGAAAGTGATATCACTGATAATTGTGTGACTCAAAACCACCTTACCATGCTTAATATATTTAAGTATATAATATATATGTAGGTAATATACTTAAAAGACTACATTAAACTAGCAACTATTTTAGGTAAAGATTTTTTCCAAAATAGCTTAAAAAAATTTAAATGTCTACCTCCAAGAAGTTTTTGATTTAAGCATTAAAAATGGAAAAACAGGGCCTCCCTGGTGGCACAAGGGGTTAAGCACAGCACTATGAAGTTATCTGCAGCCTCTGCAGCACAAGTTTGATCTCAGGCCAGAGATGGTTGTGAATATCAATGTGTTTATTATTATAAATCATGTTGATAGGGATTGAACTGTGTCCTCCAAAAGATGGTCAAGTTTAACTTTTAGTACCTGTGAATGTGACCTTATTTACAAAGAGTCTTTGCAGATGATCAAAATAAGATTTGATCATTAGGGTGGACTGTATGACTGTGTCCTTGTAAAAAGGGGAAACTTGAGCAGAAAGGCTGTGTGGAGACATAGAATGCCATCTACAAGTCAATGAATGCCTAGGACTACCAGAAGCTAAGAGAGAGGACTGGAACAGAATCTCCTTACAGCCCTCAGGGGGAACCAACCAACCATGCCAATACACTATTTCTTGGAGCCTCCAGAACTATGAGACAATAAATTTCTGTGAAGTCACCCACCCAGTTTATGGTATTAAGTTGCAGCAGGCCAAGGAAACATACATATGTTGTGGGTTGAGTTGTCTAAGCTTGCAGAGTATAGCTGGAAGCCCAAGAAGCCTCACAGAATTCCTCCAGCACACATCTAACTCCATGCTGTGCAACTGTTGAAAGAAACCCACAGTTCAATTGATATAAAATACGCCCATCTAAAATACTGCAAGTGTCTAATATTTTTTAAAAAGATTTATTTATTTTTATACAAGAGCTGGGGTACAGGCCAGAGGCGTGGGAGGGTGAGAGGATTCACCAGAGATAGAGCGGGGAGCAGAACAGGCAGGTGACTGAAATACACTGCTGAGGGGAGCAGCGTGTGTGACAGGAGAGATCTGCCACGCCATGTGGGAATCTCCCTGGCTGGCCTGGAATCGAACCCGCACTGCAGAGGCTGCAAACAGCTTCATAGTGTTGGGCTCAACCCACTGTATCACTGGGGAGGCCCAAGTGTCTTGTATTTTTTAAAAACACATTTTTCAAGTTTCACTTCATTTATTCTTCAAAACCACACTTTAAAGACATTGGGGAGGCTTATTATCTTTAGCTGAGCTCTATGAGTTGAATGTTTCAGACAGTGTCACATAAACACATAGGAAAGCTAGTATTAGTGCCAAAAAAGAAAGAATACAATCATAAATACTTTCACTTGGAACAGTGGTGGGCCTTTAACATAGTGTCTTTTCAAATGACTCAAGGGAGAAAGATAAAAATAACATTAAACAGGCTGAATAGGCTGAGGGACTCAACAGCCCAGGCAAAATGTAGTAAATCAGAAGAAACTGGTAGAAAAGAAATTCATAACTTGTGAATCAGGCCTTGAAGGAAGAGATAGAAATATTCAAGTAGAAAAAAAAAACAGGTGCCATGATGGAAGAGATAGAAATATTCAAGTAGAAAAAAAAAAACAGGTGCCATGATGGACAAATATAACACCAATGAGAAAAACAACAAATTACAGGGAAGGCCTGAACAAACATTGGAGGGAGGCCTACAGTTAAGTGGAGAAGTCTAGAGAGGGTTGGAATGGGAAATGGCATTAAAATAAGGGAGGGGAATTTTCAATTCAAACAATCAAAGGGTCACATTTGATAGAATAGACAATGGTCAGTTCTTTAGCAGGATGTGATGCAATCAAGGAAGTTGTTCCAGTAATGAAATTAAAAACATTCTAGTGGCGGGGGCTTCCTGGTGGTGCATGGATTAAGCATAGCACTCTGAAGCAGTCTGCAGTCTCTGCAGTGGGAGTTCGATCCCTGGCCAGGAAACAACCCACATGGTGCAGCAGACCTCTCCTGACTCGCCTGCTGCTCCCCTCAGCAGTGTACTTTGGTTAATCTGCCTGTTCTGTTCCCCACTCAGTCTCTGGTGGATCCTCTCACCCCACTGCACCTCTGGCCCATACCCCAGCTCTTGTATAAAAATAAATCTTTGAAAAAAAAAATTCCAGTGGCAAAACAACCTGGGTTGAAGTGGACACATTGTGTGGCTATGAAAAAGTGACCATGATTAAAAAGAATATAATGCATCTACTAAAGATAATATATAATGAACCTATCAGCTTCTGGAAATACATCCTAGACACCTTCCTTTCTCTCCTCCTTCCTACATTTCTAGATACACTGATTCTTTGCTATTCTTTGGGGGAAGAGGGATTGTTGTTCCAGTCCCAAGACCTTATTCTTGTTCATTCTTCCCAATTTCATCTGGGTCTTTACTAAATGCATTTTTTTCTGAAAGGTCCTTCTTTCACTGAATCAACAACAGAGGAATGTTCTGCCCTTGTGGTCAACAGAGAGGAGCCTGTAATAGCATTGAGACTTAATCCCTAGGCCACTAGGGAGGCCCCCCCAAAAAAATCTTTCTTGACTAGCCTTTAAGAAGGGCATCCACTTATACTGCTTCATTTTTCTTGATTATACTTATTATCAGAAATTTTGTATATATATATATATAACATCAGTTGTTAGTCCCATTAAAATATTAGCTCCCTGAGTAAAGGATCCTCTGTGCCGTGGTCACAGTTGTATTCCCAGAACCTGGCACAAAGCTTGACATAAAGTAGGGATTCGGTGAATAACATAAATTCCCACTTTATTCCCAGGCATAATCGATGCTTTCCCAAAACATTTTTAGCCATTTTCGCTGTCACTTCCCAGTGTATATACACAGCCTAGTTCATCCTATCATTTCTACTTAGATTAATGCAGGCACCCTCAGGCCCTCTCCAGTTCATTCTTCCTCATAGGACCTTATCAAAATACAAATATGGTGGAATCACCACATAACCCTACTTACACTCAACTCCATAGCCGTTAAGATGAAAATCAGTCTTAATGTAACTAGCAAGACTCCAGGTGGACTGGGCCCTGCCCAGGTGTCAGCCCTATCTCACCCACTCTGCCCTTAATTCTCCTGCTACTTGATTTTATTCTCTTACCTTCTGCTCAAACTTCTGCCATTTAAATGGCTTTTTTTCCCACCTTCTCTCAAATTCTCCTATTGATGCTTCAGGTATCAATCAAGTGTCACTTCCTCAGGTTCCTATTATTCAAGCCTACAAAGCCATATGGATCTAGTCAGAGCATTCACCTCTGTTTGTAATTATTTAAATGTGTTTTTTATTGATCTATTGGTTTATTTTTAATGATTGTCTTTAACTTGAACTCTTCAATCCAAGATAGCACAGGACAGTAATTTTTTGCCCACTATCAAATCTCTAGGCTTAAAAACAGTGCTTGGCATGGCTGGCACTGAATAAATATTTGGTGAAAATGTGAGAGAAGGCACCATTTTAGGAATGAAACAGCTAGAAGGCAGTGTCAAATATACAGCTACAAAAACTTTCTACAAATACTGAAATAAAGCTAAAATCAAAGATAGTAGTGAAAAATCTATAGTATGATGAGGAGCTGTTCTTAGAACAGAAGAGGGGAAGCTAAAAGCAATACACACTTTAAAACAGCACTGATTATAGTCTGAAAATAATGGGACCAAGAGACTGTTTTGTTAAGGAACTAGACAAGAACCAGTTCAAACAATTTGCTAAAACTACATAGTTATGACTTAGGTAATGACAGTAACTAGGTGAAAGGTCACATTTACATATCCTATTAACAACTCCTTGACTCATCAGTCTCTCTGGAAACATTTATCTATGCAAAGAAACTTTCCTTCTCCTTGGCATTTTCCTTTATAAAAATTCTCCAAAAAGTCCTTAGTTCTCTGGAAAATGTTTTAAAGACATTTCACCGTGGTCGATTAGGCATACAGTAATAGCTAAGTGAGGCAATGGCCATGGAGGAATGGCATATAATAGAAAGAATCCACTTTGCTCCTGATTAAAGTTACTCAAGTGCGACTCCAGGAAATGTACATACTAAAATGTTCTACAAACCACAGGGAATCATGGGTTAAAGGACAAAGCCTAATTTTAACCCTCATTGCTACTGTTTTAATCACCTAACATTCTCTGGGGTGAAAAAACTTACTAGTTTATTTTTATTTCCTTCAGTTTTCTTTTAAAATAAGATGTAACATTGATGTGCATGAAAAACAATCTAGTAACATTTCCTTTTATTTGAACCCATCAGTGACTCAAGCAATAAACAGCAAGTCTCCTAGGTTTGTCTCTGAGGAGACACACCACCAGGTTTAACTGCACACTCCAGTGTAACTAGAGTCAGTTTTCCAAAGATGATTTACCGCACCCTGATTGAGAAAAGACAGCACTGAACTGGCAAAAAATTCTGATCTTCAGAAATACAACAGAAAAGGATTCTTTCCAATTTCATGCTGTTTATATAAAAAGAATGGAGATACAAGAAAATGCAAGCCTGAAGCACGGACAAGAACTTTGGCAAACCAAAACAGAAAGGAAAAAGTGAAATCACACTGAAAAACAGACTTTACCAAATTTAGAAGGGCAGGGGAGGGGAATATGTAGAGATGAAAATCAATCTTTTCTACCCTTACAGAAACATTTTTAAATCCACATTAAAAAAAAACCCACAAACTAGCAAAGTTACAAACATCTAAATGTTTACATTTAACAAAGTAAAACATTAAATGTAATGCAGTATCACTAACTGAGGCATTTATGTAGGAGTCTCTATATTAGTACAAGACCTAATGGCATATAACCCAGAATTGACTGAAATTTCAGGTGTATTTGTGAAAATAAATGTTTTTTGATGTAATTAGTAGTGCAAACAAATATATGTATAACACACAAATTTTCTGTAAACACAACAGAATCTTCTATTTACTTGCAACTGATTATCATATTACTTCAAACATACCTCTTTAAAAGTTTTCCTCAAAAGAGTTTTGAAAAGATTATATAATTAGTAGCTTCTGCGTTATGTATACAAGAACTTAAATTCAATTTTTAAAATATTCTAATTCAAATTTTTAAAAATTCTAATAAGCCCCCAGTTAAAAGTAGCTGCCTGGACTAGAAGCCACAGAGTGCAGTGAACCAAACACTGAGCAGGGGGCGCTACAGGGAACTGGGGCAGATGCTGAGTGGCCAGATGAAACTGTGCAACGCAGAAGGCAGGTGGGCTCTTGGGTTCCTGCTCCCCGCTTTGACTCAGACCCAGGAACTTGGGAGGACTGGAGGAAGGCACATAGAGGAGAGACATGCAGGAGAGCTGGAAGAGACACATGGGTGAGAGATACATGCAAGGCTGTCCTTGGCAGAGACAACGGCAGCAGTTATCTTGATTTGTACTTTAATTTTGCTCCTTTTGTCTCGGAGCTGCCTTTCCCCTTTCTTGCTATTTTTCCACCAGAAGGTACCTTAGACTTGTGGCTAATTTTGGGGCCTCAGAGGCCCACTTCAAGTCAGTCCTATTTGTCAGGGTATTTACCCAAGACGGGATGGGGAATTTTATTGGGAAACATTTATATTAGGAATATCTTTTCTTCTCCTCCCTCTCTATGCACACCAATTCTATTTAATATCTTTCATACCAAGAGTCTGCTTCTTTTTTCTTTGTGCACATGGATTTCTGGATCCCATTCAGAATGTGCACCCCTTAGTTACAGGTCCCTGGGTGACTCATTGGTCCTGAGCTAACAGTAGTATGGTTCTTCCATAAAGATCTCAAATTTTTAACATTTCCACTGCTATCTTTTTATTTGTTTGTTTGTTTATGTTTTAATTAAATAACTAGCAGTCTTTGTGTTTTGTGGCTGCACCTGCTGTGGGCTAGGTCTACAGAATGACAGAATGAAGGTTGTGCTTTCACTCCCCGGTATTTGTGGCCCATACCTTCTTCAAAATGAGCTTTCCCTATTTGATAGGGAAGCAGATCTGTTGCCTTAATTATTTCTTGCATTTCCATTTTCCCCACCCCTGTTGTCTCATCTAAAGTTGTATTTTAAAGAACTCCTTTCTTGGACCCGTCTCTTAAACTCCCTAAACAAGATCCAAGAGAACCTTGCCCCTGTCCTCCATCCTTCATATGCACAGCTGGCTTGCAGCAGGCATTGCCTGGGTGCTGGTGGGCTGGCTGTGTTCCAGAACCTTGCTGCTAATGTGCCAGTCTTGTCCTTTCATGTTAAGCACAGCTGAAGACAGTGTTCAGAAGTTTGAGTTCCTTTGGGCAATGAGCCTAATCTTAGAGTCACACAGGATTGTGAGGAATGCCATATATGTGTAAAATCTCTGCTGTCACATGGCCCCAGTTTGCCCAGTCTCTACATTGACATTATAGGTAATTTTCTACCTTTTTGTCCCAACAAGCCTGAACTAAATATTGTATCAACTATCCAAACTGAGATGTTTCCTTTGTGTAAAGAATTCCTATGAACCTAAAGCAAAAACAATTATTTTTATGCTGTCAAAATAGACTATCTCTAACAACTCTACTCACCCCAAAACACAAGAAAATCTGAAGCTTGAAACCAACAATGTCCAGAATTGTCTGTAGCCATAGAAATATTGAATATTTATTCTGCCCACTGTAGTAGCCACTAGCAACATATGCCTATCAAGTACTCGAAATGCGACTGTTTCACTAAATTTATTAATTTATTTTTATTTGAATTAACCTATACTTAAATTTAAATGAACAAAGTAGTTGTGGTATTAAAGAATTGTGAAGGATCTGGGATTTTTCCCAACCTAAAAGTTAACAAATAAGCATGTCAGTTTCATACATGCTGGGAGAAGAGCTTCTGACGTCAGAGACAAAGGACTGTATTACTCATTGAAGTAGCGGTAGCAGGAATATCCATAGCAGGAATAATAGTAGCAAGAGTAGCAGTGTGCCCATTTCCTGAAACCCAATGCCCACAGTTTGAAGTAAAGAGAACAGGTAATACCTGTAACCTCAATGACTTGCATTACAGAAGGGGAACCCTGAGATCAGGGACTGGATCTTTTATACTAGACAATAAGCCTACCTGCCCTTTGCTACACAAGGGAGTAATTACCTCTATCTTCTAAGTCTCCTTGTTATACAAATGCCATTTAAAAGGCTGTCTGGAATAGAAACAGTCAGTGCCTCTGCTTCCTGGAGAGACAGAACCTGAGTGATTAATGGAGACTTATCTCCCAACAGTGGAAGCATCCTATACACCTCTGGAATCCACCCGTCTTTCTTTTTCTGGTTGTACACGTTTCTGGTAATGTTTATCTATTGCTATGAAGACTATTGCAATAGCTTCCTAACTGATGATCCAGTTTCCACTACAGCCTCTTACCAGGCATTCTCCATACAATAGCCAGAAGATACCTTGTAAACACAAATCTCATTTGCATCCCTCATGTTTCAGTCTCTGATGTCATCCACTGCTCTTAGGATTAAAGCCAACCTGGGATGGAATTCTACCCAGGTCCACAGGCCCTGAATGATGTGGCTGAGTCCCTACCTGGGGCACTTCCCTTCATCTTTTTCTAAGATGCATTCCTTCGACCACACTGAACTTATTTCCTTAAATGCTGAGTTCGTTAAGTGGCCCGTGGGTTGAATTCCAACTACAAGCGTGTCTGATTTGGACCATACTATAGTTTAAAAAACATTTGAGTCATTTCACATTTGGAGAGATTCCATACCTATAAAATAAGAACTTCAAGCTTCTGTTAAAAGAATCATGTCATCTGGTAATACTTGACCTGCATCCCAACCTACCAACACTTGGCTGGAGCTGAGTATCTACTGCTCCCTTTAGGTATAGCTGTGTTCTCCAGACAGCCACACTGTTCACTCCTGTTCTCGTATTATCTACCTCACATCCACTCTAATGCATCATTCTCTAACCCCTTGGAACCTTCTTTAATCCTTCAACTTCTTCAGGTGCTACTGCTCATTCCTTCATGGGAAGTTTTCCCTGCCCACCATCAAGCTCAAGTAGGATGCAGTGATGCACTCTGTGTCACCCATCCACACCCAGGCCCCTCACCATTCTGTGCTGTTTGTCTTCTGTAGTTCTCTGCATTACCCCATCATGGCAGAAATGACAAATATCAAAAAATTTCTATTTCCTTCCCCTTCCAGACATTTAGGTCATAAAAAGCGTAACCATGACTGTCTTGTGCATCATTATACACCTGTGCCTGGAAAAAGGCCCAACACAAACTCAATAAATATTTGTTGACTTAAATAAATGAAAGTCAGCTGAGGAAAAGCAAATTCAAAGTATTTAGAGGGATATTTGTTTATGTATTTATGTATTTTTTAATTTGAACTTTTGAAATGGCTTCCTCCAACCCCAAGAAAATGAAATAATTATTTGAGTAGTATGTTTGTACTAAATAACAAGCCATGTGCAAATTACTTCACATGGATTAGTGCATTTAATCCTTACAATTATCCTTTTTAGCTAGGGACCACCATTATTCCCACCATGAACATGAGAAATTAGGGATGTTCATTGTTAAGTAACTTACCCAAATCAATAAGTAAATGACTAGACAGGACTCAAATCCAGGCTTATCAGAACCCAAAGTCAAAATTCCTAATCATACACAATTTATCACTGTAAAAGTTTTAATGGATCCCGAATGATATAGGAATAGGAGAAACCATATATCTAACTATGAGGCAACAGGAATTATAAGCTCTACTTCTGCCACCAATTATTCAACCTTAGGTAGGATGAGGCCTTATTATCTTCTTCAGTACAATAAATTGTAAGTGATAAAGAAGACAAAGCTAATCCCAGTAGACTTGACACCACCACCAACTTTATTTCTTTTTTAAAGATTTATTTATTTATGCATACAAGAACTGGGGTACAGGCCAGAGATGTGGGGGTGAAAGGATTCACCAAAGACAGAGTGGAGAATAGAACAGGCAGATCCACTGAAATACACTGCTGAGGGGAGCAGCCGACAACTCAGGAGAGGTCTGCTGTGCCATGTGGGTTGCTCCCTGGCCAGCCCGGATCCAACTCTGGCTGCAGAGGTTGTGGATTGCTTCATAGTGCGGTTCTTAACCCCTTGCGCCACCAGGGAGGCCCCACCACCAACTGTAATCTGGGCCCTTCTTTTAAGCTACTTGTATGTAGTTTAACAATTTGCTTTTACTGAATAAAGGTGTTAAAGAAGTAAAGAAAGTTCTTATACACACAAGAAGCTTTCTGGCTCAGTAGTCATGACTATTATGCCAAATCACACAGTTTCCAGGGCAGTGACAAGATCTTTAATCTCATTTCACAAATAAAGAAACAGAGATACTGAGCCAAAAGGGCCAACTGTCAAGTTAACTTCACATCCCTCGGGTTGTCCCTCAGCCTGCCTGGCCTCAGAGTGTGAGTTGAATCAAAGTTCCAAAACACAGTGCTGGCTAGGAAAGCTCAGCAGATGGAAGAATTTTTCCTAGGAGCAGGAAGAGAACAAGGGATGTCACTGAATCACACTGAATACCACTCAATGTGGAAGGAAAGAACTCTGGTCATCTTTTTGTGATAGAATTCTGTCCACCATTTCACTCAAGTCAATTCTTGTAAAAATTGGGACCTCCTGGTGGTGCAAGGGGTTAAAACACAGCATTGTGAAGCTGTCCACAGCCACTGCAGCGCGAGTTTGATCACCGGCCAGGGAAGTGACCCACATGGCGCAGCAGACCTCTTCTGTCTCACCCACTGCTCCCCTCAGCAGTATATTTCAGTGGATCCACTTGTTCTGCTCCCTACTCTGTCTCTGGTGAATCCTCTCACCCCCCACACACACCTCTGGCCTGTACCCCAGTTCTTGTATGCATAAATAAATAAATCTTATTTTAAAAAATTTAAATAGTTAAAAAAAAACTCTAATAATCTTGTAACTTTTTAAGTCAAATTTCCAGTCAATTCAGGGTCCACTTGATCTTTAAAGTATTCAAGTTTCTACTTATTAAAAATATTATAATCAACCCCCTTATTTTTTCCAAGACATTATAATTTTCTTTCTCAAGAAGTTGTGGGGGAAAAATTGTGTAGAGGTACCATAAATTAGCTTTCTGACTAAATTAGAAATGAAATTTCTATAGCTTTTAACATTTGATTACCACATCATACAGGTTGGCATACTTTTCTGAGCTTTCATTCTGAAAATACAGAATTTGTTTTATTCCCAAGAATGTCTCTCACTTGATGGAGCAGAAATTTTTGAAATTTTATTTCAGAAAACATTGGTTTAGCAAAAGATGTTATTTGTTCCAATCTATTCAGTAGATTCACCAAAAATGACCTTAATGGGCCTTCGATAAGATATTTTTGATGGCATTCTACTTGCCATATGTAGTGATTAAAATATACTTGATGATCATGTAAAAATATGAAATAAAAAAAAAACTTTAATTTGGGAACCCCTTTAAGACAAGGAACTTATTCTACATTCTATATTTTCTATATTTTGAAGCACAGAGCACTCTGCATTGCACAATACAGAAACTCATGACATGTCTATTAAGTCAGGTATTCATGAATGACAGGACTTAGCTATTTAATATCAAATCTAAAGTGACTTTATCGGCCATTTACCTGTTTTCATAAAGTAATTGAATCTTATTAACCACTGAAAATTTACAAACGATAAGGCACATGTCCTTTGAGCTAAAGTAGCTGAACTTATTTTACTAAAATGAAAGCCTATTTCTTGAATTATTAAAATTAACAGCAGGACCTCCCCAGTGGCACAGCGGTTGAGCGCTGGGTTGCGAAGCTGCTCGCAGCCTCTGCAGCGCCGGTTCGATCCCGGCCACAGGCGAGGGTCCCACATGGCACAGCAGACCTCTCCTGTGGCCCGCTGCTCCCCTCAGCAGTGTACTTCTCGGTCTGCCTGTTGTGTTCCCGCTCTGGCTCTGGTGAATTCTCTCACCCTCCCGCGCTTCTGACTGTACCCAGTGCTTGTATAAATAAATAAATAAATAAATCTTTAAAAAAAAAATAAAATTAGCAGCAAATCGAAATCTGCACTTTAGCCGGAAGAGAAACCGAAAAAAATTGGCAAACATCTGCAAATAAAGTTCTTATTTCCCAAAAGGGACCAATCTTATGTTATTTGAATTTCTATGACCATAGAAAGATGTGAGTCAAATTCACAGCTTTGCACTTCAGTGGGAAAGAGACGATTTCCACTGCGAACATTAATGATCACATCCAGCAACTTGAGTCTTTCACCCCAACAAAGCCACAGGTCAAATCACCTGGAGAGACATAACTACAAGTCAGTTAAGGACCTGAACTCAGATGATGAGAACACAGGACCTGCCACGAGGCAGTTTCACGAGACCAGAAACCAGGGCTCAAAAGCCAGCAACACGCCGAAGCCCATCCGTGGTCGTCAGAAGCACCCGGGGCGCTGGGCAGAGCCTCGCGCAGGTCGCCGACGGGACGCCGAGGGCCCGAGTGTCTCAAGGCCACGCAAACGCGAAGGTGACTGACACCAGCTCGAGTCCCGATTTAACTCCATCGCTGAATACTTTGAACCCGCCCCTGGGCTCACCCTTCGCCGGCGTGTCACGCTCCGAGGCCGGCCAAACCGCAGGGAGGAGAGCGGAGCCCCGCAAGGACGGGCACGGGCACCCCCACCTCTTCCCGGCGCTCCCCGCTACTCAAGCGCCCCCGGGCGCCACTCCAGCGCGGCCCCTCCCCACAGCCCGGCCACCCCGACCTCGCCCCAGAACGAGTCCGAGGGGCGGGCCTGGTAACGGGGGAGTCTCGCTCCCCGGCTCCCCGTTATGGAGAGTCCTGCAAGTTGGAGACGGCCGCGGCGAGGAATACGCGAACACTTCGTCGCAAGGAGAAGTGCAAGGTGAGAGGACTGGAGGGAAGGGTGACCCCTCACACACTGCCAAGGCCTTGGCGCTGGTGGGGACGGGGGTCCCTGGGACGTGTGGGGCGTGAGAAGCCGGTTCGGTCCCCGAGACCCTCCCTGGCCGCGGCGCCGGATCCCGCAACGCGAGCAGCCCGGGAGGAAAATCGCCACCGCCCGGGGCGCCGGGACGCCGGGGGAGCCCGGGGTGCGGGGTCCCGGTGCCTGCCCGGCAGCTGCCCAACTTCCCGGCCCCTCCCGCGCCCCCGCCCCCGCCCTCGCCCTGCGCGCCCCGCGGCGCGGCACCAACCTGCGCGGCCGGGCACGGTCCGGGACGGAAGCCGGGGCCGGCGGCGGCGCGGCTGCGGGCGCGGCGGGCGGAGTTAGTTGTGGGGAGGCTCCGGCTCCCGGGGCGGGGACAGGCTGAGCACGCGGCGGCGGCGGGGGCTCCCCCTTCCCGGCGCTCGCGGCCCTGCCCAGTCCGCGGCTCGCCCGGGGCTCCGGGGACAGCGCCAGCCCCTCCCGCGGGGCGGCCCCGCCGCGCCCCGCTGCCCGCACCCGCCCCGCACTCGCCGCCTCCGCCCCGTCCCTGCCCACCGGGTGCGGGGGCCGCGGGGCATGGGATCTCGGTCCCCACGGAGTCACCTCCTGGCGGCGCGCGGCTTCCCGGCGCGTCCCTGCGGGGGTCGCTGGTCGTGGGTGCTGTGGACGCACGTGCGGCCAAGAGGAGGCCGCGAGCTGCAACTCTCCTCCGTGAGAGTCGGGAAAGGGGCTGAACGCCAGGGTGAAAGTCTTCCTTTGCCCCGCCCCAGTCCGTGTCCCTAAAAGCAGCCCTGAGAGGTGACCGCGCCAGCTGCCCAGAGAAAGGCCAAGGAAAATGTCCGACTCTCCCTCCGCCCGGCGCGGGGCTGGGAGGACATTTCCCTGGAGAACTAAAGACCCCTCCCCCTGCCCCTGCCGCTGGTTGCGGGGTCCTGCAAAGAGTGTGTGGGACTGGCAGCTGGACACCGGGGTTGAAACTGTGAAAAACGTGCAATTTACACACACACACACACACCAGCTGGGTCACTGGATTCAGGCCACCTTACTGGGGTCTGCGTAGTGCCCACACCCCAAACCTGGCAGGAACCCCCTTCCCTAGTCTGGCGTCCCACTTCTGTCTGCACATCCCTCAGCACATATGTCCTGATCATTTCACCCCTAAACTTGGTCTTTCCTGGCAGCAACTCATACTGAGTCCTAACTTAGGGAAGAGAGAGGGTGGGGGACAAGGGAGGACGCTAATGAAAACGTTGAAGGAAAAGCCGGTGGACTGAAGGTTGGGTTGGAAAGGGCTCATGTAACCTGCAGGTGGGAGAGAGACCTCAGTGAAAGAGGCCAAGCACTGCAGCCATGGGGGGCATTCCTAGAAAGAAAATCCCATTCTGGTTTCCATAGGGAAGCCAATGCTAGGAATGTCCCAAAAGACCCCGAAAAGAATAGTCCTGGGGCATTGGAAAGTCCAGGATACACTTCAGAACTTGCCTTCACCCACTCCACTTCCCAGTCTAAATTCCAAGGACAGCTGAGTGACCCCCCCCCCCCCCACACACACACACACACCACCACCACCACCACTAAGCTCTTGGTCAAAGATGAGAAAGTCATCCTGGAAAGAAATGGTCACTGACAAGAGACTAGAAGACAACTGGGTCACTTCACTGCTCAGCAACTGCTCTTCAGCTTTAGGGGTCCCTTAAGCTATTTTATCCCTCCATCCTGGCCTGGATTATTAATAACACAAACATCTGGGATCCTCCCTTAAATAAAAAGTCACTTTGGGTGAAAGGAAAAGGAAATGGGGGAGGGCTAGGAGTCCTAAGGACATGGTGGTTATTTTTAAGTTCAATTTGGTACATTTTTTATGTCAAGATAATTTTCCTGTTCACTGAGTGACAACGTTTTTATCTTAAAATTTGAACCAGTGGCGGAGACAACACTTGCAATGTTACCTGAAGGCAGCCTTCTCTCAAGACCTCAAGATCCTGGAGGGCACAGCCATCCATCGCTTCAGCTGTGCAAACCAGGAGCCAGTGTGCCTGAGGAAGCCACAGCCAAAGAAAACTAGAGGCCAGATGTTACAATCTCAGGGCAGCCTCCCAGTCTGTTGCAGAGTAGCCACTAAGCACACAAGCTTAGCACCGGCTTAGGAAGTGGAGTCAACTACCTCCACTTCCCTGGTGAAGGTGAAAAGGCTCCTTTCTCGACTGCAGGTTTCCACCTCACCTAAGCGTGGCTTTGCAGTCTGGAGGTGTCATTACAAAACTGACCTTAGTGTCCCGGTTTTAATGTGGTAAAGGCTACCTCCCATTTAATTATAAAAATCTCCTGTCTTTTCCCTTATTTCCTCTAGTGTACAAAAGGCTAAGCCATTGAAAGTTCAAGAGGCAAGAGACATGCATGAGTAAAAGCTTTCTCCTTTTCTCATTAAAGAAAAGGTTCTATCTCTAGAATAGAACATTATTAAACTTTCATCTTTTCAGAATATAGAAATCTCTCTGTATCTATTAGATACTTTAATTTTATATTAATAGTACAATCTTATTGCAAAAAAGTATCCAATCAACTAATGGGGACAAAAGGTCCAGTTTTTTCCTGGGAAAAATTCCTGTAGCTAAAAGAAGGGGAAGATTCATTTATAGGCAGCAGAATTGGTTTCAGGCAGAGCTGCAAAATCAGTAGAGACAGACAAGTCTCCTCTATTTTCAATTTGCCGTCAGCCTTTTCTACTGAATGTTGCCAGTTCCCCAAACCAAACTACCTTACGAAAGTGCTAGGGACTTAAGATGCTATTGCCCTCTCGTGTTTGTCCTGGAAAAAAGTGGCATTTTGTGCAGAAATGTCTATGGAGAATCTTCCCTGTCCTGTTATCTTTACACTATATTATGGATTGGAGAGACAGATCTTATCCTGGACAACTTGGAGAATATGCAGGCCTACAGACATATCTGGAAGGACATGAAAGTGCATTCTTTGTCATTCCACAACACTTCAAACATTATGTAAGAGCACTCATCCTTGATGGAGAACAGAAGGTAGCATTCATATAGAAGAATAAACTTCAAATTGGTCATATAAAACAGTCAGATTTGCTTCTACATAATTAGAACGACAAGAGAAAATATTAATTTCAATTCATAAGTAGTCAAAAAGCACCTTGTGAGCCACATAATGAATAGTCCCCTGTTAAACTAATATATGTGTTTTCCTTCCTAAATAAATTTTCCTCTTAAATATAGACATCTGTCATGGAGTCAATTATCTTGCACAGCGTGTGCTATAAAAGCACAAAGAAAAAGAAATAATAAACTACATTGCTTATTTGAAAGTGATCAGGAATATGCAGCTCCATGCTGGCATGTCTTTAATTTCATGGTATTAAGAAAAAACTATAGGAGTATGAAATAACAAACCTCTTCCTACTGGAGTACTAATTCAATTACCTATCATGATATATATAGGAGGAAAAATTTCCCCATTAACTGGCAGAAACACTAAGGGGCTATTTTCTTGTCTTCCTTTACTAATCCCTTTAGAAAGAATGTGAACATGAAGTTTCCCCTGACAACAAAGGAACCACCACACTCTGATCAGCTCCAGGGGTGTATCTAAGAACAAGGCTAGAAATGGCATTCTAAACACATAAATTATCATTTAAATGAAGCTTGACTCATAAAATTTATGCATCAAACAGACCTCAAGATTTGAAACGTGCAATAAGAGGTAGTTAGGCCTAGTCAAACTTCCTTGATGTAATGCAAATGTGAAAGCTCTTTCTATTTGCAGGCAAATTCCCATTCTCCCCTTTCACTGCATGGGGTACACATAAATAAAATACCAAAATATTTTGCAGAAAACTCTGCTAGGTCAAGTACATACAGCTTTCTAGACTACTTCATATTACTTTTTCTTATGACACTTTAAAATAGATTTCAAAAAAAAATTCTTAAGGAGAGTATTTTAATAGTTTCCCAGAGAGTAGGATGTATTATCATTACAGTACAAAGGGCATCATTCATTTTTAATTCTTAACTCCACAGGTGTTCCCTGCCCAGACTGTGGTTGACACTTAGAGGGCCTAATTATGATTCATGTATCCCACAGTCCCCGGGAATTGGTTCTAATTTTGCACAGTCCCTTTATTCTGGAGAGAAAATACATTTCAGTCCTCATAGTTAGACAGTGATTCTCAATATTTTCTATGCATTAGAATCATCTGGAGAGTTTTAAAAATTCTGTTGCTTCAACCCAGCCTCAGACCAAAAAAAAGCAAGACTCTCTAGGGACAGTGCTTGAAGATAGATTTTCATTTAATTCCTCAGGAGGTGTTTTTATGTGCAGTCAGGGAAATCACTGAGATTATAAACACCTAGCAAATGAAAATAAAACTAATATTTTTAATACATTATTTAATATGAATTGATCTACCATATAGGTACAGTTTTTAATTTATTTTTTCAATCAAGAAAGTTGCTCATTTTGTCTAACAAGTTAATTTTCTGAATTTAGGTGAACCTTTCCATATTATGTTCTATTATGCTTTGCCTGTATACCTAGGCTTCCGGTTACGTTTGCAAGGTTGGCTCACAATGAAATTCCATGCCCTACTCTCATTTGGATTTGTTACTGAAAGCAAAGCCATAGATCACTGCAGAAAAACAGACTTGGGTGAAATTGAATCTTATAAGTCAAATTCCTGCAAGTAATCCCCTTGAGCTATTAAACCATTATCCAATTTAGCAGTTAAAAAAATATATGCTATAATTAATTCTTTCTATAAAGTCCAAGGTTTAGAAGTAAAATAAGTACAAGGACAACGAAGATCATCAATTTTATGCAGATTCAGCACTAATGAAGAACCAAATATTTGATTCTGAAAAAGGAGTGTTAAAATGCTGCCAGTGATTTCACGTAAGTAGTTAATACTTTGAAATGCTTGTAGAATGAAATTAATCTAACCCCAAGAGAAAACATGATAGGTTAAATATAATATGATATAAACCGTGAAAACATTCCTTATACATGATTTAGTATGATAGGGTAAGTAGAGTAAGGTACGATTAGGGGAGTATAGGAAGAACATTAGTTGATAAGAAATGGATATATTGAAATTGATGTATTGTTGAATAGTCTAACAGTATTTGACAAGACCACATAGATTACAAGGTAAAGTTCATGTAAATATTGCTTTTCTGAACTGCTTTATTTGTAGAGGTTACTAGCAGTGTAAGAAGTTGGTATGGCAGAGATATCAGCTAAAAGAGCCAGCAAATTACCAAACATTTTTGGAAATCATGGTCTCCATATCTGCTCCACAAGAATTTAAGTTAATTCCTCATCAGATAGACTAATTCAATTTCTTAATAAAAGGGGCGGGGGCTTGCATATTTTTCAAGTGAAAAATACATGAAAAGTTATTAGTGCATGTAAATAAAATTAAGACTACTAGATTCTTTGAAAATATTTGAATGTATGATCTTAATTTTTTTTCAATTTAAAAGAAAGATGTATTATACTTTTCTGGATTTTCCAAAATGAGCATGTAATACATTTATTGGAAACATGATCAATGCTATTTACAAAAGGCATAAACTACATCCTTTGTCATAGCATTTAATTTCTTTTCAGTGACTTGAAAAACTGAAATTAAGTATATTTGCTACACAAATAGTTTTCTTTCTCATCATATTTGTATTTTCATTTCATTTTGCAGCTGTAGATTTGCATATATATTTTAGGTTCTTAGTAGGATGGCACTGGAGATTAGGTTTCAACAAGAAAAATCCCCAGATGTATAAAGAATGACAGATTTCCAGTTCTGCTTAGCAGCAAAAGAAACCACATAAAGATGTTGGAAATGTTTGTTTTTTTATCGTGAATTGAAAAATGCTTTTCAAAGTAGCATACAGAAAGTTAAAATACCTGATTCTCATTATTGTTTATTCATTGCTAATGAGTTGTGTGACAGGCACATAACTCCACCTCTCTGGGTTTCAGTTTTTCCAGTACACAGTGAGAAGCTGGCCTAGAAAGGACTGTGAGTTTCCTTCAAAAATAATGTGAGAGGGCCTCCCCAGTGGCGCAGCGGTTGAGCGCTGGGTTGTGAAGCTGCCCGCGGCCTCTGCGGCGCCGGTTCGATCCCTGGTTACTCCCAGGCCGCTGGAGGAGGGTCCCACATGGCGTGCAGACCTCTCCTGCCGCCCGCTGCTCCCCTCAGCAGTGTACTTCGGTCCTTCTGCCTGCTCTGCTCCCCGCTCTGGCTCTGGTGAATTCTCTCACCCTCCCGCGCTTCTGACTGTACCCAGTATATGTATAAACAAAGCAAACAAACAAACAAACAAATAAATAAATAAAACATGCCTCTTAAAAAAAATTAAAAAAAAATAATAATAATGTGAGATTGCTATATGGGGGGAAGTGCAAAAATTAATGCAAGTAAAGGTTTTGAAATTAGACCTCCATGTTTTTGAAATATTGGTGGATACAATAAACAACTATTTTCTTTCTCTCTTTTTTTAGATTAATTTTATTTATGCATGCAAGAACTGGGGTCTATACCAGAGGGGGGGGAGGAGGGTGAAGAATTCACCAGAGACAGAATGGGGAGCAGAACAGGCAGATCTACTGATATACACTGCTGAGGTGAGCAGCAGGCTAGGCAAGAGGTCTGCTGAGCCATAGGGGGCAGCAACCTGGCCTGGAATTGAACTCATGCCCCCAAGGCTGGTGATAGCTTGATAGCAATGAGACTTTAACCCCTGCGCTACCATGGAGGCTCAAGAAACAACTCTTTTTAATGCCAGCATTTCCTTGCTGCTTAAGATGCCAAACTGCTTTAGCCCTTTGTAAGAGTGTGTTGTTCAGGGAGCATGTACCAGTGGGCATTTTTACTCTTCTGAGATAAAAACCAGAACCTCCTCAAGAAAGGATCCTGAGATATTAAATACCTGAACATTTCAAGCCAGCTGAACAAAGCCTGCTCTGGTCCGTGGCAGCCAGGTTTTGCTCAGCAGTAAAGCAATGAGAGAGAAATGGTCCAGAGGAGTCCATTGTGTAGGGGTGCAGGCAATGGTCTCTGTGAACAGTAGTGATGAATATCCAAGTTTGTTTCCCTGCCTGCATTGTAGTCACTTTCTCATGGCCATGTCTTCGCTGAGCTTTGGAGAATGAACTAAACAGTAAGGGTCAGTGCTTGGGAAGGGCTGTGAGAGATGATTACAACAACTGCAGCAGAGGGAAATGATGGTGGTGTGACTTACAGAGCAACCCCTGGTAGCAGCACCAAGAGAGAGAGAGGCAAGGAGGAATTCTAGTAAAGATCCTTGAATTGCCTCAGAGGCAATGACAAAAGGATAAAAGGCGGGCCTTCCTGTCAATCAAGCTGGGTGGAGGATTGAATTACTATTTGAATGTGAAAGAGAAACCACCTCTTGTGGGATTACTAAAAAGCATTCATTCCCATTATAGAAGATCTCCTATTTATTGAGTGCTTACTATGTGTCAGGCACTCTGCTATGCTTCTCAATTATATCCGCCCACCCCCCAGCAAATTGAGCAAATATACTGAATCCAATGATAGTTTTCTTTCCTACATCCCTTCTTACCATGACTGCTCTATCCATCAGTGCTCCATAGCTACACATTAATAAGAATGTGCCTTTTGTTTTGTGTTTTACACCCCCACACCCCACCCCCCCCCCCGCCAAAAAAATCCATTGTAATAGATAGAATAACTGCCTCTAAAAATGTTCATCCCCAGGGCCTCTCCGGTGGCGCAGTGGTTGAGCGCTGGGCTGCGAAGCTGCCCGCAGCCTCTGCAGCGCCAGTTCGATTCCTGGCCATATGCAGACCTCTCCTGCCAAGCCTGCTCCTCCCCTCAGCAGTGCATTTAGTCAGTCTGCCTGTTCCCTGCTCTGGCTCTGGTGAATTCTCTCACCCTCCCGTGCTTCTGACTTTACCCAGTGCTTGGATAGATAGATAGATAGATAGATAGATAGATAGATAGATAGATAGATAGATAGATAGATAATCTTTTTTAAAAAAAAGTCCATCCCCCAATCACTAGAGCCATGTTACTTAACATGTCAAAAGGACCTTGTAATGGGTGGGGGGGTTCTGAATTATCCAGGTGCATCCAGTCTAAAAACATGAGTCCTTCAAAGACGGGGAGAAAGGCAGGAAGCTGGCCAGAAAGATTTCATGATGAAGAGGCAGAAGAGACATGGCATATGAACTACTCAACTGCCTTTTCTCACTTTGAAGACAAGGGTCTAGGGCAACAGACAGCAAGAAATGAGATCTTCAGTCTGCATCCCCAAGAAACTGGTTTTCCAACTGCCTAAATGAGCAAAGCTATGGATGCATTTCTGGACTCTCCAGGAAAAAATGCAGCTCTGTCAACAATTTGGTTTTGGCCTGGTGAGACCCACTTTTGGTTTATGACCTTCAGAGCTATCAGATTTTTAGAAAAATTATGTTCTAAGCTGCCAAATTTGTTCTCACAGCAATGAAAATGTAATACATGCACAAATCCAGGATGAAATCTAGGGACTTCACCTTTTCATCTTTAGATCTAAGTGCTGCTTATGGGATTAATATTTAGTCTGAATAAATATTGGATAAAGAATGATGAAAAGGGAGGAAATTTGAGAGGGGGTCATATCATAAATCTTTATTTTCTATAAATATTTTGGGGAAAGTAAAAGAGATATTCCATAACTAGTCAACAAATCAGTATGGAATCCGTATGGAATTGGTGGAACAGAAGAAAAGTGTAATGGAAGGACAACATGTTACAGGATGGAGAGCCTTACTGTATTATAATGTTCTAGCAGGCTCAGCAGTTCATGACTTCTATCTTATCTACCAAGCCACCCTTTGTCAAAATTCCTAGACTATGGACTTTCAGAATTGTTATTCCTGCATTTTAAATTCAAATTTACCTTTGAACAATGCTAATACTGGGGGTGCCAACCTGACTATCTCTGCATAACTTTTGACTCTTACTACTAATAGTGGGCTGTAGACAAGATGACTTTAGTGATAATATAAACAATCAACTAATACATATTTTGGATGTTATATGTATTAAACCTGTATTAGAATAAAATAAGCTACAGAAAAGAAAATGTTACTAAGAAAATCATAAGTGGACATCACAAATGCCTTCCTTCTTGTCATCTTCATCTAACAAGCTGAAGAGAAAAAATTAAAAATAATCTGCATATAAATTCAAACCTGTGCTGTTCAAGGGTCAACTGTTATAGTTTTAAAGCATTCTTGATTTGCATAGTTTATCCTGTGCACTTGCAATCAAGTAAAAATTAACTCATGTTCTAATCTTACCCAAATGACTGAACCATGAATCACATTTCCTTATATGCCCATTATTATTACCCTAGATCAAGTTTGTTTTCAACTTTTTAACTTCTATATAGATCACAAGTACCAAAAGGTATATAAAATGTACCTAAATTAATAACAAAATAAATTCAAATATTCACACCTTGGTTAAGAAATATAACATTGACAGAATCTCAGAAAAACTTATGACAAAGACCTATCCTCCAGCATACATGCCTTTTTCCCCAGAAGTAAATAATACCTACTTTATTATCATTCCTTTACCATTCGTATACATTTTTCACATTCATATGTTTTCCTGAACAAAATATAGTTGTTTCATAGGTCTTTTAAATTTAGAAAAATAAAATAATCATACTATCAAAACAATTTACAAAAAAAGTTTTTAAATATATACACACAAATAAATTTACATATATATTGTTAATTGTTGCAATAACAACTAGAAAATATATAATATTCTTTTGTGAACTGTTTTATCCCCCAGTCAACATTATGTTTTCTGGTTCTTACATTGTTGATGGGGCTGCAGTTCACTCATTTTCATTGCTCTGTATGTATATATTTATTCTACTCTTAATGAAGATTTGAGAGGTTTCCAAGATATTACTAATACAAATACTACTGTAGCAAACATTTGTATGCATGTTTTTCTGGTGTCCATGTGAAGAATTTCTTTAGGGTCTATAAGCAAGGAGCAGAATTGTGGGGTATAGTGCCAGTGCAGCTTTGTAGATAATGCCAAATCATTTTCCTCAGTGGTTGCACTAATTTTAGCCTAATTATTTACTCTTCTACTTATCACTCTTCCAATTAAAAATACTCTTAACTGGTGTTTCTGCCTCCAGGTTTTCTCCAAATGGGTCTATCTTGTTCACTATCATTTACTTGGTTTTCTTAAAATGCTACTTAGAACATGTTTTCCTCACATCCTAAATATTTATTTACTCTATATACTTTATACAAATTACTATAGCAGCCTTAATGTCTACATCAACATATACAAAGTCTTTTGACACTTTTTCAAGGGTTTTCATTTTCATCATTTTCAATGATGACTTTGTGCTAAATAGACTATCTATATAGTTTTTTTCCCTTAAATATATTTGTTTTTGCCTTTGAGCTTTTGCTCCTAATTTGTTCTTACCCAGAATTTATCCCTTTCCTTTCTGATTCCTAAATACTACCTATTTTTCAAAGTCCAGTGATATTCACCTTTCTATGTACCTTTTTTTTTTTTTTTAAGATTTATTTATTTATTTATACAAGCACTGGGTATATAGTCAGAAGCGCGGGAGGGTGAGAGAATTCACCAGAGCCAGAGCGGGGAACAGAACAGGCAGACGGACGAGATACACTGCTGAGGGGAGCAGTGGGCAGCACGAGAGGTCTGTGTGCCATGAAGGACCCTCGCCAGCGGCCAGGGGTCTATGTACCTTTCTTGCACATATTCATCTGCACTTCCTAATGTTTTCTAGCATGAAGAGTATGTTATTCAGTCATTAATAAAAACCAATTTTGGGGTTCGTATTATAGCAAGTCATGATGTATGCAAGGGGGAAAGGCCAGTGTCCTAACATGATAATTTATCGTCGTGGGTGTTTGAGAGGAAATCATTCTGTAGTTGTCACCTGATCACCACTTTAGACATGATCATCATCACTGTTCCTTCAATGGATGATTCTCTGGGTCTGTGACTTGTCATGAGAGACCTCACGTGAGAAACCTCCACATTTTGACCCCAGTCTTCCTTTTCTCCTTTATCGCTCACCCAGTTGCTGAAGGACTCTTTGCTCTAGTTGATCTTCCATCTTCCAAACTCACTGTTACTGCATGTTTGCAAGTCTCAGCTTGGGTGCCTCCCTTTATGTAAGGACCTCAGCTCTCTATCCTGTGAACTCAGTGCTCCCTGTCATTCAAGAACTGTTTAGGAAGTCATTCCAGGTCATTTTAGCATTCTATGATCCTCTTCTCTCACAGAATTTTTGGTGCTGAACATATATTGCCTTATACAGTTAGTTATCTTTTGATGTACAAACCTCAAAATCAGGAACCATTACTTAAATTCATCTGAGCGCAGTGCCTTGAATAGTGGTGTTATTCAAAGACTAGCTCTTGATTGACAGATGATGGATACTGATGAAATAGCTCTGATTCTCATTTCTATTTTAGTTTTATAGATGGCAGATATATTTTACATTGAAAGAAGATTATATTTCCTATGCTGGGTTTATCCACATCAGCAAGATTCATGCTTGAATTCTTAACTGGAATATTGTTTTGTGATGGTTATTTCAGTTTTTTTGTTTGTTTGTTTGTTTTTGCTTTCCAGTTCACTAGTATTAAATTCAGAATGAAAATCAGGATTTGGGGCACAGACAATTCATGCATGTTGCCAGTGTTCTATGTATGCCTATAGTAGAATAACTTGGTGTCCGTGATATTTCAATATGATATAGATTTCCTATTTTTGACCTAGTCTTTAAGCTCTTTGAACATTTTCTATAGTTTTCTTTGTGTTAGCCTAAGAAAGACCTATTTCTAATGCAAGATAGTTTGACCAAGATTACTGGGAAATTGTATCTTCATTTTCAAATCTTAGTATTTTTTGATGCATAAATTTTCCTTTAAGCCCAGCCTCATTTAAATGCTAATGTCTGTTTTTATGCGGCCAGTTTCTTGTTTTCCTCTGTATATCCTCAGAGCTGATCTGAGTGTGAGGATTCCATTCACTTCAAAGGAAATTTCATGCTTGGATCCTCTCCACAGGGGTGCACAGACTAAGACAAGAAATGATCCCTATAGCTTCTTTCCTGTGTATTTGTGAGGAAAAAAAATAAAAAGAAAGATTTCTGATCTTTTTTTTTTTATTTCTGATCTTCTGTTAAATAAAATGCATTTAATATTTTAAGTAATTGAATCAGCACTGTATGCTCGAGCACTTATACACTATTGCTACTTTACAGTGTAAAGAGCCTTTCAAACACTGGGACATTATGTCAGTATCGTAGCATATTCTAGTATACCTATTACTTTCAAACAAACAGTATGGTGTGTTATGACTCTCAAGTGTATGTGTTGGGAATGGTGTCATGCTGTGGGAGATAATGGACTACATGATAGATAGATATACTTTACTTGCAATAATATTTTAAAGGGAGGACAAACTAGATTACTTTAATGTGGTTATATTTAGTAGTTAGCTATTAAATGCCCAATGGGTGTGTTTTCAGTAGTTTGAAAATTGCATCTAATTCTTTCTTCATCTGCTATCTTGGAACTTAGCCTTCTTGTTTTCAGTTTTTATGGGGAATCTTAGAAAAGTCATGATTTAAAGCTTATCAGTTTGGACACAGGAAATGATTACCTAAATTGCTAATACTTTTTATTCTCAAAAGGGGGGTATCTTCCCTTACTTCATTATTCATAATTAAGAACTTTTTTCTTTCTAATATTAAATGACTTAAAAAGATTGCTTAGGCATAGTCACACTTAATTTGAATGTGAAAAAATAGTAATAAACATAACTATCAGTTGATTTTAACTTAAAATTTGAAAGTTATTGGGCATTGGACACTCATAACATTTCTTTGAAGTGGAATTAATTTTATGATCTCCCTTTTATATATGAAGAAACTTAAGGTCAGATAAATCAAAGACTCACCCAGGAATTTACAGAGCTAGAAAGGAATAGAACTGACATTTCAGTCCTGATTTTGTTCCTTCTGACACCAAACTCATTTCCCTATACAATACCAGCTGCAAATGGTAGATGGGTTATTTGAAGATGTTTTTGGATTTTGCTTTTTATTGTAATAATGCTTTGTGTAACTAACTGACCCCCTATATAGAATTTTGGGCAGAAAGTGGTATTTTTTATAATAAAAATATAAAGACTGTTGGCTAGAGAATAAAATCTGATGCACCAAGTATTGTCTACTGGCATTTAATGTATAACTAACACATAGAGACTCATAATATATTAGGTGTTTACACAGTAATGTCATAGGGAAGCTGTTATAGGCCTTTTTTCTCTCTCCCAAAATATTTAGGTTAAACAGCTTCTTATATAGGAAGCATAAAGCCTTTATTTTTATAATGAATTTATCATCTTATTCATCTTCATAATGAAAGGGTTACTACCATCTACCTTTAGACTTGCATGGGAGTTTGATATTATGTCTTATGAATATCTCTGTTTTATAACTATGTTATGTCTATGCCTTTCATTGCATCTGACTTTCTATAATAAACCACACATTGGTCTTATTTTTCTTTCTTCAGGGGATAGGAGCTGAGAGTGAGTTCATTATTTGTCTTTGCACATTTCTGTTGTGATAGTGAAATTTCAAGTGTTCACAAGGCTAATTAATTTTCTCCATTCATTCTTATCCAACAAATATTTATTGAACATCTACTGTGTACTAGTTAGTGTTCTAATAGCCAGGAAAAAAAAAAAAAAACTAGTTGAGCTGAAGTAGCAAAAATTTGTTCTAATAGAGCAGGGGCTGTCAAAGCATGGTACTTAGAAACCCGGGATCTTTCATATCCTTTCAGGGGGTCTATGAAGTCAAAACTGCTTTAATGAATCAATGTTTTTGTGTCCTTTGGGTAGATCCCTAGGAGTGGAATTGCTGGGTCATATGGTAGCTCCATTTTTAGTAGACTGAGGTACCTCCAGACATTTTTCCATAGTGGTTGGACAAGTTTGCACTCCCACCAGCAATGCAGGAGAATTCCTTTTCACCACATTCTCCAACATTTGTTGTTGCTAGTTTGTTTAATATGTGCCATTCTTACTGGCATAAGGTGGTATCTCAATGTGGTTTTGATTTCCATTTCCCTGATTATAAGGGATATTGAACATTTTATCATATGCCTGTTGGCCATTTGCATTTTCTTTTTGGAGAAATGTCTTTTAAGTTATTCTGCCCATTTCTTGACTGGATTGTTTACTTTGTTTTTTGTTGAGTCATGTGAGTTCTTTATATATCTTTGTGATCAGTCCCTTATCAGTTGTATGGAGTTCAAAATTTTTTTTCCAATCAGTGGGTTGTCTCTCTGTTTTGGTTAATGTCTCTTTTGCTATACAAAAGCTTTTCATTTTGATTCAGTCCCAAGAGTTTATCTTTTCCTTGACTTCCTTTGCTTTGGGTGATGAGTCTTTAAAGATGTTACTGAGATGTATGCTTTGTAGTGTTTTACCTATATTTTCTTCTATATATTTTATGGTTTCAGGTCTTATGTCCAGGTCTTTTATCCATTTTGAATTGATTTTTGTGCATGGTGAGAGGTAATGGTCTAAATGAAAATGGTTTCATTTTTTTTTACATGTGGTGGTCCAGTTTTCCCAGCACCATTTATTGAACAAACTGTCCATGTTCCATTGCATATTCTTTGCTTCTTTGTCAAAGATTAGTTGTCCATATAAGAGTGGCTTTATTTCTGGGCTCTCTATTTGGTTCCATTGGTCTATGTGTCTGTTCTTGTTCCAATATCAAACTGTTTTAATTATTATGGTTTTGTAGTATAGCTTGAAATTTGGAAGTGTGATACATCATTTCTCTTTTTTTTTTCCATCAGTAGGGCTTTGGCTATTTGTGTTTTTTTGTGGTTCCATATGAATTTCATCAGTATTTGTTCTATTTCTTTGAATAATGTCATTGTAGCACTATTTACAATAGATTAAACATGGAAACAACCCAAATGCCCAAAAATAGATGACTGGATCAAGAAGATGTGGTATATATACACAATGGAATATTATTCAACAATCAAAAAAGATAAACTCATGTCATTCAAAGCAACATGGATGGAGCTAGAAGGAATTATGCTCCGTGAAATAAGCCAGAAGGAAAAAGAAAAATATTGGATGGTTTCACTTATAGCAAGAATATAGGGGAAGCAAATAAGACATCAGTATAAAAAAATAATAATAGTACAAAACACAGCAAAACAAAAATGGACAATTATAATCAGAGACATACTGCAGGAGAGGAGGAGAGAGAGGGATCAGAGGAAGGGAGGGAGGAGCACAGAGGACTGAGGTGATGTACATGGCTGTACTGGTGAAGGAAACTCTATGGGGACTACACCTGAGGGTGTGGGGGAAACAAATATTGTCTAAAAATGAACAGTGATGTGGGCCTTCTCTAGTGGCATAGGCGGTTGAGTGCAGCACTGTGAAGCTGTCCACAGCCTTGGCAGTACTGGTTCCATCCCGGCCAGCCTGCGAGAGTCCCACATGGTGCAGCAGACCTCTCCTGTCGCACCTGCTGCTCCCCTCAGCAGTGTATTTTGTCAGTCTGCTTTGTCTCTGGTGAATCCTCTCACCCTCCCGTGAATCTAGCCTATACCCTGGTTCTTGTATAAATAAATACATAAATCTTAAAAAAAAATGTAAAAAAATAAAAGCAAATTAAAAAAAAAACTGCTTTAATGATAATACCAAGATATTACTTACCCTCTTACCCTCACTATGCATTACCATTTGCAAGAATGGTGCAAAGGAGATGATGAGTAAAATTATTGGTGTTTTAACATGAATCAAGTCAGAGGCAACAAATTGTGTTAGTTGTCTTTTCATAGCCATACACTTGCATTAAAAAACATTGATGCCATTTTCACTTAAGAATGTCATATATGTATTGATTTTTGTGTATGGTGTGAGGTAGTGGTCAAGCTTCATTCTTTTGCATGTAGCGACCCAGTTTTCCCAGCACCATTTATTGAACAAACTTTCTTTGCTCCAATGCATAGTCTTTGCTCCTTTGTCAAAGATTAGTTGACCATAAATCTGTGGGTTTATTTCTGGATTTTCTATTCGATTCCATTGGTCTGTATGTCTGTTCTTGTTCCAATACCATGCAGTTTTGATGATTATGGCTTTGTAGTATAGTTTGAAGTCTGGGAGTGTGATGCCTCCATTTCCTTCTTTTTTTTTCAGGAGAGCTTTGGCTATTCGGGGTTTTTGGTGATTCCATATGAATTTCATCAATAATTGTTCTATTTCTTTGAAGAATGCCATTGAGATTTTGATTGGAATAGCATTGAATCTGTATATTGCTTTTGGTAGGATGGCCATTTTAATAATGTTTATTCTTCCAATCCATAAAGAACTAGACATAAGACCTGAAACCATAAAATACATAGAAGGAAATATAGTCGAAACACTACGGGATTTGCACATCAAAGACATCTTTACAGACACATCACCCAAAGCAGTGATAGTGAAGAGAAAGATAAACAGCTGGGACTACATCAAATTAAAGAGCTTCTGCACAGCAAAAGAGACAATAACAAAAACAAAGAGAAACCCCACCAACTGGGAGAACATTTTTGCACCCAACA
This sequence comes from Talpa occidentalis, assembly GCF_014898055.3. Taxonomy (NCBI): domain Eukaryota; kingdom Metazoa; phylum Chordata; class Mammalia; order Eulipotyphla; family Talpidae; genus Talpa; species Talpa occidentalis. The sequence continues at coordinate 78,209,038 of NW_023604972.1, forward strand.
CTAATGATAAAGGACTGATCACAAAAATCTGCAAAGAGCTGATGAGACTCAGCAACAACAAAGAAAATAATCCAGTCAAAAAATGGGCAGAAGAGCTAAAAAGAAACTTCTCTGAAGAGGAAATGCAAATGGCCAACAGACATATGAAAAAATGTTCAACATCACTTGTAATCAGGGAAATGCAAATCAAAACTACCATGAGATACCATCTCACACCAGTGAGAATGGCACATATTAAAAAAACTAGCAACAACAAATGTTGGCGAGGATGTGGAGAAAAAGGAACTCTTGTGCACTGTTGGTGGGAGTGCAAACTGGTCCAACCACTATGGAGAGCTGTGTGGAGATTTCTGGACCTACTAAACATAGAGCTTCCATATGATCCAGCAATTCCACTCCTAGGTATTTACCCAAAGGACACAGAAACATCAATTCCAAAGAGCACCTGCACTCCTATGTTTATAGCAGCACTGTTTACAATAGCTAAGCTTTGGAAACAACCCAAATGCCCAAAAATAGATGACTGGATCAAGAAGATGTGGTACATATATACCATGGAATATTACTCAGCATTCAAAAAAGATAAACACATGCAATTTGCAGCAACATGGATGGCACTGGAAGGGATCATGCTCAGCGAAATAAGCCAAAAAGAAAAAGAAAAATACCGGATGGTCTCACTCATAGCAGGAATCTAGAAAACTTAAATAAGGGACCAGGAAAATGAATATAAGAAAGTGAAAATCAAAATCAACAAAAAAACTATGAACCAGAGACACTTTTTGGGGGGTGGGGGGGCGGGAGGGGAAGGATTGGGGTCAGAATGGGCGTTTGCAATTGTATGGGGGAATATAAAAATAAAATTTAATATTAAAAAAAAAAAAAAAAAAAAGAATGTCATATATGTAGCAATAAAAATAACTTTACTACAATATACACTTGAACACCCATTTTTTTCATGTTTTTTGTGACAAAATACAAAGTACTCATGAATCATTTGTGCATACTGTAGTTCTATTGTCCTGGGGGGGGGGGGGGGAGAATTTGTGCAATGTTTGAGTTGTGAGCTGAAACAGGTATTTTTCCATGAACATTTTTACTTGAAAAACAAAACTGGCAGAGAAAAGATAGTTATTTAGACTTAGATATTTGACAGATATTTTCTGGAAAATAAACAGCACGCTCCTGTGATTTCAAAGTAAAATAACAGTAATTCTGTTATGCCAATGATAAATACTAAAATTTGAAGCAATATTATAATTTTATAAAACATGTACTTGCCAATGCTTAAAGACTTTTTTAAAGGTCAGTGGTGCTATTAACAAATGCAATTTTTTAACATGGTAGAATGAAATATGCCAAATGTTTGGAAGATCTGCATAACAAAGTGAACCAATATTTTTTAAATGACCACCTGTGATTAATTGTATTAATAAAATGCTTCAAAACTGAAAATAAATCAATGTTTCAATTTAATAGTTGTCCAAGTACTGATGCAATGGAATTGCCACCTAGTTTTTAGTTTATACTTAGAAAAAATTTAAGCAATTGTTGGACTGCCCATGAAATTATTCCTATTTCCAAAAGGTTCTGTTCTTTATTTACATTAAGGAATCACTACACTGTACTCTCAGTGGTTGTTCTTTCAGGTCCTTTATTTCAGATATTCTCAAAATGAAACTAGAGATGGCTGAGAGATGCTGTTACCCTTATAGGGTTGTGCCACATAAAGTATTAAATGTCCTAAAACCAGTGATGTTAAACTATAATGAGACATTTATTTACCTTTATCAGTCTCACTCACAATTATACATCAGAATTTCCTAGAATCTATATGACATATGACTGCACAAGAGATTAACTGTAGAAGCAGATGAATGAAGGCAGAATTTGCATTAAATTTTGACTTTAAAGTCAGGCATTAGAGATTTGGCAAAATGTAAGATAATGGCTCTTTTCACTAAATTTCTTTCTTGGTGGGAATTATATGGTATTTTTCAAGATACATTATTAGTGTTATCATGTGTTTATGCTTAACACTTTTAAAAATAAATTGATAAATATATTTAAAACTTGTCTTGTTTCATTTTTGATACAATATTTATCAGTAGATATATCATAAACAAAGGCTTTTAGGGTCCTCAATTTCAAGAGTGTGACCGGATACAGAGACCAAAATTTTTAGAACTGCTGTTCTAACCTATCTTTTCTTATTTTATAATCTAACTAAAACTACACTGATATTTGTAAGACATGAAATACTGCCATGTCTCACACTATATTGAACAGCTGGGGATTTATAGGTAACTGAGAGAAATCCAGGAAGAAAAGAAGGTTGTCAAGGTAATACACTCAAGAGAGAGCTAGAGGAGACTCTTGTTTAAGAGGATATAGATGAGCAAATACACGTAATGGAATAGGTAGGTAAATGGTTGAAACCTATGAAATTTCTGGAAGAATAAGCCCTGAATTTTTGCATGAATGGAACAAAAGAACACCAAAAGCAGCAGGGGAGAAGGAAACAAGAGTATGTAGTGAGGGATATTGCCCCTTCATTTGTAAACCATGCTTTCCATACCATGACAAGAGCTGCTGAATGATGTCTGGTGTAGGGACTCTGGGCAGGTTGCCTGGAGTCTCACAACCCTTTAAGCAAGATGGCAAGTTTTAAAGATATGCACAAGTGCACACACACATACACACACACACATACACATACAATGAAGGGTGCTCAGATCTCTGTCAGATACATACAAATCATTTTCCATAAGCTACAAGAAAAAAATTGCACTTTCTAGATAATCTTTATTTCAATATTTCATGAAAAGTGCAATTTCTGGTTCTTCTTTTTTTTTCCCTTGGCATTTGTCTTACTACAGTGAGATAAACCATATATTAGGTATAAGTAAAAAAAAAAATTGGGGGTCCTCCCTGGTGGCACACGGGGCTAAGTCGCAGCACTATGAAGCTATCTATAGATACTACAGCAGGAGTTCGATCCCCCGTGCAGCAGACCTCTCCTGTCCCACCTGTTGTTCCCTTCAGCAGTGTTTTTCAGTAGATCCTTCTGTTCTGCTCCCCACTCTGTCTCTGGCGAATCCTCTCACCCACCACTCCCCCACCTCTGGCCTACACCGTGGCTCTTGTATGCATACATAAATAAATCTTAAAAAAAAAAAAACCCAACTCACAGTCTTTGTTTAAACTCCTTGGGGTGTATAGGTCTAAAGAATAAACTCAACAAGAAACACATTTTTAATGGAAATTGTCTCATGTGGGGATGATGAAACATATGATACATGTATTTTAAAATCTAATATTAGCTTAAAACTTTTTTTTATTTCATGAAAGCAGTTAGCAATATCATCACCCCATGCCTTAATTTTTGGTCCCTCAGCTTTGCTTAGTTCTCAGAAAAATGTAGACACTGTTCATTTTTTTGAGAGTTGGAATGTTGTGTGTGTATAATTAATAAACTACATATAACTCAAATACCTCTAAAAGAAATTCTGATATGGAGAGTTCTCAAGATGACAATAGAAGAGGTTCCTTGCTTTACTATTGAGAGGAACAGATAACAGTTAACCAGAGTGGCAGTATGCCCAGAGAGTCGCATGACGTGGGGCAAAACTGGAATACCCTTTGAATAGCAGAGACCAACACAGGTGAATAGTGGAGACAAGGAAGAGAAACATGCTTCACTAAGCAAGAGGTGGGTGGAGAGAAATACCTGGGGATTATAACCCCCAGTCAGCTCAGCCAGGGTGTTTAGGAGTGGAGAGTGAAAACTGTGTGAAGACAAAATCCTTGATTAAGGAGAAATATGTGCAGAGCTAGGTCCCAGGTAAATAGAGGAAACAGTACTCTAAACATCACTTACCTTCTCCATACCTCAGAATTGGAGCTAACCTCATGAAATGCACTGACTATGCACAGATTGCAGAGTCTCAGACCAGGAACTTAGGAGAGGAGGAATATCCACAGTGCCACAAATATAAGTCAGCCCTCCCCTCCTCACCAGCAAATTTTCACCAGCTGCTGGACTGCTCCAGAACCCTCCCCCAGCCTGCTGACTCAGGAACTGCCAAAGAGATCTCAGCACATATGCAAGGCAGCAAACAACAAGAATTAAAATCTGAACTTAAATAGCAGTATCACGTGTGGGAAAAGTAAAAACAGTTTAACACTCTAATTTAATATTCCAGATATTTTTTAAAAGATGGAAATTTGAAGTAACAAAATGGGTAGATAAAAAAGAATATAACACATGGCAAGTGGTAAGACCTCAAGGGAATTTGCCATCACAAGGCAAATTGTTCTCTGTAATGAACAACTCTACAGAATCCAACCCCAAAGACTTGGATGATTTTCTGCCTCTATCAGTTAGAAAGTTCAAAATTGTTATAATATAGAAAATTAAAAGATAAAAGAAAACACAAGAAAGCAAGTCAAGGTGATACAAAAGAAATCAGAAAGTTTAATCAAACAGATACCACAAAATTCAAAGAAGCAAATTAATGACATAGGAAATAAAATTAATGAAGAGAAAATAAAAATTTAAGTATGAGACTATCAGAGATAAAGACATAAGGAGTTCAATAGATGAGAATTTTCTAGTGAAATCTATAGCAAAATAGATAAAATAGAGTATTAAATCAGTGACCTTGAAGTTAATGATACAAAGGCACCAGGTGGAAAAAGAGAGAGAAATAAGGTGAAATAAAAATGGAGTAACACAACTTCATAGGAAAGGCAACATAGGATAGTGAGTGTCCAGAAGGGAAAGAGGGAAAGAGGAAGAGAAGGAAAAAAAACAGAAAACTTATTCAAAGAAATAATGGAGGAAACTTCCTACACCTATGGAAAGAATGTAAATACAGAAGACAATGGAGTTAAAAAAAAAATCTAGTGTCCTCAAAAGATCTACCTGAGACCTAAACCAATACAGACAGTAATGAAACTACCAAGAGTTCTATAAAAAGTAAGAATATTGAGGGGGCTCCCTGGTGACACAAGGATTTAAGTCTCAGTGCTATCAAATTATCTAAGGCATGAGTTTGATCTCCAGCCAGGGAGCTAATCCACATGACACAGCAGACCTCTCCTGTCTCACCCACTTCTCCCCTCAGCAGTGTATTTCAGTAGATCCACCTGTTCTGCTCCCCACTCCGTCTCTGGTGAGTCCTCTCACACCCCACACCTCTGTCTACAACCCAGTTCTTACATGTATAAATAAAAAAAAGGTCTTTAAAAAAAAAAGAATATTGAAGTGGATATGGTTAAAACAAACAAACAAAAATACCACAAGCTAGTAAATTATAAAGGTACCTGCAACAGATTAACATCAGATTTTTCAACAAAAACTTCAAGCAAGGAAACAATGGAATGACATATTTAAAATACTCAAAGAAAAAAATTGCCTACCACGAATATTATAACTTGCATGACTCTTTCAGGTATGAGGTGGAAATAAAGGCCTTCCCAGACAAACAAGTGTTGAAGGAGTTTCTAACATTAGACCTTCCCACGGAAATGTTGAAAATAGCTCTCCATTTAAATGAAAAAGAAGTTACAAAAATTTGAAAAAGAGAATACATAGAACCAGAAGACGAAAGACAAATAGCAGTAGCAAAGCCCCACATATTAATGATCACCCTACATGTTAATGGACTGAAAACACAAGTCAAAAAAGACTTGTTGGATTGAAAAATAGCTCCAACTTTCTGTTGTCTCCACGAGATCTATCTCAGCTCCCAAAGTAAATATAAGTGTAATGCAAAATGTTAAAAAACAATCCCACAAACAAATAGTGCCCTAAAAAAAGCCTTATTTATACAGCTAAAAGAGACTTCTATCTAAAAATATAACAGGAAACAGCAGTGTACATTATGTAATGATTAACAGGTCAATTCATCAGGAGGACATAACACATCTATCTCTCTGTCTATCTATCTGTTTATCTCTCCATCCATCCATGACATTGACAGCAACATAATAATAGTAGGGGACATCAACACCCCACTTACATCAAAGGACAAATCTACCAGAGAGAAAATCAGTAACTGCTTTAAACAAGGAATTAGAACAGATGGGCTTCATAAACACATTCATAGCACTGCAATCCCAAACAGCTGAGTATTCATTCTTTTCAAGTGCACATGGGATATTCCTGAGGAATCACCACATGTTGGGGCATAAAAATATGTCAGTTAGTTCATGAAGTTTGAAATAATATCAAGTACCTTCTCTGACAACAGTGGTATCAAAGTACATAGAAACCAACTACAAAAACAAAGTGTAAAGAGTTCATTTTTGTGGAGACAAAGCAGTATTCTACTGAATGACTATTGGGTTAATAAGGAAATGAAAGGTACGTGGAAAAAATGCATATCAGATGCCTTATCATCAGAAAAATGAAAATGAAAATCATAATGAGATACCACATCACACCTGTGAGAATGGCCCATATAAAAAATACCAGAAATAACAAATGTTTGGAGTTTATGGAGGGAAAGAAACACTTTTACATTATTGTATGGAATATAGACTAGTAGAGCCCTATGGAAAACATTATCAAGTTTTCTCAAAATATTAAAAATAGTGGTATCATATGAGTCATCAATCTTACTCTTAGGTATTTACCTGAAAAATAAAAACACTTATTTGAAGGAATATCTGAACTCCTATAATCACTGTGTTCACTGCAGCACTATTTACAATAACCAAGTCATGGAAACAACCTAAGGGCCTGATGATGGGGGACTGGATTAAGAGGTGGTAGACATACACAATGGAGTACTGAGGGGATAATGCTAAGCAAAATAAGTCAGAAAGTGAAAGACAAATTTGGGATGATTTCACTTATATGTGGAACATAAACATACAAAACAAAGGACCAGACAAAACTAAACCAAGTAAACCCTAGAAATCTGCAGAATTGAAGCTATCGGAGAGACAAGGGGAGCAAAAGTGTAAAGAGGCCCAATGGATTCTGGCAGAGGATGATGGTGCCTTGGTGGGGGCTAACATATACCTGAAGACTTGTGAAACTGGACTGAGTCACATACAGTATTGTAAAACAATATTGCAATACAAATTAATACAAAATAAAGTAAAAAGCTCATAAAATTCTTATCCCTTAGGTATGTTACCAGTAAACTTGATCACCTTTATTATGCTTTATAAATTTCACACATACATTTGTTTTAAACATATAAATACTACCCTTATAACTAAAGAAAGCTATGACAACATATCTGAAGTCAGGGCACTTGCAAAACTTGTCATTTTCTCTGTCCTTAATTCAGAATATTTTCTAGTTTGGTATTTTTGAAAGAATGTTCCAATGTCTCTGTTTTCTTCTCTTACTCATCAGAACTACACAAACACAGAAATCTCAACAGAAGATCCTGCTGGCAATAAGAAAGCAAATAAATCTTCCAAGTTCTTTTTTAAGGATGAAAATTATCCCCCAAATGCTGCAGTGTTTAGATCTCTTCATGATGTTTTCTCTGGAAATTGCTCACCCTGTCTTCTGTCCTCCCTTCAACCCACTCCCAAACCTAATAGTGCCTCCTAAGTTTCATTGATTCTAGTAGAAAGAGAATCCTGTTGAGAGTCAGACTCTTCATCAGGGCACAGTTGCCTTTAATTGATGTGCTGAGCAACTAATATTAAGGAGGAACAAATTGATTTTTAAAAGTCAATAAAACACAAATCATATGAATTCAAAAAGGATTTCTACATTCTATTTCATTTTTCATATGCACAAATAAGGCACTACAGCCAAAGTTGAGTAGTGGTAGAGTGAGCTAAGGATTCAATACTCTTCAGTTCCTATATCTACCATAAACAATCAAACCAATTATTTTCTGTACAGCAGTTAATATGGTAGTTTTCACAATTCAAGTTGTGCTTTAAAATGCACTTAAAGGAAAATGAAGGTAATTACATGGAAACAATTTGGAAAATGAGGAGATATTTGGAAAACATTTGATATTGTATTATAATTGTCCATCCAATAGAATGCTATATTTTTGCTTCTTGTTTATATGTATTTTTATATTCTAGTATCATAAACTCAATTTAAATGTTTGGACTTGATAGCTATTGTCTTGATATTATGCTCTTCCCTATTTATTTGAGAGGAAAAAGTGCTTTCACTTAGACAAAAAGTTCAATAGGTTCTGGAACTTTTATGTTCACAGATCATTTGAAAACTTCCTCAGCAACTTGTTTCTGTCTGGGTGCAGTTTTTTTCACACATTGTTCATCAACAATATGAGTCATTTTTTTATTAATAAAATTCAAATTTGTCATGTGTTAGTCAATATGGTAAGGCATTCATCAAAAGTGTCACACAGAAATGATTCAATTCAAAATACATAGCTCTAAATTAAGAGTCTGAAAAGTGAAATGATATGGAAAGCACTACTGTTCACTGATAAGCTTTAATGTTATGGCCACATGTTATGGTAATAATATACTGCTCAATCAAAGACTTGTTAATGTAATTTAATTGTGCATGAATGTGTGTGTATGTAATAAAAATGTAAGTGGCTCATATGGCCTCTATATTATTAATCATTAATCATTTTTGTTTTACTAAGAGTCAATAAAATCTTATGCTGTTGATATTCCAAATCAACCAAACCTGTCTTTTTTTTCAAGATTTATTTTTATATATTTATGCATATAAGAAAAGGGGTATAGGTCAGAGGTATGCAGGGTGAGAGAATTCACCAGAGACAGAATGGGGAGAAGAACAGGCAGACCCACTGAAATATACTGCTGAAGAAGCAGTGGGCGAGATAGGAGAGGTCTGCTGCACCATGTGAGTTAGCTCCCTGGCCAGGGATCGAACTCATGCTGCAGTGGCTGCCCATACCTTGATAATGCTGAGACTTTAGCCCCTGTGCCAGCAGGAAGGCCTCCAAACATATCCTTTTTCTTATAAATTATATTAGTTTACATCTCAGATGTACTTTGTTTTTAAAATCCAAGTCTTTCATCCTTTTGGAATATATTCAATAGGTAAAACCTATCTTGTTCTAAATAGACGAGCCAATTCAATTCCAACACTAACCAACATTTATGGGGTGCTTATAAGAGAAATGGGCTGCTGTAGGATCATGTTAGGGACAAGAGCACTGACATTAGATGCATAAACATAAAACTTGACCCCATTCTTACAATTTGTGTTAAGTTAGAGAAGTTATTGTTTCTTTATTTGCTCATTTGTTTAATGGCACTAATAAGAGAACCTACTTCTTAAGCTTGTGGTAAAAAGAAAATGAGATAAAGCATTAAAAGTGCTTAGCAGATATATGTCCTGTAGGCCATTGAATGAATGTTTGTGTCCCTCCCAAAATTCATGTGTTGAAAACTAGTATGTGTTGGTATTTGTAAGTGAGGCCTTGAAGGTAACTAGCACATAATGGCACTAATGGAATCATTGTCTTTATAAAAGTGACTTCAAAGCGTTCCCTTGCTCCTTCCCCCATGTGAGCACAGAGTGCGAAGTTAGTTAGTCATCTAATAATCAGGTAGTGGTCCTTGACATTCCCTTGGTCTTGGACTTCCCAGTCTCTAGATCTGCGAGAAATATTCTATTGTTTATAAGCCACACAGTCGGTGGTATTTTTTTAAGATTTATTTTTATTTATTTATGCATTCAAGAACTGGGGTTTAGGCCAGAGGTGGGGTGTGGGGTGAAAGGATTCTACAGAGACAGAGTCTGGAGCAGAACAGGCAGATCCACTGAAATACACTGCTGAGGGGAGCAGTGGGCAAGACAGGAGAGGTCTTCTGTGCCATGTGAGTTAGCTCCCTGGCCAGGGATCAAATTCATGCCGCATTGGCTAACGACAGATTGATAGCTGACTTTAACCCCTGTGTCACTAGTGAGGTCCAGTAGTGGTATTTTTGTTAAAGTAGCTTAAATGGATGAAGCCAAGCTTGCCCAAATAAGTTTTATATAATTGTTGACATTATTATGATTATGATTATTATTATTATGAGAGAAATTTTACTATTCAAGAATTCAATCTAGTGGGATGGGAAGCTAAATACACAGCTAATCAATATATCATATAAACCAAGAGTCACTTACATTGGAAAAACAAATAAATTTAAAAAGGGAGCCCCTGGGAAGGTAAAGTTGAAAATAATGTAATGGGTAGATGATTGACAGATGAAAGGCAACGAAAATATATTCCAGGAAGCAAAAGAGACTATATGATCAAGATGAAGAAGGTAGAACTTGGGTATTAAATTTCACATGGTCTTTCTGCCTGTGGATGCCTGGAGTAAACATCATAAAAATCTCCCCTTCTCCTGCCATGAAGTCTAAGTCGGGATCTTCCGAGAAGCTGGAACAGCTGCAAAAGCTGTTCGTTGGAGGTGTAAGCTTGGAAACAACTGATGAGTATCTGAGAAAACATTTTGAGCAATGGGTTTGCTCACAGACTGTGTCATAATGAGAGATCCAAGCACCAAGTGATCCAGAGTCTTTGGAGTTGCCACTTACACATTGGTGAGAGAGATGAATGCAAGACCACATGAGATGGATGCAAGAGTTGCAGAAGCAAAGAGGGCTGTGTCAAGAGAAGATTCTCAAAGAACCAGTGTCCAGTTAACTGTGAAAAAGATTTTTGTTGTTGGCATTAGGAAGACATTAAGAACATCACCTAAGAGATTATTTTCAGTAGTATTGAAACAATTGCAATCATGACTGATGAAGGCATTGGCAAGAAGAGAAACTTTACTTTTCCAACCTTTGCTAACTACGATTCTATAGACAAGATTGTCATTCAGAAAACCACACTGTGAATGGCCACAACTGTGAAGTAAGGAAAGCCCTGTTTATGCAAGAGATAGCCAGTGTTTCATTCAACCAAAAAGGATAAATTCATTCTGGAAACTTTGGTGGTGGTTTTGGAGGTGGTCCAATGGGAATGACAACTTAGGTGTTGGTGGTTTCTTCAGTGGTCGAGGTGGTTTTAGTGGCAGCCACATTGGTGGTGGATATGGTGGCAGTGGGGATGACTATGATGGATTTGATAATGATGGAATGATTTTGGCAATTTCAACAATCAGTCTTCAAATTTTGGACTCATGGAAGGAGGAAAATTTGGAGGCAGAAGCTCTGGCCCTTATGGTGGCAGAGGCCAGTACTTTGCCAATCTACAAAATCAAGGTGGGTGTGGTGGTTCCAGCAGCAGTAACAGTAGTAGCTGTGGCTGTGGTAGAAGGTTTTAATTAACTGCCAGGAAACAAAGCTCAGAAGGAGATGAGAGACAGTGCAGTGACAGGGAAGCTATAGGTTACCACAGATTTGTGACCTCAGCTAAGAAGAAGGATGACAAAGAAGACATATTTTAGATAATTCATGTTTATCGGCAAATAACTCCAGGACTGTATTTGTGACTAATTGTATAACAGATTATTTTGGTTTCTGTCCTGTGGAAAGTGAAAAGCATTCCAACAAAGTGTTTTAATGAAGATTTTTTTGCACCCATGCTGTTGATAGCTAAATGTATTAGTCTGATCATGACATTGAATAAGTGTGTCTTTTTTTAAAAAAAAATGTGCTCTGTGAAGTTTGTTTACTCTGAAGCCATCTTGGTAAACTATCCCAACAGAGTGATGTTAGAATTTCTTCTGGGTGATGTCAAGTGCCATTTGAAATTTATTTATAACTTGCCTTGGTGGTGAAGCCATTGTTTTCAGGAATGTTGGTGTGGTTGAAATGACAGTGACTGTGTTGTATCTTGGAGTTGACCATTAAGAGGGTCACCCAAACAGAGTCATGAAGTATTTGTTTATTATTAAGGTGATTATTGCTATATATGATATAATTGATACGATTATTAGTTCATGCTCTAAAATATATCTAAATTGAATTATGGTACCAGAAAAAAATCACAAATGAGAATAAGTTAGCATATCATCCATTTATTAGCAAATCAATAAATGATTTAATTATTTGTGAACTCAGCCAAGTTGAATAATAAGTTCACATGACTATAACACATAGTTTGTCATGGTAGAATAGATACTCCCAGTGTCAGCCCTGGGTAGGAAAGAAAAGAGACACAAAAAGGAAAAGAATGATAAAAGTGAAAATAAGAAAAGAATACACTGAAGTTGATTCCCAAGGACACAGAAGAGGAAACGCTCATCTATCTTTGGATTCCACGGTCTTGACCTCCTCCTCAGGAGAGCATCTATCCAGATTTGTGTTCTTGAATGATGTTGCTTTCTGGGTAGGTGGTCTAGGAAGCAAAGGAGATGGGACTCTGCACTGGGTCATGAACTGCAAATGAGTCTTTTAACTTACAATTCAAATCCTCCAATTACACATACCAATTTGGATTTTTTTTTCTCTTTTTTATGATCCTAGCCTTCAGTAAAGTCAGGTTTAAATATTTCAATCTTGTTTCTTCTTGTTATGGGGTGCTAAGGGCTTCATCTACTTGTGTGCATGGTAAATGTTACACGTGTTTCTTCCTAGGTACTGGAAGAATTAGTCTTGGAATATAATGAATGACATTACTATCTTAAATTCACAGAGCTCTTAAAACAGAATAGGTTTCTAAGAAAATTTAAAATGATGGGTGGATACCAGAAAGGAATTTATTTCAGATCATTCTGTTATTCTTTGTAATTTAGGTAGATGAAAAAATTATTAAATGAAAATAAGGATGATAGGTGTGGATTAGGTGCCTTGATATATATATATATATATATATATATATATATTTTTAGCATTAAGATAATCCTTTTTTTTTAATTAATAAATTTTATTTTTATATTCCCCATACAATTGCAATCCCCCCATTCTGACCCCAATCCCTCCCCTCCCGCCCCCCACCCCCAAAAGTGTCTCTGGTTCATAGTTTTTGTTGATTTTGATTTTCACTTTCTTATAGTTATTCATTTTCCTGGTCCCTTATTTAAGTTTTCTAGATCCCTGCTATGAATGAGACCATCCGGTATTTTTCTTTTTCTTTTTGGCTTATTTCACTGAGCATGATCCCTTCCAGCGTCATCCATGTTGCTGCAAATTGCATGTGTTTATCTTTTTTGAATATATTTTCAAACAGTTGTTGTGCAGGTGCAATAGGGAATCAATTAGAGTTAAATAAAAGAATTGTTGAGTAGCATTTGAGAACCCAACTAAGGAATCTAATCCACTGCAATGAGGAAGGAGGAAAAGAAAGATGGAGGAAGGGATGGAGAGAGGGACAGAAAGAGAGAGAGAGACAGAGAGAGAGATTATATTATTAATATAGAAAGTAAAGCTATAAGGGAAACTTTTTCTGGGGAGACTCAGTTTAAGGCCTAAAATGAGGAAAATGTTATCAATGGTAATCAATATAGAAGATGATATAGAAGAGGTATAATAATATGGTATGATTTCCAATAAGGTCAAACAGAATGGTTCACACATTGGCTGTATATCTAAGGGAATTTTTAGAATAAGATAATCTAAAATAAACTGGTAAAGTTCAGGAACAAACAATTAAGTTACTTAATGGTCTGTGCTCTTGTTTAATTGGCTAATTTCTGAAGATACTCTACTGTAAGTTATAGGCAATTTTATGAGGATAATAGATATAATAAAACAACTAGCAGGCATATGAAAGTAATTAAGTACAAATAACCAATTGAGATACAAGTGTGATAATTAAAATCAGCCTTCAAATTTGAGGTGGGATAAAAGTTTTATACCTTATTGTTTCTATTACTTGTGCTTTATTTTTCCTAAATTTTCAGAAGTCATGCTGTGAAATGTGTGCATAACTAGGAAAAAATGAAAATAATCAGAAAACAATAGTCTGCCTTACTGTTTCTACCCGATTTTACTTGTAAACCATGTGGCGGAGCTAGCGACCACATGTAAATTGCAGTGCTAACCTCATGAACAGGTTGTGGAAGCAAGCATGGCTTCATGTTTTGGAGATTCAGAGATATCTTATGTCACATCCTAGAACTTAACCTCTGCCATTCACTGTAGTGACTGAAGGCACTAAAAATTTTAAGAGAAGCCTCTTAAAATAAAACCATCTCTGTAAAAAACAACCTGTTTGTGAGGATGAACTATGTCTATCTTCTAACTCTGATATAGAATAAATCCCTTGGTAGAAACAGAGCCAGAGGAAGGCAAGGCAATAGCTACTGGAAAAGAGAGTAGAAGAGAATCACAGACTAATTTCTACTTCACATTTTTTTTCTAGACTTGGGAGTATTAGCAAGCACGTCCTGAACAGGTATTGTTAAATTCTTTTTTTAAAAGATTTATTTATTTATCCATACAAGAAATGGGCACAGGCCAGAGGTGTGTGTTTGGGGTGGGGAGTAAGAGGATTTACCAGGGACAGAGTAGGGACCAGAACAGGTGCATCTACTGAAGTATACTGCTGAGGGGAGCAGCAGGCAAGTCAGTAGAGTGGGTAGCTTCCTGACTGGGGATCCAACTTGTGCTGCAGAGGCTGTTGATAACTTTATAGTGCTGTGCTTAAGCCTCTTGCACCACGAGGGGTGACCGTATTGCTAAATTCTTCATGTGATTTCTTTTATCAACTTAAAAGTCATCCTTTCTAAAAAATACATTACTAATGATGAAAAAGAACCACAGCTTTTCTTTAAGTTTTTTACTTGGTGTATTTGAAAACCCTTACCATAACTGAAAATTAGGACTAATACATAGTTGCAATTTAACCCAATTGCACAATACTAGCCATGCAGAAACGTACTTTTGGTGCCATATGACTTAAAGCTGATATTTTTTGTAGAATGATATCATCTATTTAAAAGTTATCTAATATGCATCATTTTTCCTTCCAATATTTTAAAATATAGAAAAATTGAAAGAAAAATGTATAGTAAATATCCACATATAACTACTTCCTTGATTCTAAAATTAGCATTTTATTTTACTTTATTATATATATATACTCACTTATACATTCATTATATATATGTACTCACCTATACATTCTTCTATATATCTATTATTTCATTCTGTTTTTTCTTTTTGAGCTCTGGATTTTTTTAAATTAAAACAACAAGAATAGAATTACTGTTTTTGCATTTCTTTTGGCAAGAATAAGAAGTAGAAACATATTCTGTATTTTTCAGAAATATATTTATTATAGAGGATTGTATTATTCCTCATTGTTGTAAAAAAATTATCAAATTTACAGACTTGACACAGATTTATCTAACTTACAGCTACAGAGATCATAAATTTGAAATGGAGCTACAGGCCACAATGAAGATGTCAGTAGAGATATAGTCTTTTTGAGGACCTTAGGGGAAATACGCTTTCTTGCTTTTGCCAATTTCTAAAGCATGCCTTTACTCCTTGGCTCATGGCCCCTACTTCCATTTTCAAAGAACTTCCTTCCATCCTTTTCTTCCATATCTGTTTCCTCTAGCACCGATCCTCCTGTCTCTGCCATTAGAACCCTTGTGATTACATTGGGCTCACCAGATAATCCAGGATTATGTCCCAATCTCAAGGTCCTTAACATAATAACATATGGAAAATCCCTTTCACTATGTCAGGTAATGTAGTCACAGACTTTGGTATCAAAAATTATTGTTCACAGGATATTGTTGTCTTTACTGTGTATTTTGTTATTAGTGTCCATTAGTATCTGGAAAAATCATATGCGGAGTTCAATTCTCTATGTTTGACCCATTCCATGAACTAAGTAAGGATCAGTTATGGATAGTTCTTACCACGTGAAGCAAAAAAATCGACAATCTACCATTCTTCATAATCACAAAGGTGTACTGCTACTTTATGTACCAAGAAAAATGAAAATACTGACAAACTGTTTCACTACTTAATGTAACATGCTTTCTGATTTGATACTTCTTAAAATGAGATACTGTGTCTTAAAATAAATGAAATATTGTAGCTTCAGTGGACTAAGTGGCACAGAGATGGCCCAAGAAGTATCTTTTTCCCTTTTCCATTAGCAGTATGACTATTATAAAGTTTCTATTTCAAGAAACACTTGCTCTGTAAAAATATAGCATTGAAAGAAATAACCCAAGTGATTTAGTTTATGCAATAATTAAG
Source organism: Talpa occidentalis (assembly GCF_014898055.3). Lineage (NCBI taxonomy): Eukaryota > Metazoa > Chordata > Mammalia > Eulipotyphla > Talpidae > Talpa > Talpa occidentalis. Next base: position 78,225,134 of record NW_023604972.1, read on the forward strand.
TGTATTCACCTTACCAGTTTCAATTATATTTAGCAATCTCTTCTGTTCCAGTAATCTGGATACTAAAAGTAAAAATACTGGCCTGGTTAAGGCCATGTCTTTTGAAGCTGGAACTACCATTGATATTTTTTTCTCCCAGTGATAACATGACTATGCAATCATCTAGAGCCCACATTAGGTAACTAAAGGGCACCAAAGTAATTAAATCTACATTACTTAACTGGAGCTTCCAGATCTCTGAATTGACAGTTACTTCATAGCCAGAATGGATAGGAGAGGGAAACACAATTTTCTTTAAATAAAAAACGCAAATAGGCTGCATCTTGACGGTCCTTATCTGCATTTCACCTTTATTGTCTCAGGAGCAATTCTCCCAGCACACAGCACAAGCCCTGTGTTTTCATTATTTTCTGCCAAAAACCTCTCTTTCCTGAGAGAAACATCTAAAGTTAATAAGGAGATAAAAACCTATTTTCTTCTGGCTGTTTTTTCCCAAATATTTCAATATTCAGTTAATAAAGCAAAAATCACCTTAAAGGAACACTGTCATACTTACTATGATTCTCCTGTCCCCATTATATTTCTCAACTTGGATTGTGCAAAGAAACCTTATTTATTTCTCAGTTAGGCTATGAAACAGAGGTAATGCTTCTGAATTCCAGAAAAACGTAAAACAAAAATAATATTCTCAATTCTCAGGACTCTGCTTGATGACAGTTTCCCCCACATTCAAACATATGTTTCTGAACGTATTTCTCAGCAGCAAGTGCAGATTAAGCCTTATATTTGCCTGTCTATTGAAGTGAGTAGCTTGACATTAGAGATGTTGGTCTCATGTAAGGAATATCTGAAAAGCAACTTTGCTTCCCAGTCCAACCAAGACAAAAGAGAATTGGGTTTAAACTAGAGCGAGCTGTAGATTGAATATGGTCTCAAATTCTGGATTTTACATATTTAAGAAACCAGACCAAAATTGGTGCTGTGTTTCAGTTTGTCCATATGAAGGACAAATTTTCATTTACTTACGTTCAATTATTTTAGGTTTTGCATATACAGAACGAAACAAATGTATAACTCTATGTTAAGGCTGTTACCTCCAATTCCAGCCACCAGACATACTGAGACAGGTTTTATTTACTTATTTTGCACTTTCTGGAGAAAAATATCTGCTGCAGAAATTTCACTTGCTAAGAGCTGTATGCAGTGGAGTTGAAAGCACTTATTATTCTTTGGGACTGATAATACAAATAACTTCTATGAAACATGATACTTTTTTTCTCCCTCGGAATTTATTTGCTCTGTGGAACTTCCTTGTTTCAAAAGAATATACTCTAATTAATAGAAAAATATATTATAAAAACCTGAATTTTTGTGTCCAAGAAGTTCAGAATTTGAGCAACAGGGATGTAAACAGCTGAGGTGCTTCTTGTATTCAGGGTTATGTGTGAGGGAAACTTTGTCCTTCCTGTTTTGATGATAGAGAGTCTTACATTGCTAAGAGTGTGATACAAGTAATTTGAGATTTGTATGTTAAACATGTCTTTTTGGAAATGTAGGGCAACATTTTCTAACTTTATATTTTAACCAGCATTTACTAAACTTGTGAAACTTATATTTTCTTAGAGCTGCATTTGCTAACATTGATGCCTTCCTGCAATAAATATGAACAAAATTCACATGTGAGTCACGTTCTCTAGGTGTATCCATCTTATGGGCTGCCCTGTAGCCAACAGAGGATGAAAGTATAGCACCTCCAAGTAAAGACCACTTGAAACCGGCAGAAGGCTACCACAGGAGTCAGAGGTGAGCTGGGAAGTTCACCCAAGCTAGGCCCTTTCTGACCAGCAATCTGAGCCCAGAGGAGGAGTGGTCACCCAGGGCCAGGGCAGACTGGGTGCACGGAAGAGTGTGCCTTTATCCGAATCATCATTTTAGAATAGGGACCTTTCTTCAGTAAAGACTGCTTGAAACTGGCAGAAGGCTCCCAGAGGAGCCAGAGGTGAGCTGGGATGTTCACCCAGGCCAGGCCCCTTCTGACCAGCAGTCCAAGCCCAGAGAGGGAGCAGGCACCCACGGCCGGGGCAGATCAGCTGTGTGGGAGAGTGTGCCTGTCTCTGAATTGCCATTTTAGAACAGGGATTTTTCTTCAATAAAGACTGCTTGGATATGGCAGAAGGTTCCCCGTAGAGCCAGAGGGAGAAGGTTCCCTGCACAGTCAGAAGTGAGCTGAAGGCCCCCACAAACCCAGTCCCACCTGACAGGAAGTCGGAGCCAGAGGAGGATCCAGAGATTTGGAACCCAGAGTGCAATCCAGCTGCCCCACCTCCAGGGAAGTCTGTGGGACTTCAAGATGCACATTTGTATCTCAACACAGAAGGAAGAGAGATTCAGTGACAGTGACCATTAATATACTCAAAGCACCACTGTCTCACTAGACTTCTGGCATAACAGTTTTGACTCATTTGGATTGCCAGTTTCTGAAACTCCCAAAAGAACTCACCAAAATATGCCGGCCAGTATCAGTGGCACAGTGTCCCAATGCTTAAGGCAAATTAGAAGACAGGCAGCAGGGAAAAGAAAAACTATAAGCAAAGCAGCAATGCCTCAGAAAAAAGACACACCACAAAAAAAAGCCACTCACCAGCTTGCAGCTACAGTGATTTGGAAGAACTTCTGAGCCATCCAGAAAAAGAATTTAAAATTGCTGTGATGAAAAAACTTATGGAAGTCATTAAGGGAAACAATGCTCAGAAGAATGAAATTGAGTACCTAAAGAGGGAAATGAAGGAAATGCAGATCAAAGGATTAACAGAAGAGATAAAGAATGCTGGGAAAAGCAGTGATAACAGAATAGAGGAAATGGAAGAAGGAATAAGCACTCTTGAAGACACAGAAAAAAAAAAGAACCAAAACAGAAAAGGAAAGAGAAGTACGAATGAAAAAGAATGAAGAAAGACTTCAGGAACTATCTTACTCCATGAGGAAAGGAAATATAAGAGTTATAGGAATCCCAGAAGGAGAGGAGAGAAACCTAGGAACAGAGAAAATATTTAAGGAAATAATTGAAGAGAATTTCCCAAATGTGAAGAAGGAGCTGAAAATTGATATACAAGAAGCAAGAAGAACACCAAACTTCCATGATGAAGGGAAAATACAGCAACACATAATAGTAAAGCTCCCAAGAATCCAGGACAAGGAAAAAATAATGAAGCTGAGAAGAGAGAAGAAACAGATAACATACAATGGAAAACCAGTTAGACTGACATCAGACTTCTCTGAAGAAACACTATGGACAAGGAGAGAGTTGAGGGACATAGTCAACAGATTTCAAGACAACAGATGCCAACCAAGAATACTCTATCTTGCCAAGATTTCCTTCCTCTATGAAGAAAGAATAAGGACCTTCCCAGACAAACAGAAACTCTGGAATTTCATTATGACTAAACCCCCACTCCAAAAAATACTACAAGGAGTCCTAAAGGCAGAACCTCAGAGGGATGAATAACAATGAAAGAAGGCCAAAAAAAGTTATTAAGAATAAATAAATAAAATCAAAGGAAAGACAAACACAATGGCAAATAGAGATGCTAACATATCAATATTAACTCTAAATGTAAATGGACTAAAACTTCAATAAAAAGACACAGAGTCACAGGCTAGATTAAGAAACAAAACCCAACCTTTTACTGTTTCCAAGAAACACATTTAGCTACAAAAGATAAAAATAGACTCAAAGTTAAAGGATGGAATACAATCCTACAAGCAAATGGACCAAAAAAGAAAGCAGGAACAGCTATACTTATATCAGATAAAACAGATTTCAAACTCAAAAAGGTAAAAAGAGACCCCAATGGTCACTACATTATGATCAAGGGGACAATACTTCAAGAAAAAATAACACTCATTAACATATACTCACCAAATGAAGGAGCACCAAAATATATCAGACAACTATTGTCATCTTTGAAAACAGACATCAGAGAAAATACATACGTAGCAGGAGACTTCAACACGCCACTATCATCAATGGATAGATCAATGAGACAAAAAATAAGTAAAGACACTAAAGCTCTAAATATGGATCTAGAGCGCTTGGGCTTAACAGACATCTATAGAACACTAAACCCCAAAAAATCTGAGTACACATTTTTCTCAAGAGCACATGGATCATTCTCCAGGATCGATCACATACTGGGACACAAGACAAACATCAACACATACACAAAGATTGAAATCATACCAACCATCTTTTCTGACCATGAAGGCATCAAACTAGAAATAAACCATAAAAAGAAGGCAAGGAAGTCTCCTGCCTCATGGAGATTGAAAACCACACAACTAGAAGACCACTGGACTAATGAGGAGATCAAAGAAGAAATTAAAAATTCTTTTAATTGAATGACAAGGAGGACACCAATTTCCTAAATGTATGGGATGCAGCAAAAGCAGTAATAAGAGGAAAACATATAGCAATAGAGGCTCACATCAAGAAACAAGAAAGAACTCAAAGCAAAAACCTAATCTCGAAGCTCAAAGATCTAGAAAAAGAACAACAAAAAATGCCAAAACCAGTAGAAGAAAAGAAATAATAAAAACCAAAGCAGAAATAAATGAAATCGAAGCTAAAAAAAAAATCCAAAAGATCAATGAAATCAAGAGCTGGTTCTTCAAAAAAATAAATAAAATAGACAAACCCCTAGCCAGGCTCACAAAGGAAAAAAGGGAGAAACCACAAATAACCAGGTTCACAAATGAAAGAGGAGAAATCACAATGGACACAGCAGAAATCAAAAGAATAATCAGAAACTACTATGAACAGTTATATGGAAACAAGTTCAACAATCTAGAGGAGATGGACAAATTCCTACAACTCTACAATCACCCAAAGCTAGATAAAGAAGAAGTAGAACACCTAAACAGACCAATTACAAGCAGTGAAATTGAAATGGTAATCAAAAACGTTCCCAAAAACAAAAGCCCAGGACCTGATGGATTTACAAATGAATTCTACCAGACTTTCAGAAAAGAATTAGTGCCTATCCTTCACAAACTCTTCCAAAAAATTGAGAAGGAAGGGACAATACCAAACACATTCTATGAAGCCAACATTACACTAATACCAATTCCGAACAAGGACAACACAAAAAAGAAAACACAGGCCAATCTCCCTAATGAACACTGATGCAAAAATCCTCAATAAAATTTTAACTGTCAGAATCCAACATTGTATCCATAAGATAATTCACCACGACCAAGTAGGAGTCATTCCAGGGACACAAGGATGGTTCAACATCTGAAAATCAATCAACGTTATCCAACACATCAACAAAAAGAAATATAAAAACCATATGATAATATGAATAGATGCCGAGAAAGCTTTTGACAAAGTGCAACACCCATTCATGATAAAAGCCCTTGAAATTCTTGGGATACAAGGAACATACCTCAACACCGTAAAGGCCATATATGACAAGCCAACAGCTAGTATCATTCTCAATGATGAAAAGCTGAAGGCATTCCCATTAAGATCTGAAACAAGACAAGGATGTCTACTCTCACCATTGCTTTTCAATATAATACTGGAAGTCCTAGCCAGAACAATAAGACAAGAGAAAGACATACGAGGAATCCAAATAGGAAAAAAAGAAGTCAAACTATCACTATTTGCAGATGATATGATAATATACATAGAGAACCCCAAAAACTCCACAGAAAACTAATTCAACTAATCAATCACTTCAGTAAAGTGGCAGGATACAAAATCAACATGCAAAAGTCAGTAGCCTTCCTATACACAAACAATAAATGTGAAGAAGAAGAAATTTAAAAAATCCCTTTTATTACCAAAACAAAAAAAAAATCAAATACTTGGGAATAATCTAACAAAAGAGGTAAAGGACCTATACAAAGAAACCTATAAAACACTGTTAAAAGATATAGAAGAAGAAAAAAAAAAAGAAATAGAAGAAGACACAAAGAAATGGAAAGACATCCCCTGCTCATGGATTGGAAGAATAAACATTATTAAAATGGCCATCCTACCAAAAGCAATCTACAGATTCAATGCTATTCCAATAAAAATTTCAATGTCATTCTTCAAAGAAATAGAACAATTATTGATGACATTCATATGGAATCACCAAAAACCCCAAATAGCCAAAGCTCTCCTGAAAAAAAAAGAAGAGAATGGAGGCATCACACTCCCAGACTTCAAGCTATACTACAAAGCCATAATCATCAAAACTGCATGGTATTGGAACAAGAACAGACACACAGACCAATGGAATCGAATAGAAAATCCAGAAATAAACCCACAGATCTATGGTCAACTAATCTTTGACAAAGGAGCAAAGAATATGCATTGGAGCAAAGAAAATTTGTTCAATAAATGGTGCTGGGAAAAATGGGTCACTACATGCAAAAGAATGAAGCTTGACTACTACCTAACACCATGCACAAAAAACAACTCAAAATGGATTAAAGAACTAGACATAAGACCTAAATCCATAAAATACATAGCAGGAAATATAGGCGAAACACTACATGATATGCACATCAAAGACATCTTTACAGACAAATGACCCAAAGCAGTGATATTGAAGGCAAAGATAAACAGCTGGGACTACATCAAAAGAAAGAGCTTCTGCACAGCAAAAGAGACAATAACCAAAACAAAGAGAAACCCCATCGACTGGGAGAACATTTTTGCACACAACACTAATGATAAAGGACTGATCACAAAAATCTACAAAGAGCTGATGAGACTCAACAAAAACAAAGAAAATAATCCAGTCCAAAAATGGGCAGAAGAGCTAAAAAGAAACTTCTCTGACGAGGAAATGCAAATGGCCAACAGGAATATGAAAAAATGTTCAACATCACTTGTAATCAGGGAAATGCAAATCAAAAACTGCAATGAGATGCCATCTCACACCAGTGAGAATGGCACACATTAAAAAAACTAGCAACAACAAATGTTGGCAAGGTGGTGGAGAAAAAGGAACTCTCCTGCACTGCTGGTGGTAGTGCAAACTGGTCCAACCACTATGGAGAGCTGTGTGGAGATTCCTCAACCTACTAAAGACAGAGCTTCCATATGATCCAGCAATTTCACTCCTAGGTATTTGTCCAAAGGACACAGAAATATTAATTCCAAAGAGCACCTGCACCCCTATGTTTATAGCAGCACAATTTACAATAGCTAAGCTTTGGAAACAACCCAAAGGCCCAAAAATAGATGACTGGATCAAGAAGACATGGTACATATACACCATGGAATATTACTCAGCATTCAAAAAAGATAAACACATGCAATTTGCAGCAACATGGATGGAGTTGGAAGGTATCATGCTCAGCGAAATAAACCAGAAAGAAAAAGAAAAATTCCAGATGGTCTCACTCATAACAGGAATCTAGAAAACCTAAAAAAGGGGCCAGGAAAAAGAATAGTTATAAGAAAGAAAAAAATCAATATCAACAAACAACTATGAACCAGAGACACACTTTTTGGGGTGGGGTACGGGGAAAGGAGGGATTTGGGGTCAAAATAAGGGGGTTGCAATTGTATGGGGAATATAAAAATTAAAAAAAATAAAAAAATAAATGAATTTTACTTTTCTTCACTAATGTTCTCTTTAGAATGTATTAAAAATGACGACAAAATTTCAAAATTTTAGAGGGCCTCCCTGGTTGCACAAGGGGTTAAGATGCAGCACTATGAAGCTATCTGCAGCCACTGCAGCGTGAATTCAATCCCTGGCCACAATCCTGGCCACATGGTGCAGCAGATCTCTTCTGTCTCATCCACTGCTCCCCTCAGCAGTATATTTCAGTCAATCCGTCTATTCTGCTCCCTATTCTGTCTCTGGTGAATCCTCTCACTCCCACACCTCTGGCCTGTATCCCTGTTTGTGTATGCATAAATAAATAAATCTTTAAAAAAATTCAAAATTTTAGGAAGAAGAGTAATGAGATAACTGTTTAGATTGACTTTCTTTTTTTTTGAAAGATTGATTGATTGATTGATTGATATAAGCACTGGGTACAGTCAAAAGTGCGGGAGGGTGAGAGAATTCACCAGAGCCAGAGCGGGGAGCAGAGCAGGCAGAAGGACCGAAGTACACTGCTGAGGGGAGCAGCGGGCGGCAGGAGAGGTCTGCGTGCCATGTGGGACCCTCCTCCGGTGGCCCGGGAGCAGCCGGGATCAAACCGGCGCCGCAGAGGCTGCGGGCAGCTTTGCAACCCAGCGCTCAACCGCTGCACCACCGGAGAGGCCCTAGATTGACTTTCTTAGTAGATTTTTTTTTCTTTTAGTATTGATAATGATGATTATTCTTAGTATTTGAATCCCAGGAATTGTGCTTAGGGTTGAAAATGGCATGCTTTATTTAATCTTCAGTTCTATAATGGGTGCCCATTTTATAGATAATACATTTGAGGAATAGAGATGTTATATAGTCAGTGAATGATGAAGCGTTAAATTCTCCTTTGCTATTGGCTGTTGCTCAGTCTTTAAAAAAGATAAATGATAGATCCAAAGTTGTGATGGGTTGGGGTCTCAAACTTTATTTTATGATTTCCCATCTCATTTTTTTTTTCTACAACACTTCTTTTGAAGAAAAAACATTATCTGTAATACAGACCTCTCAAATTTGCAGGGATTACTGATGAATTTGTGTGATGTAGGATGTAAGTTAAGATGCTGTCAGCAACAAGTAATAGAAAATCCTGAATCAGCTGGATTAAATAAATGAAATGAACTCTCAAATCAAGCAGTCCTGAGGTTGAGACATTTTGCAAAATAATTTAACTACACTGGGACTCTTACACGTATTTATTATATTAAGCATTTATTAGTGAGCAAGTGAATGAAAATAATCTGTTGTCTAGGTTTGAGGAAATCCAAACTCCCTACCCTTTTAGTGCCTCAGATCACCATCTTGTATCAAAAGGTCATTGAAGATAAGCGCCAAGATTCCTGAGACAAGATTTTGCTAAATTTACAGCGGACTGCAGGCAAACAGAATTCTAGAGTCCATGGCTATGTACTCTCTTGTTTAGGAATTTAGTCTGGGGAATATTCCAAAAAGTATAGACTTCTGATATTGCTGGATTCTTATTTTCTATTCAAGCAAGAGTAGGAAGTATTTATAAAATAATTTTAGCCAGTTCACATAACATGAATACCTTTAATTTCACCAGTGAGAGCCCAATGTTGGCATTCGTTCATTATGCCAGTCAACAGGTTGCTGTTTTCATCACTTAAAGTTTTTCCTGACATTTAGTATGATAATTAGCAAAGTATAGATTGTTGAGCAACATATAGGTAAGAAAGTGATTATAATTGCTCTTTTGAAATGTAGACAATATAATGAGAATGTCAGCAGACCATTCTGTGTTCTTAATTGTCATTTTCACTGGCTACTTCTGGACATGAAATCTTCAAATGGTTTGCTCAGAGCTCAACTCCAAATTACACTTGTACAATATCACAATATATATGCTGAAGTGTTTTAAAGTAATAATGATTACAATTTTGGCTTTTCGATTAGTTAATTTGTCATTAAGTGAAGACATCGAGAACCTAAGCCTGCCTGGTTTCTGCCTTGCCATCTAACTCTTTCACTAGTAACCGTATTGATGGGGAAGTGATGTCTGCTCAAGTTCTAGGAGTCATCACATGCAGACTTGCTACGCTTTTGTACTCTTCTCAATAGAAACAAAACAAAACGAAACAAAAACCTTCACCCTGAAGCCACTTTGCAGATATCCGTCATCTGATTAGCTATATCACATTCTGATTTTTAATCCAAGCACTGGAAAGAAAAATGAGACTTTTTTTAAACATTAGAATACTTACCATGGCTTAACTCTAAGACATCTGACGAGGGATGGGAAAAATTTTATCATGTTAAATCTGGGATGAATTCTTCAGGGAATATTCCTGATTTAAGAACAAAGAGGTTGGAGGAAAAAGATTTGCTAGAGCATCATAGACACTGAAATAACCTTTAAGTATGTTATTGTTGGGTCCTTTGCTTCCCTTAACTATCCAGCCAGAACCTTATTCAAAACAAGTGCGTCAAATTTTACAAAGAAAAAAAATGCTATTTCATTTCAGGCGATCAGTTCCAACTTCTTCCTCTTCCCTGGCTAGATTTTAGACAAAATAAATTTTAGGATGTTTAAAAACAGACTAGAAAGTAGTGTGAGAGAATGAGAAAACAGTCACTGAATATTTACTTCTTTGATGTCTTTAGAGAAGAGAAAGTGGAGACTGTGCATGCCAAGTACTGGTTTTCTGGAAATGACAGAAAATGAACCAAATTTTGTATAGATTACAGAACTCTACACCTTCTTAAAAGTTAGACTTATTGATGGGCCTCCCTGGTGGTGCAAGGCATTAACTCAGCACTATCAAGATATTGCCAACCACTGCAGCATGAGTTCAATTCCCATTCGGGGAGCTGACACACATGGTGCAATAGACCTCTTCTGTCTCGCCCACAGCTCCCCTCAGCAGTGTATTTCAGTAGATCTGCCTGTTCTGCTCCCCACTCTGTCTCTGGTGAATCCTCTCACTCCCCATTCCTCTGGCCTACACCCTAGCTCTTGTATGCATAAATAAATAAAATAAATCTTTTTTTAAAAAAAGGTAGGCTTATTGACTATAAAAATGCAGCAGTTCTAGATTGGCAAGGATTCTGGATTATTAAGGTCTAGTCAGGGAAATAAAGGTAGATATGGCTGTTATTATTGTTTTTTCAGATTTTCTTTTTATTTATGTATGTATACAAGAACTGGAGTGTAGGCCAGAAGTGTGGGGGGTTAGAGGATTCACCAGAGACAGAAGGAGGAGCAGAGCAGGTAGATATACTGAAACACTTGCTGAGGAAAGCAGTGGGTGAGACAGGAGAGGTCGGCTGCACTATGTCAGTTAGCTCCCTTGCTGGGAGTCGAACTCATGTCCCAGTGCCTGGTGATAGCTTGATAGTGCTGAGACTTAACCCCTGCATCACCAGGGAGGTCCTATGGTTGTTATTTTTTGAACTTTAATTGTATATGAGTCTAATTCAAAACTAGTGAGTAGAAACACAAATAACATTTAAAAAGTCTAAATATAAAATAAATCACATCTTAACATTCATGATTTGTAGATTTTTCAGTTACATTTTATAATATTTTCATATTATGCACTTATTTCCTCACTGCTTTGAGGTCATTCTTCATCCTTTGCCCTAGACTCAGCCCCACTCCACTAATACATGCAAAGCAGACACACATACAAACCTGCTCTTCTTTTGTGATATCTAACTTCATTAATGGTAAATGCATTCTTTTAAGATTCCAGTTTTGAAAATGTCTGTATCTCTTCCCCTTTTAATTCTCACAAATGGTAATGGATAAGTCCCAGGGATTCTACTCCAGAATATTTCTTGCTTTGATTTCTCATTTCTCTCCTTTATTTTTGCCTTCATATCCACTACTGCTACTGCTTGTCCCCTCCAATTTATTTCCACACTGCTTCACACAGAACATTGTTAATGTAGGACATCTTTATAGACACTGCGTAGCTCATGACACTGCAGATGCTGTCCCTCTTGGCCTAACCCCTGGTTAAAGTGGCATCCATACTCTACACCAACTACAATTACAGCCTCATCTCCTCTTGTCATTCCTTCAAGCTGTGTCCTCTCAAGCCACCAATAACTATTTTTATCATGTTTGCATTTATTCTATAGCCATTAACATCATCCCCTGATCTTGCATGCCAAGACCCTTTCCAGCTTTCAAATCCTAGTTCAGATGCCGCTTCTTCCATGAAGTCTTTGCTTGTAAACTTCTGTCCCTTTAATAATCTTCCGAGATTTTCTTGACCCTACCTCACCACCATGAACTTCACTTGTGTTACTTTTATGGTATCTCTCATGATCAGTTTTGAGTTGTCCTTGGTTGTGAATTTTTTTCATCAAACTTATTTAATGCAGCCAATAGAATATTACAATCTTTTCTTTTTCACAGAGCTTAAGAATTAGGTCAAGGCCCAATACAGAATAAAAATCATAACTTACTTCTTTTAAACTCCCTTGTGACTTTTTTTTACCTGCATAAGAATATCCTTTACACCCTACTCTAATTTTTCCTTTCCTTTATTATATATTTCTCACCTCCTAAACTAAATTTCTTATCTAATCCCCTTTTACCAATATTTTATGATTTTAACATACTTTTCTTATTTATACAACTATAGATAGCTATGCCATTGTGGACAATTTTGAATTTTGCTTTCTCGGCATCATTCTTCCTTCGTTTAATAACAGAAACTGATTTTTGCTCTGGATTATGATTGGCATTAGAAATAGACACATGGGATCTCCCTGGTGGCGCAAGGGGTTAAGATGCTGCACTATGAATCCATCCGCAGCCACTGCAGCACAAGTTCGATCCCCACCCAGGGAGATACCCACATGGTGCAACAGACCTCTCCTGACTCGCCCGCTGCTCCCCTCAGCAGTGTATTTCAGTATATATGCCTATTCTGTTCCTCACTCTGTCTCTGGTGAATCCTCTTACCTCCCACAACTCTGGCCTGTACCCCAGTTCTTGTTTGTATGAATAAATAAACCTTAAAAAAAAGAAAAAAAAGAAATAGACACATGACCTAATATTAGCTCCCTGGCCACAATGATGGGCATGAGCCTAATTTGATGAGCATAAGTTTAACAAAATGTCAATGGGATATTGTGACTGATGATTGGAGTAGAAAAGTTCTTTTTTAGGTGAGATTGTTAAAGTGGTAAAATCTAAGCATGGAGTTGTGGTAGACTATAGCCCTCTGGGAAGAGCTGGCCTGAATTAAATCATAATTGAGGGAAACAGAGCCATAAGATGGAGGGAGACAACATCCTAAGTATATGATTTGAGCCCTTGGATCAAGTTTTTGGCTTATACAAGACAATAAATTTCAATTTTAATTAAACTTTTTTGAAATTTGCATGTAGCCAAAAGAATCCTTACTCTTAGGTAAATCTTTCTTTCCAAGACTACTAGTTCCATCCTTTCTCATTTCATTGATCTTATAAAATTTCATGCATGACTCCTCCATCCAAACTTTATTTGAAAGAAGATTTTTGAAAATGGATAATGATGATATCTGTATAGTATATCTCTTCTGAGGGTCAAATAATAAACTGCTTGAAATGATGTCTGCCAGATTGTACCATGTTAATGTTAATATACCCTGTTAACTGTTAGTGTCTCCATCATCATCATTATCATTTTTATGTTACTCATTACAATGATCAGATCACATAGTTAGAGGCTTAAACATATGAATACTTCAATTTCTACTTCAATTTGTCTTGAGATTGACTTTTATTTGGCTAGGATATCACCTCGTTGTGTATTCTACATTGTGATTTGCCTAAATGACCTTTTATATGTTTGGCAGTGTGCATTTACTTAAAAAGATATATAGGTATATATCTATATCTATCTATCTATACATATAAAGATTGTGCCTATCAACTTTGCTCCTGGGAGAGAAGATAAGTACCAAAATCATCATATAATGCTGTTTGAGATAGTCAATGGCCCAAGATACTTGCAGAGTGAATCTGTATAAATCTTTTTCTCACATCAACAGAAAGGATAAAAATCATATGATTATATCTATAGATGCTGAAAAAGCATTTGATTAGATTCAACATCCATTTATGATAAATGCCCTTATAAACAACTGGGAATAGGAAGAAATTTTCTCAAATAATAAAGGCCATATATGAAAAACCCACAACTAATACCCAACACATTGGTGAAAAACTAAAAGCTTTTCTTCTAAGAAAAGACAAGGTATATGACAAGGATGTCTATCTTCACCACTACTATTCAGTATAGCATTAGAAGTCCTAGATAGAACAATCACATAAGAGAAAGATATAAAATGAATACAAATTGGGAAAGAAGATATGAAACTATCAATATTTGCAAATGACATGATAATATACATGGAAAACCTGATGACTTCACTAAAAACCTAATTTAAATAATGAATCAATTCAGTAAAGTGGCAGGGTGCAAAATGAATCTGTAAATATTGGTTGTTTTTCTATATATAAATAATAGGTTAAAAAAGGATGAAATCTATTCACAATTTGCAACAAAAAGAATTAAGTATCTTGGAGTAAACTTAACAAATGAGGTGAAGGACATATATGAAGAAAATTATATGACATTGTTAGATGAAATGGAAGACACAGAAAATAGAAAGATAATCCCTGCTCATGGATTGGAAGAACATTTCTTGTCTAAATTTCCATATGCAAAACAGTATATAGATTCAATGCAATCCCTATCAAGGCTGTAATGGCAGTCTTCAAAAGATAGAAAAAACAATACTGGAATTCATATGGAATCACAAAAGACCCCAAATAGCCAAAATAATCCTGGTATTAAAGAGGAAGCCTCATGGTATCACACTCTCAGCCTTAAAACAATGCAACAAATCTATAGTAATCAAAATAGTAAGTTACTGGAACAGAAACAGACACACAGACCACTGGAATCAAATTGAAAACCTTAAACGATAGGACAGATGATCTATGATAGACGAGCCAAGAGTTTACACTGGAGAAAAGAGAATCTCTTCAACAAATGGTGTTGGGAAAACTGGACAGTCACATGCAAAAAATGAAACTAGATCACCATCTCATACCTTACGCAAAAATTAACTCAAAATGTATTAAGGACATGGATCCAAGACCAAAAACTATAAAACACATCGAAGAAGAAGAGGCAAAACACTTCAAAATGTTGCCTTCAGAAATGTCTTTGAAATTTGTTTCCAAGGGTAAGAGGAAGCAGAAACAAATACAAATAAATAGGATTGTATCAACGTATCAAAAATATACCCATTGAATGGGAAAAAAATTGTGCAAATAACACATGAGGAAGTGATACTTAAAATATATACAACTCAATAAAAAGAAAACAAATAGCCCAATAAAAAAAATCAGCTGTAGAGCTAAATACACAGTTCTCCAAAGACAACACACAGATGACCAACTGGCACATGAAAAAATGCTCATCATCACTTACTGTAAAGGAAACACAAATCAAAATCACAACAAGATACCACCTAACACCAAGGACTGAGGAGTGGAACAGGAAAATGAGATATGTACACACACACACACACAGAGAGAGACACAGGAATACTACTAAATTATAAAAAAAAAAGGATGAACTTCTGCCATTTGCAACAACCTGAATGAACTAGTAAGGACAATACTAAGCAAAATAAATTCAGAAAGAGAAGATAAATACTGTATGGTCTCACATGTGGAATTCAGAAAAAACAACTGTCAGTCACAACCAACAGTGAATTCCTTTTTTTTTAAGATTTATTTTATTTATTTATGCATACAAGAACTGGGGTGTAATCCAGAGGTGTAGGGGTGCGAGGGTTTACCAGAGACAGAGTGGGGAGCAGAACAGACAGATTTACTGAAATACACTGCTGAGGGGAGCAGCAGGTGAGGCAGAAGTGGTCTGCTGTGCCATGCGGGTCACCTCCCTGGCTGGGGATCAAACTTGTGCCGCAGTGGCTGCTGATTTCTTCATAGTGCTGACTCCTTGCACACCAGAGGCCCACAAACACATTTGGAAATCACAGTTATCCCTAAGACAGGAGAGCTGCAGAAAAGCAGGAAATTCTCCCTTCAAGTATGGAAAAAATAATCAATTTGTAAGATATAGTGATAAGAAATAAAGTGAAATAGCATATCAATGCAAAAGAGTTTAAACAATTTACAGTAAAAGCATCGAGGTGGACAGCTTAGTTGATTCTAGTAAAACAGAGGCTAATAAAATCAAGAGCTAAGACTCAAATTGGAAAAAGGTGATGAACTGTATATTATACAGTATAGGTATTAGAAAATTATTGGTGAATAGGACAAAAGTGACTGAAATTATCATCTTGTGAAAGAGGAAGGTGAAAAGAGGCACATTGACTTCTACCAAGAATTACTATTGGTACATTTATTAGACATTGCACATGTGTGCAGAACTGGTAAGATGGAGACAGACAAGATTTGATGAATATCCTTCCTGAGGTGTACCCAAGTTATATAACACGATAGTCATTTTGAGTCAGAGCTCTTTTTTCCAGAATTAGTTATTAGACAAACACACACAAAGGGTTTAATGTTTTGGGCTCTGTGTTAATTAACTGCTGTCAAAGTGAAATCAATTCCCCTCCAAGTGACAGGTCTGCTATCTATCAGATGCGTTGCAACAATTAGCTTGAACCTAGTTATTCAAAGCACTCTGTCCCTATTGGGATTCCTGTAACCAGAAGTTTGAGAGAGATGTAGATTTTTGGTTTAGATATAGATAGGTATAGAGCCATATATCAATATATTTTTAGATAAATATCATTATGAATTAAGTTGCAGACTCTCAAAATTCATATGTTGAAGTCCAAACTCCAGTGCAAATATACATGGAGATAGGAAGTTTAGGGGGTAATGAAGGTTAAATGATCATAAAGACGGAGCTCTAATCTGAAAGACTGGTGTCCTTATAACAAAATGAAGAGAAACCAGAAGTCTTCTTTCTCCATGTATGTACAGAAATGTTGTCATGAAGATTATATATGGTAGTCCAAGCAGAATGCAGACTCATGCATCTATTAATCTCTCTAATATTTGTTACATATACTATGTACCTGTATATATTTGTATATTTATTTATGTTTTATTATTCAATTTAACACTTCAACCCATTTTCTTTGCCTATTCTCTTCCCAGTTTTTTTACATTTAATACCTCTCAGCAAGGCATAATTGTACACTGACTTTTAATTCTGAAATGCAGAAAATAGGTCCCAAAAGACTGTCCTATAATTCAATGTACTGTCACAGTGGTGAGTGGCTTTCAGCTTAAGGGCTAATATTAGAATCTCCCAGGAAGCATTTTCAAGTTTTAAAACTAGACACACTCTTTGGAGGTTTATCAGAAACTTCATGAGAGAAACAGGATATGAGTTGTTTGAAACAGCCCTATCTGGTTATTTCTGCCCAGAATGTCCTTTCTCCTTCCTCATCTAAATTTAGCAGGAGAGTAACTCATCAGGCTGCTGGTATTCCCACATCATAATCTTTGCTGCTTTACTAGATTTAATTTAAATATATTTTCTATCTTCCCAGTCAAATTTCTTGAATTTAGGCGAATGGTTTCCATTTTTATATTTCTAGTATTTAGCCCAATGCCACAGGATGTAAGTGGTAATTTCTTGCATTTGCAACAGGTTCTTTGTGCAACAGAATTAAATTAACCTGGATTGAGAGATTAACAAAGTTGCATGCGATAGAATAGTGGTCTCCAGACTTTGCATATGCTCTTGTCACCTGTATTATCATGTATTGTCTATTCATATGTCTGCTCCACTACAGACTATTCTCAACATAGCTGTAAGAATGACCCTTTAAAAATATCTGCAATGGATCTTTATTTCAACAGAGTGAAAGCCAAAGTCCCATACATTGTCCTATAGAGTAATCCTATGTTCCAACTTGTCCAAGATAGCCCCAGTTTAAAAGTGCTGTAATTATTAAACAAGCATGTCCTATTTTTCTCTAATAAGTGGGATTATATGATAAAGTATATAGTTATCGTCCACTAGAAGGTCCTTCATGATCCGTGTCCCCATAATCTTTTTGGCTCCCTCTCTTCCTATGTTCTAGTCACATTACTATTCCTTCACACACTTTGAGAATGTCTGTTTTAACTCTTCTATGTAGAACATTCTCCCCCAATTATCTACTTAGATGATTCCTGTAACCTCTCCAAATCTGCTCAGATTACAGTTTCTCAAATGGGCCAACACCAATCATCTTCTTAATACTTTTAGAATGAGCAACTGAATGCTGAATATTTTTCCTTAAATTGATCCTTTTTTCAAATACCTGTTTCAATCTTAGTGTTAATAATTATCCATTAAAATGTGGGTGTGATGTTAAATTTTTCTGGTATGCAATTTTAATGTTTACATTAAAGTAAATATATTAAAAGTTGAGTGAAAGTAAAATAAAGATATTCTCTGTACCATCCAAAATTATCACATGAACACTAATCGTATGCATCCAGATTTTTTTGAACAGTGTGCAAATGTTTAATAACTCTGCTATAAATACACTGTTATGAGATTCCAGGGTTCTGTGACTATGCTGGAATGGCCTTTGGTCCCCACTCAATATGGAGTAAATTTCACTTTATTATTAGTAGTTGTATTATTTGTAGTCTCTCTGGATCTTTCTAGCAGGCATATATATCATATTGGGTCCAAAGAGAACACACTGTACTATATCTTAATAGAAATGGACACCCAACTTGTGGGTTTATTGTATCACCAGTCTTCAGTCTTTCAGAATTCAAGAGTTTCATTTCAGCTACTAGGTAATTTAATTCTTTCTTACTTGCGTGGCACAACCACTAATTCCTTATCTGGCTTTTAAAAATTGTTGAATTAGCCAATCAATCTTCATTACATTCAGCTGTCTGACCACTTCTAGGTTTTTATACTACAAGGCCCAAAATTATTAATCTAATCTAGACTTTAAGAAATTAAAATAGCAGATTTGTGGTATTAGAAACTATGCACACAAATCTACTTGGAAATTCAAGTGGAGAAAATAGAGAATGAATAGTTCATGACATTAAAAAATAGAAGTGAAAGGCACTGTAGAAAAGGAAAATATAGAACTGGTTTTCTCCCATTTGAGTCAATTCCAATTTGACCTTGAATAGATATTACCATTTAGAAAGCTAAAATTATCTACAAGTATGTGCCCCATCCCACCCCACCCATTATGGTAATGGGTAAATGCATTTTGAATAAGACATTTTGATTATAACAGTATAGAAAGAAATTGCATTATAAAAAGAGGTATATCTACATTTATTAGAAGCACTTTTAAAAATATAGGTATACTGTAAGTATTTAAAAAAGTAGACTGTGGCACAGAAACATCAATTCCAAAGAACACCTGCACCCCTAAGTTTATAGCAGCTCTGTTTACAATAGCTAAGCTTTGGAAACAACCCAAATGCCCAAAAAGAGATGACTGGATCAAGAAGATGTGGTACATATATACCATGGAATATTACTCAGCATTCAAAAAAGATAAACACATGCAATTGCAGCAACATGGATGGCGCTGGAAGGGATCATGCTCAGCGAAATAAGCCAGAAAGAAAAAGAAAAATATCGGATGGTCTCACTCATAGCAGGAATCTAGAGAACTTAAATAAGGGACCAGGAAAGTGAATAACTATAAGAAAGTGAAAATCAAAATCAACAAAAAACTATGAACCAAAGACAGTTTTGGGGGAGTGGGGGGCGGGAGGGGAGGGACTGGGGTCAGAATGGGGGGGTTGCTAATGTATGGGGAATATAAAAATAAAATTTATTATTTAAAAAAAAAGTAGACTGTGACAGAAATGGCTCAATTTCTAATTTGTTGCTTTTCATTACCAACATTAGAAACACATATTTTAATCATTACACAACTATCATTGCAATAGTGAGCTAAAATATTAAGTAAAATGCTATAAAATACAAGGAATCAAAAAATAATCTCAGCTAGAACTCCAGTATTTACAATCACAAGTAATGCACTTTGTGCTAGACAGTAAAACAGAAGATTAGAACCAACTTCTTTATCAATAATAAAAGAACATATACTCTGCACAGAAACTGGAAAGCTCTGATAAAAACAATCATAATAGCATGAAATGTTTTACAATATTTAAACCACATTTAAGGTGGTAGTTAATACTACTTGGCTGTGTCTTCGGAGGACCAATTCTTACTGTTTCTCCTCCCCAACCCCCCAACTCCCCCTTCCCAGCTATCACCTTAGTCTGCTTTCTCCCCACCTGACCCTGCTCACTGACTTCAGTAATTAGACAGAGACAATACTTCAATTGTCTGTTTTAGAGACATTTCAGGCTATGATTGATGGGTGAAAGAATCAAGAATGGTGGGAAAGTGTTTCTCCTTTCTGATGATGAAACCAGGTTGATCTCCACCTAGAGCTTGCTGCCAATCTTCATGTTTCCTATAGCATAATGAGACATGCTGCCCAAGGGAAATTTAAGCAGTGGCTAAAAAACAGAAAGAGTCCCAATGAGAAGACAAGAGCCCCAATTAGATGAGTCCCTTGCCCCAATCATCTGCACCCTTTTTTTGTTATGAGCTAATGCTACTCAAGTTCGATTTCTCAAGTGAGTTTCTTCCCTTGAAATCAAGAGTCTTATTGCACATCCTGAACTTATGTCTGGAAATTATACATATATGTATACAAGTAAATTGCTCCAAATGGGAAGAGGATTGATTATTGCAAGTCTAATTCTCTTTTATTACTTGAATTTTTCAGGTAGATTTTAGACAATCAAAAAATGTAGCTTAAAAATATTTGTTGTGCAAATAAATCCACTATGACGAACATAATGACAAAAAGTTTTCTTTTTCAAATGTAAACTTCTGAACTTTAGTCAAAGACCCACTTATACAAAGTCTATATCAACAAAATAGTGTGGATGATAACTGTATTCTTTCTAATGGAATTTGACCTAACTCTCTTTCCATGGAATATCTGGTAGAAGGTTTTCTGTAATTTCTGGTGTTGGGGCCTGGAAATGTTTCTCTCAGTATAAGTAAGTGAAAGTCTCATAAATAAGATCAACAGCAAGTCTTGATCTCTTATAGAATTTAATAATAGTTTTTGGGTGGGTTCATGCCCTGTCTAAAATGAGAGCAAGGATTGTGTATTTTTAAATGTGTAGCCTTACATGTTCTATGTACTAGAGTTAGTAAAACATGCTTGTTAACTAAATGAAAGAATGAAAGATTAATAGATACAGTTGACTAACTTTATCTTACAAAGAATCTTTTATCTTTTTTTATTTTTTTAAAGATTTATTTATTTTTATACAAGAGCTGGGGTACAGGCCAGAGGTATGGGAGTGTGAGAGGATTCACCAGAGATAGAGCGGGGAGAAGAACAGACAGAACAGACAGACAAGTGGAAAACACTGCTGAGTGGAGCAGCGGGTGAGACAGGAGAGGTCTGCTGCGCCATGTGGGTATATCCCTAGCCAGCCAAGAATCGAACCCGCGCTGCAGAGTCTGAGGACAGCTTCACAGTGCTGCACTCAACCCACTGTGCCTAAATTCTTTTATCTTAACCTCTAACAGCAATTGCCATGCTTTCTTTAGGATACAAATATACTACCCCCCTTTTTTTTTAATATGTTGAGCTTTTTTTTTTTAAATTTTTATATTCCCCATACAATTGCAACACTGATTTTGACCCCAACCCTTCGTTCTCCACCCCCCCCAAAGAGTGTCTCTGGTTCATAGTTGTTTGTTGATTTTGATTTTTTTCTTTCTTATAGTTATTCTTTTTCTTGGTCCATGTTTAGGTTTTCTAGATTCCTGTTATGAGTGAGACCATCCAGTATTTTTCTTTTTCTTTCTGGCTTATTTCCCTGAGCATGATCCCTTCCAGCTCCATCCATGTTACTACCTCTTTTATAAATGGTCAAGTCGACTTTTTTCTGTTGTTTGTCCTGCTTTCCTCTTGCTATTAAAAAAACAAAACAAAAATAAAAGAAAGAAGAAAGAAAAGAAAATTAGAAAGAAAAGGAAAAAGCCATCCATTTATTTACAGTCTCTTTGTGAGCTGGAAGGAGACACCACTTTGTCGATTGATAGATTGGCAAGAGCTAGTGCCAGATGTTGACCGAGACAGGTGCATAATAAAACACTCTTTGTGGTTTTTCCTCAGAATTCTAAATATATTTGGAAATAAGGCAAACATCTGCTTGATATTTCTTTCACTGATAGACTGACATAGATTTTTGAACTGTGCTTTTTTTTTTAAATGGGGACATTATTTTGTGATATTGTAAGTGCTTCATCTAAATGCTTTTCACAAACAGAATTCTAGCACATTTTGATGTCATTTCATTTACTAAATAGCTACATTGTTTCTTACATGCCTGCCATCTGTCATTTGGTTCAGAGCAAAGTCACAAATACTTAATACAAATGGAACAATCCTATTTATTATGATTTCAAGTTGCAGACTTGCTCTGTAACTAGAGTCACCATGTGATTAGTATTCTTTTTTCTCGCCTGTGGTTGCAGTCATTGTGACGATCTGTGACTCAGTTTGTGGTCATGAAGTGAAAGGTACATAAGGAGGCCATAGGGAAATTCATATATTTGGAATTAGTGGCTTCATTGTAACCTTCAATGTTGTCCCTTTGGCAAGCATTACTATCTGACTCAGTCTATGCAGTTTGATGTCTCTAAGAAAGACCATATAGAAAGAAGTTAGCAGCCACTTCTAATGGCATACAAGCTCAGTTTGTCCAGTAGAGTGAGTAGATAGATTAAGATCTTTCTCAGAATTCGCAGTGCATAGACATGTGTAGAATACTGAGTCACAGGTCCTTTATGGATGGCAAAACTGTGTCAAGTGCAAACTGAATCTGGGCTAGAAGGAGGAAGAAAGGATTGGAAGCTCAGAAAGGAAACAAGCCCCATTGTATTTAACAGAGACCCTGATGATTGTCTCATATTTCCAAGACAAATGATATTCATATAATCAGCAGAGTCCAGTGCTATATACCTTCTTTAGTTTCATCAGAATGTATTGCATGCAGTCAAGAAATTCTTGATTATAAGAGAATTTATACCACCTTCTACATTCTGGCCTATAATGGGATGAGTATACTGTGGGAGGTGTATACTACTAAATTTTTCAGGCCATTCATTCATTCATTTTTTTAAACATTTATTTATTTATGCATACAAGAGGATGGGTGCAGGCCAGAGGTGGTGGTGGAGGGGTGGTGGTGGTGAGAGGATTCACCAGAGACAGTGGGGAACAGAACAGGCAGACTGAGTGAAATATATTGCTGAGGGGAGCAGCAGGTGAGACAGGAGAGGTCTGCTGCGCAATGTGGGTCACCTCCCTGGCCACGGATTGAACTTGTGCTGCAGTGGCTGCAGATAGCTTCATAGTGCTGGCACTTCATCCTTTGCACCACCAGGGATGGCCATTCATTCTTAATCTGAAGATAATGTGGAAAGGACTGGGACATTTCCAATTTAGTAAAAAAGCATCTATCACATTAGCAGTAAGCCTATGAGCTATGTAAATACCATGAATTGGCTTAAGATTTTTTAATATTTTTATTTCCCATATTGGCCTCTGCTACAAAATCTTTACATTGGCCTTATTGGCCCCCAACCAGGGATTCTTGAGCTGAAATCTGGTTTTGGATTTTATGACTTGTGAATCCCCTGAAAAGACATTCAAAAGTTGGAATGAGTGAGTGTATACGTTGTTGAGCATGTTTTTGGAAAGATTTGGAGATTTCAGTAAATCATCAGAAATAATTCCACAAAGAGGTAAAAAGAACTACTTTGGTATTAAAAAATTGTCTTTTTTTTTCTGTTTGCAGCAGTAACTTTGCACACTTTCTTCTTTCCTTTGATCATTTCGATTAGGATTGCTCTCAGGAAAGGACTCAGATTTGTCAGTAACTCTTTAGTATGAATATTAATTTATTACTTCTCTGGAACAGGTGCTGTTTTATGGTTTCATTTTTTTATTTTGAAACTTAAAATGCCCATCTAAGAACTATTAAGTCTTAGAAGATGAAAAAAGTGCTGTTTTTGTATAGAAAACTTTTCTAAATTGGTTGAAATAATACAATCATATTATAGGAGACTATAAGACTTATAAAACCCACACAATTCTATTTTTCCTGGGGAGTTGAGAAAGTATGTTGGTTTCATAAAAACTACTGCACTGGAGTTGGCTAGTTTTAATTTTATTTCCTGGATCTACCAGTAACTACTGTGTGACTGTGGGTACAGTGGTTAATCTCTCTGAGTTTCATTGTCATCATCCATAGAATGGCAGTTTATTTTTTTTTTTAAGATTTATTTACTTACGGGCCTCCCCTGATGGCACAGGTGGTTGAGCGCAGTGCTATGAAGCTGTCCACAGCCTCTGCAGCGCCGGTTTGATTCTGGCCGTCCAGTGAGGGTCCCACATGGCATGGCAGACCTCTCCTGTCTCGCCTGCTGTTCCCCCTCAGCAGTGTATTTTGTCAGTCTGCCTGTTCTGTTCCCCACTCTGTCTCTGGTGAATCCTCTCACCCTTCTGTGCATCTGGCCTGTACCCCAGTTCTTTTATAAATAAATAAACCTTTAAAAAAAGATTTATTTACTTATGCATATAAGAAATGGGGTACAAGCCAGAGGTGCAGGGGGTGAGAAGATTCACCAGAGACCAGAGTGGGGAGCAGAACAGGCAGATCCATTGAAATACACTGCTGAGGGGAGCAGAGGGTGAGTCAGGTCTCCTACACCATGTGTGTCGCTGCTCCCTGGCTGGGGATCAATTTCATGCTGCAGAGGCTGCTAATAACTTTATAGTGCTGTACTTAACCCCTTGTGCCACCAGGCACAAACAATGCCTTCATAGCAGTGCTCATGTTTTAGCAGTAATTTATGTTGCATGCTTTACCTACTCAATAGATGATCTCTACAGTGGATAGGAAAGTATGTAGAGACACAATAAGGGAGAATAAAGGGTGCAATAGTGATAGGAATAAGCTTTAATACGTGTTTTACATGTGTTGTCTTGTTAAGTTTAATTGTAATTCAATTATTGTACCATTTCACAGATGAAGAAATGAGGCGAAAGTGGCTCAGTAAATTGTCTGCGATTGTTCGGCAGGCAACTGGCGGAGCAGGTAAATTTAGCAATTCACTCCAGAACTTGCTCTTCATCTGTAGTCCAGGCTACCTTCCCCAGTTACAATATAGACATGGATGGGGTGTATAAATTCGAGACTCTTTGGCTTTACTGATATTTGATTTTGTATTTGAATTTGTGATGTCTTAAATATTAGCCCAGAGAATTCATCAGTGAATTCAACATTATCTTGTTTCAAAGTTTTGCCTTGATAGTAAGCTAGCATTTCTCCCTTAGTGTTTGCTTTCTATTTAAAAAACAAATAAAACTCAAACTTATTTGAAGCCTATTATGCATTGTTCTTAGCTCATTAGACTTTAAGAACTCACAGCCTCGATGAAGAAACACATGCAGATAAGTTAAATATAAACATAGTAAGGGGTGAGATGTAGGTGTTTGTGGTGCTGTGGGAATGAAAAAGGAATCTTTGATCAATGTGGGAAAACAGGGCTTACTTCCTAAAGATGATCATAATAAATTCTGTTAAGTCAGATGGTTTCACTTATAGCAGGAATATAGGGGAATCAAATAAGACATCAGTATGAAAAAGCAATAACAGTACAAAACACAACAAAGCAAAAGCAGACAATTATAAATCAGAGACATCTTGTAGGGTAGGAGGAGGTGTTATAGGACAAGGAGAGGGGCAGCCCAAACCCCGCAAACCTGCCTATTCTAAATGGGTTCTGCCATCCGCCGCATCAACACAAAACATATGACACTTTAAAGGGAAGGAACTTTAATAAAAAGTAGGAAACAATACAGGTAAGGCAAAGAGTCTAGTTTCTAAATGAAGCACCCAAAGTTACCCATCCCCTCGTGGGTAAAACTCCATCCATATGGGGTCGGCCCAGAGCAAGGCCCCAAAGCCTGCCACAAGTCTAAAACATCTTCCAGTGGGGACCCACAGAAAAGGGTCACAAACAACCGGACAAGCCCGGAAGGAAAAGAGCAAAATCAACATCCAGATAAAAGCTGCCATTGTCACCTCCCCACGGGTCTCACCCACATTTGTGTCACCCAGTCCACGACCAAAAGACAAACTCAGTTTCTTCACATGTCTCTAGGCTCCATGCGCCTCCTCCAGGTCTCCTGGCTCCATCCTGCTCCTTCCTTCCTCAGTCTCTTCTGCAGCTTCTCCTCTTCCTGCTCAGCTCCACCCTTCCTTGGGTGGGGCAGGGAACCTGGAACCTCCCCCTTTCCTGGGGACCACCCTGTTACAATCGGAGGGAGGGAGGAGCACAGGGGACGGAGGTAATGGTGCACAGGTGAATTGGGGAAGGAAATTCTATGGGGACTACACCTGAGGGGGCGGGGGGGGGGAGCAAATATTGTTTAAAAATGAACAATGATGTAAAAAATTAAAAAAATTAATTATTAATAAAATAAAACAAATTCTGAGGGCCTCCCTGGTGACACAGCGGTTGAGCGCTGGGTTGTGAGGCTGCCCGCAGCCTCTGTAGCACCTGATCGATCCCCGGCCGCCAGATGAGGGTCCCACATGGCGCCGCAGACTTCTCCTGATGCCCACTGCTCCCCTCAGCAGTGTACTTTGTCAGTCTGCCTGTTCTGTTCCCCGCTTTGCCTCTGGTGAATTCTCTCACCCTCCGGGGCTTCTGACCGTACCCAGTGCTTGTATAAATAAATCTTCAAAAAAAAAAAAACAACAATCTGATAAGTAAGGAGGGTGGGGTAGGAGAAAGGCACTTATCAGATGGCATAGCAAGAGCAAAAGCCTGGGGGCAGGACACAGAATGGGGCGTAGGAGGTGAGAGGTTAGTACACAGAATTACAAGCAGCTGGGTTTCATAAGACTTAGAAGAGGACAGAGCTGTGACAGGAGCAAGGAGGTGGGGCGTAGGAAATGGCCTACCATACCTTCCTGTAGGGTAAGGAAAAACATCAGGCTTTTCTGCCCTCCCGCCATCAGGATAGATGATGGATCCTTGTGTTCCTGAATGCATGCCTGATGGCAGCTACCTGGAATAGGGTGTGGGCGTAGGTAGATGGGACTCACCTGGGCTGAGACTGGGCTTTTAAGGTTGGCGTCATGGGGATGCCAGAAGAAGCCAAGAACGAGCAGAAGTCGAGAGCAGAGAAGCAGAGAGAACGCTGGAGAGCCCAGAAAGAGTGAAGACTTGCTGGGGGTTGGGAGGCCTGCCAGCCTCCCGGCCCCCCAGCACCCCTGCCTGCTGTGTACTCGGTAAATCCCAATAAAAGACCTGAAAAAAACACTGAGGACTCTGACTTCTCCTATACCCAGTCTGCTGGATCAGAAAACCTGCTCCGTGTCCAGTCCTGACCTTACACTTCCTCATTATATAGTTTGCTGGCTGGTTCTATTTGTAGATGATGCAAGGTATAGAAAAGGGTAAGAAGGAGCGGCATGGCCAGGTTGTTCTCTAGCACATTGAGGAGAACAGAGAGGAAACTGACTGCCTTTCTCTCTTGGATACTCTTTCATCAATCAATATCCTTTGCGGAAGCTTATCATTCACTTAATATCTTTTTTTCTTTTCTTCCTCTCCCTGCCTTTTCTTTCTCCAATAAAATAGAGAGATCAAATATAATAACTAAATGCAGTAACTTGGGCTAGATTGTGTCCCTTTTATTCTTTTTCCAATCTTTCTTCCATATGCTTAATCTGATTTATTGAAACTTCTCTTTTATGGTTATGTCTGAGTGAATCTCGTTCTCTGACTAGCCCTAGAGACCTGGCTAATGTGGAAGAAGAATCCCCAAATCCCAAATCTGAAAATGGTCTGTGTTATTTTCAGGAAAGCCTAGAAAAATATTAGAGCCAAAGAACTTAGTAAGGAGATGAAAGAGAGAATCTACACTTCATAAATACAAAGCACATTTCCTTGGAGTGAAGAGGGTGAAGTGGCTGATTTATATAGATAAAGCTCTTAATAAAGCTCATAGTTTCTCAATTGTGTTTCTTAATTACGTGAGGAGCACACATGGAAACTCATCTCCTTTGCATAGTTCAATTCTGCGCGGTAGGGCAGGGATTCTCAAGGCGGCTGAAAGGCACAATCTAAACAGCTCTGGGCCTTTTCCAACCACACAGTTTTGTGGCAGCTCTGATACATTCCCTCGGCCAGTCCTCCAACCACCACTGAAAGTTACTGCCAAAGTGAGTTATTAGAGCTGATAGGGATGTATCGCAACCCTCAGGTGCATCCTGGGTAAATAACAGCTTGAGAACCACCCTAGGAGTCCTCTGGTGGAGTATGCTCTGTTGTGCGTTGAAATTTACCAGAAACCAGGCATGTTTATACAAAACTGACAGTCATGTTTTCTCCCAGGCCCCACTATCAGGCTGTGTTTTCCCTTTTAACAAAGAAGTAGCGACTTACAATATGTCATAAATTAAAGACTTTTCTCATACTTTACTACTATTTTCAGGATTGTGTTATGTCTTATTTATCTTTACATTCCCACTGCCCATACAGTGCCGGGTATTGGACAAAAATGTGCAGCAAAATGAATGAGAAACTACACTGAAAGGGTAGTGAGGGAAAATGGCAAAGATATTATAAAGTTCTAATTATTTAAAGCAGTATATTTTCCAAGCAAAATGTTTGAATTGGGGCCTTTATACATTAAGCATTTGGTTTATTTGGTAATTATTATTCTGATACCTCACACATAGAAAACCTAGCGTTATGAATAAAACTAATTTGAGGTCTCTCAGGAGCTGTTGATTTTCAAATACTTTTCTTCCTGACAACAAATAATACTCTTTAAGGCATGTTTTCCCCCATAGGTTTTTTAAAATTTATCTTAATGAACTAGACAACAATAATTTGACAGTGAAGATATTTAACGTCGGCCTGCGGGACGGGCCTTAGTTATTGACAATTTAAATCATGCACTTTAGTGCAATTCCCAGAGCTAGAGAAGGCAGACCACTGTGATTGAAGAAACGGATTGAATCTCTACTGCCAGATGGCAGTTGAAATATAATGGGCTTACAGCCGTCAGCCACAGCTAGAGGCTTGCATGCGAAGGGTAAGCCTTTCAGTGATAGAAAATAGAAAACTGGTAGTTATTTGAAATTCTTGCATTGTTCCTAATGGCTTGTAAAGGCTAAGGAAAAATTGCATCCATGCAATTTTACGTAGTATTCTGCTTTGCGTAGTATTTGTAATGGAGATGCATAATGTATTGCTCACATTTTGGTATTATTACTCTCTATATACTCTGTTTGATTTGTAAACACATCTCAAATCAGAAATATTTTATCCTCAGTATGTGATGTTTACATGAGTTTGTTCTAATTGTTCTTGAAAATTCGTATCAGTGAGAAATGGCTTCCCATGTCCCCAAAGTTTTTAAACACAGGATTTCAAAATTTTCTAATGACTGATTCGATTTTCCTTGTCGTGCTGTGTGTTGCAATTGGTTCAGGGCGAATGTACTTTGAATTTCCTGCTCTACGTCAAAATAGCCCTGAAATAATATAATTCTTGATAGGATAAATCTGTTCTCCATGTTGCTATAACTTCTGTTAGAGAATGCATCTGTATCCAGTCAACCTTGTTCAATATTTTTAAATGCCAAATGAGAGCTTCAGAAAAGCCCCTTGAGGAAGAAGAGATGACATTTGCCATGCTCTGTTAATATCAACTCAGAAAGAAGAATATATCTGGCAACACATTTATCCTGATAAGCTTGATGATAGGAAAAATTTTGTTTAAATGTTGGCAGCATGTATTTACTGCTACATCTGTATACGGCTGTCAGGTCACATAAAACAGGCCATTACAGAAGACAGTTGCAGGGAGTAGGTTATATAATGAGATCAAGCCAATACAGTCTGGCATCCAGCTGTAATTCTACTAACAGTGGAGATCCCACCTATCCACCCAATTCAAAGGTATTTTCTTTCTTTTTAGTCTCTGTTCATGAAATCACATTGTTATCCCCTTCCATTGTTCAATGCATCACTAGAAAGAATAAAATGTATAAAAATGAGAGGAAAAGGAGAAAGGCCTCCGGCTGTAGAATTTATGGCTAGAGAACTCAAGAATTTTATGCAGGTTAATTTTCTAAATAGAAAAGGACCACGGAGTCTTGAGTCATTCATAAATAAATAATGACAGTCTAAGTTTATGAGGTTTGGAAAACCCTATAGTATTACAACTCATTTTCACAAATATAGGGCACTAGTCTTTAGGGCACTAGTCTTTAGGACAGCCTGAAAAATCATTCAAATGAGGGCAATATCAAAAACTACTGAACGGCGATTCCTTAAATGTAAGTTAGTAGGTTTTCAATCATTTAAGTTTTACACTTTGACACTATTAAGCCTAATATATAGGTGACTGCCAGCAAGCTACCATTAAAAATCTATCAGCATTTCCATTATAAATCCCATTTTTCAGGAGTCAATAACTTGGATGTAAAAATTCACTGCAGGCTGAAATCAAGACTTGAAGGGAAATCTCTTTCCTTAATCCCAACAGAAGAGTTTGTCCATGTTTCTGAGGCTAACATGGTCAGAAAACAGATAGAATATGTATAAGCTTTCATTTCTGAAATCTATTTTGTGGTGTGGTGATATGTGTTGGTATCTTATTTATATGTATTGGTATTTATTTGCTTTTTGGCTTGTTTGATGTTCCCCGACCCCTCCTTCCTTTTTATATCAAAGTCCTGAACAGAGGTTGATCCTTATAACGTGATCAACACATGGATGTTACTCAGTGGAGAAAGAGCAAGGAAGTCAGAGTTGTACATATATCCGGCATAAAATAAACTCTAAGATCCTTTTCCTTTAGCTCCTTATAATCTCCCAGTATTGAAATATTCTGCACAAAAACAAAGTTAGTTCTACAAGTTGGTAAAGGTGTAAGCTTTTACTTCTTGGCTAGGTGAGAACACTGATAGACCGTCTTACAAACTTTTTTACTAACTTGAGAAATATTGATCAAGGGATACTATATCAGTGTAGTGCATCTAGCAAAGAATTAAGCAGTTCTAGATTTTCTTACCACTTAAGGTCTTTTCGATCTAGCTTAATTTCTTTCAGGGTCTAGTGCTTTGGGACTATTCTGATAGGCAAAGAATAGTCTACTTTTGGGCCTAACTATTTTTTCTACAGTTATGCAACACTGAAGGACACTTCTCTTTTCCTTGGGGGAAGAGTTGACTCACTCTTCATCAGAGACCACCAAAAATTCAAAGTTTTATGCAGCTGCTTTCTCCATGTAGGCTTAAAGACAATGAGTAGAAGAGAAAGAAAATTGCTTGGATTTAACTGTGAGAAATTAGAGTTGGCTAATTCCGAACAATCTGCATGGTTTTAATGAATTTGGTAGGGAATTAAGGAATCGTGACTCATACGGGTTTCTAGTAGCATAAACATTCTCAGTTCCAAGCCCAAATCTTCCATTAGTGTGCATGAAATTTGGGCTTGGGTATTCTACCATCTCTTCCTCCAGTACCTGATCTTGTCTTAGGGTTTCTTTGTGCATAGCTAAGGTTTCCATGCTTAACCTTGTTCTCTTAGACATTTCCTGGCTAACCTGGAAAGTCCCCTTCATTTCAGAAACCAAGGAATCTAAATATGTCTATGCTGCCCCCTATTGGTGACCAAAAACTGTTGGGGCTTGGACCTCTAATGCAATCTTAGGTTTTAAAGATTAATGTCAATATTTGCGAGGTACTTCTTATGTGCCTTTTATCGTTATATATATAATATATTGGTTTGTTGTCATTATTTTGTTACTAATAGGCTTATTTTGCTTTGTTTTTCTTCATAAATTTACAAGGATTTTTCCCTAAAATTGTCACTACACCCTCGAAAATGTTCTTCCAGAATTATGAAAAGATTTCCTTTGTTTGTACACTTACACCAAAAAATTTATTTCTTATGGTTTTGTATGTAGTTCTTCTAAATTGAAAACATACATATTGGATTTTCTCTTCATTTCCTGAAACAGGGTTTTTGTGGGCTGTCATTTGTTTTAATGGTGTATTAGTCTGCTTAGTCTGCCATCATAGAATACTATAGACTGAATAGCATAAACATAGAAACTTATTCTTACAATTCTGGAGGCTGGAAATCTGAAATCAAGAACTGACAGAGTTGGTTTCTGGTGAGGGCTCTCTTCCCTGCTTACAGATGGCTACCTTCTTCTGTTCTCACATGGTAGAGAGAGCTCAAATATCTCTTCCTCCAGAAATGCTGGTTTAGCATCCCACAGGTTTTTTGTTTTTTTTTTAAGATTTATTTATTTATACAAGAACAGGGGTACAGGTCCTAGGCACGGGAAGGAGAGAGAATTCACCAGAGAGAGCGAAGAGCAGAACAGGCAGACAGACCAGACACTGCTGAGGGGAGCAGCAGGTGAGACAGGAGGTCTGCCATGCCATGTGGGTTTCTCCCTGGCCGGGCCGGAAATCGAACACGTGCTGCAGAGGCTGCGGACAGCTTCACAGGGCAGCGCTCAATCCACTGCACCACCAGGGAGGCTGCACCCCACACTTACTACTTCACTTAATCTTACCTCCTAAACACTCTGTCTCCAAATGTAGTCACATGGAGGGTTCAGGCTTCAACACATGTACTTTGGGAAGATGTAAATATAACAATGTTGACATGTGGATTTTATTTATTTTTTTTAAAGATTTATTTATTTATTTATTTATTAAATTTATTTTTATTTATTTCTACAAGCAGTGGGTACAGTCAGAAGCACGGGAGGATGAAAGAATTCACCAGAGTCAGAGTGGGGAGCAGAGCAGGCAGAAGGACCGAAGCACACTGTTGAGGGGAGCAGCGGGCAGCAGGAGAGGTCTGCGCGCAATGTGGGCCCCTCCTTCAGCGGCCAGGGAGTAGCCGGGTATCAAACTTGCACCGCAGAGGCCGCGGGCAGCTTCGCAACCCAGCGCTCAACTGCTGCGCCACCGGGGAGGCCCAGTCAAATTATTTTTAATCACATCCTAAGGGTTAGCAATAAATGGAACTGGGTTTACTATTCGAGTGCAAAGGTATGATCTTTATCAACCGATAACACAATTAAGACCAGAACAAGGAAAACCAAAAAGAGTATAAAGTACTAAATCATCATAGTATCTTTAATGATAAAAGAAGTTCTAAGTATTGGGTGGGATAACTAGAGAAAGTTTCTAGGAAGAAATTGTATTTACCCTCCTAATGAATGTTAACTAGGATTTTGTTAATTTCAAGAAAATAGTAAGAAAAAATATTTTACCATAAAAAAGCATTAACTTCAGAATGAATGTGAAATATAGAGTATAGTTTAAGGAGCCTTGTCTGACTGTCAGAGAGGACATTTAAGGGCTTCTACAATAAAATGTTGTTGCTTAATATTCCCTGAGTATCCATAGAGTGCTGGCTCAGAATATACATGACATAGTTTTGTTCTTTGGAAGTTTGCAATCAAAGACTATATATAAATACTCAAGTATGACAGCTTGGTGCTTTCAAAATTTGCTTAATTCACCTGATATTTTCCCACCAGGCTACTGCTCCTAACTAAAGAGTGGCTTAAGTGTCTTAGGCTGAAGCACGCCACAAAGAGTCATTGATGTTGAACTTAAAAAAAAAAATGACCCTTCCTCCTTTTGTTTCTTTCTTTGGTTGACTGCCTAGTGAGTTCAGAATCATTTCACAGCATCCAGTGGTGCCCCTAGTCATCCCAGAGGGCAAAGGGCTGGAAATACAGATTGGTTTGAAAACCTTGATACCTAATACTTTCTGTGGCTTCTTTTTAAGTTTCATTCAATAGTTTGTTTATCCGTTGCTCAAACTGTTGTGAAAACAGGCCTGAATGCACCAGTTTGTAACTTCGAAATGTGAATGTTAAAGACACACACAGCTCTAGCTACCAGCAATACCTGTTGACAAGGCTTAACACATTGTGGACACTGTTAGATTTCTAATTATCTCATCACTGATCATAAAATGTCTGGGGCTGATCAGTAGTAACAGCAACTGTTACCATGATATGTCTGTATTATTTGAAGCTTTATTTTCTACTACCACAAGACAAACGTTTTTTAAATACAAAGTCATTGTGATGTAAATCATATCTACTTTTGCAGATTTGAAGGAAAAAATGGTGTGGTTGAAATTTGTCTTTGACTTTGTCCCTTATTTCAAAATCATTTTTCTCCCCCTGTGGACACCCTTTCCAGTCCAAGTTTCTGAATTTCCCTCTGCTCCTACTCCCACTGTCCCCCAACTCATCAAAGGAAAGTGAATATAAAGTATCTGTTATCAGTCATGTAAAACTAGGTATGAATTTAAGTCATGGTGTTATCTCTCTCCAGAGGCTTTATACTTTTGGATTTATCTGTAATTCTGGAAAATATGCCTTTGTCTCCTATAAAAGAAGCTTTAGATATGAGCATAGCAAAGAGAAGTGTTTTTTGAAGTGAAGGGAACTTTCTGTTTCTGCTGAAATCGCATAGAGGAGCTAACAGTCAATTTTATTGAGAAGATTGGTATCCAAATTGTAAAAGTATCTCAAAGTAGGATGGATGTAAAGTGCAAGGCCAGAATTACAATTAATGGGTATATTTCTAAAGTATTTTGCAGATGGGAAAATGAGACCAACCCTTTTATTGCATATCTATTATATGCCAGATCCTCACGTTTCTTTAGCTAATTTAAAGCTGCCAGCAGTTCTGTAAACACTTCATCCCATTTTATTATTAAGGAAACAAAGTTCTGGATATTAAGTTCCACAAATACCCTGCAGCTAGCAAATAATAGAGCAATGTCTTCAGTTTTAAAGTCTATTATCTTGTTGCAGGGAAGAAAAAAGTTGTCAAAGTACATGACATTTGAACGTATGCTTTAGTTTGCATTATTAAAAATTTACTGTGAATATTTTGAATTATATTTCTTTAATCACAGGATGGCATGTAACTTGCATCACACTGTGATGCTGGTTTTTAGTATGCAGTGTCAAGATGAATTGTATTCAGAAAAAAAATGCAATTCATTTCTATTATCAGACACTGTCAGTATAAGGGGATGGTGAAGCTATAATACACAAATGACAAGGTTATACAAGAACTGTCTCATACACATTTGGCAGACGTTATTCTCTAACTAACCACTGGTTTTGAGTATCTCTGTACTAATTCAAAATTAGCTAGTCAAAGTCAACCCACACTATCATATGGGTGAAATAATTATATATCTTGAACTAAAAATTGGGACATACAATGTACTGAATATTTGAAATTATGTCTGTCTCATTAAGTCAAAAATATTTAGTTAACTTTTCAATGGCCAAAGAGACTCATTTTGTATTTCTTCTCAAGTAAATTTAACTGTAGATGCATTTGAGAATGTCTTTTAAAGCTTTACTGAGTGAAGATGCCTAATTCTTAATTTTATTGAAAAATAGAGAAAACTAGCTGCATAATAAAAATTGGCTTAGTGACTTATATGCCAGGCTCACTTTCTTCGGAAATACATAGACCATCTTGGAATTCTTAACAGCAAGGAGTCCTAAGCACTATTGTGAAGAAAATTAAAAACAAATATTGTTGAGGTCTATAAATACACTGACTTGGTTTTGGTTTTTTTTGAGCCAAAGTCATCATATGAACCGAGAATGGTCTGAAATGCCACTTTTGTGCAAGAAAATCCATTTTATATGTCACTTTCTGAAAACTTTAAAATATAAAGTGATGGTTCTTTCAAACTCTTTAACAAGTTGCATTCAATCAATGTGGATAAGAAATTTGCTGACTTTACAATAAATGCATGCTTTAGATTTGGATAAATGCATGCTTTAGATTTCATCATTGATTCAATTTTTTTTCAAATATATTGTTGATAGAAATAAAAAATTGCTAACTCATAATTATTCAATATGAATATTCTAATATGAAGATAGTACAGGCTCTTTGCTTGCTTTGCCTATTTTCCCTCTGGTTACCTGCCCTTGAGTAATCCTCTGTGCTTAAATGATCATGACCAGAGATTGGATAGGAAAATGAAAGCACATAGGAATTTACATTCTTGCATATGATGGTAGTGGAGAAACAAATTGAAACAGGTACATAAAGGGGTACTTGGTTTTTCTAGAAGTTCGTTAATATATGCTATACATATTGTCAATTGGCATAAATAAAATTGAGGCTGTGACCATGTAATTTATAAAATTGATCCATGTCACTAAAAATTTGTTCCATTAGAATGCATTTAAAACGTCAAGACAAGGGCCTCCCCGGTGGCGCAGCGGTTGAGCGCTGGGTTGCAAAGCTGCCCGCGGCCTCTGCAGCGCCAGTTCGATCCCCGGCTGCTCCCCGGTCACTGGAGGAGGGTCCCACATGGCGCACAGACCTCTCCTGCCGCCCACTGCTCCCCTCAGCAGTGTACTTCGGTCCTTCTGCCTGTTCTGCTCCCGACTCTTGCTCTGGTGAATTCTCTCACCCTCCCGTGCTTCTGACTGTACCCAGTGCATGTATAAACAAAAACAAACAAACAAATAAAATAAAGAAAGAAATAAAACATGCCTCTATAAAAAAAAAAAAAAAGTTTCTTAAAAAAAAATAAAATGTCAAGACAAAATATTCCTGTCATCTTTATAAAATAGACTTCAACTGATTTGGAAGTGCCCAGGTCACTTTAAAAAAAAAAAAATCCTTAGTATTCTATGGAAAGTAGCATTTAAAACAACTTGAAATTGAAAGGAAAAAGAATTGGAGAAAAGCATGTGCAACAATGTTCAATGTAAAATGGATACATACTGTGTATTCCTTTTTCATCTCATTTCTTTTTTTAAAGGGTTTATTTACTTATGCATATAAAAACTGGGGAATAGGCAAGAGGTGTGGGGAGTGAGAGGATTCACCAGAGACAGAGCGGGGAACAGAATGGGCAGAATGACTGAAATACACTGCTGAGGGGAGCAGTGGGTGAGTCAGGAGAGGTCTGCTGTGCCATGTGGGTATCTCCCTGGGTGGGGATCGAACTTGTGCTGCAGTGGCTGTGGATACCTTCATAGTGCTGTGTCTTAACCCCTTGTGCCACCAGGGAGTCCCTTTCATCTCATTTCTTACTATCGTGGCTTTTTATTTATTTATTTATTTTTAAATATTTATTTATTTGTTTGTTTTTTATTTATTTATACATACATACATACAAGCACTGGGTACAGTCAGAAGTGCGGGAGGGTGATAGAATTCACCAGAGCCAGAGTGGGGAGCAGAGCAGGCAGAAGGGCCAAAGTACACTGCTGAGGGGAGCAGCGGGCAGCAGGAGAGGTCTGCGCGCCATGTGGGACGCTCCTCTGGTGGCTGGGAAGCAGCTGGGGATCCAACCGGTGCTGCAAAGGCTGCGGGCAGCTTCGCAACCCAGCATTCAACCACTGCGCCACCGGGGAGGCCCTATCATGGCTTTTTAAAAGAAGAACATAAAACTTTTTTTAAAAAAGATTTTATTTATTTTTAGACAAGAACCAGGGTACATGCCAGATGTGTGGGAGGGTAAGAGGATTCACCAGAGAAAGAGTGGGGAGCAGAACAGGCAGACTGACGAAATACACTGCTGAGGGGAACAGCGGGCGAGAAAGGAGAGGTCTGCTTCGCTATGTGGGATTCTTGCATGCTGGCTGGGATTGAACCCGAGCTGCAGAGGCTGCGGACAGCTTCACTGTGCGGCACTCAACCACCTGCACCACCAGGGAGGCCCCCAGAACATAAAACATTTTTCAGGAAAAAATGAAGAGAAGACAGTGTAAGAAAGATACACTTGTAAACTAATGCAAGCACTCATAAGATAAGCTAATATTTTTCTGTCAGTACCATCCTGCCTCTAGGAACGCTGACCCCAAAAGAAAAAAATGGGATGCACTGACTGACAAACAAAAATTGTTTGCTATTTTCAAATATCAGAAAAATTTGATTATTTGATGTGAACTATTTTTTACCCAACACAGTAGAGTAAAATCAAGATTAATTAGTCACGGTATAGTCACATTTGCTGGGGGTGAGGAGGGCACTGTGAAGGTTGCCATGGCCTATACAGGGTAATAAACTAGAATAGGGTACGGACAGGTTGTATAAAAAATTCTCTTGTGCTGTGGTTCTGTTGGTGTGGACTGGATGGCTGTGAGATCCAAAAGAGGGCAAGATATCATGACAGAGATGAAAAGAGATTGCAACAGGGAAAGTTGGACAGTTGTTGCGATGAAGTCAAGGATAAGAAACAGATCACCGGTGTGGGTAACTTGTCATGAAGCAGAACAGAGTGTATCATTAAGAATTTGATTAGGATTGAATACTTCTGGCAAGATACTTACAAATTGACTTTTGCAGTCCCTGGCCGTAGTACTCTTGCATGAAACACTAGGATTTTCATTACAAAATAAAAAATAAATTGAAAAAAATCATTGCCAAATATATAAGTGAAAGTGATATATATAGCTTCTTTGTTTATTGGTGACATTGACTGTTATTCATATTTTTAGCTGATTTTATTTTTCTATCCTTCAATTGAATATAATGCCTTCTCTTCTGTAAATATGATTTACCTGCTATTTATTGATATTGCCTGTAAAAAGAGGATTCAAATGTTCTGGAGAGGAGGCAGTAGAGAGACAAAAATATATGACTAATCCCTTCTTTTAAATTCATGCAGCTGGGTAGGGAGAATGGTATGTGAAAATGTGAAGGAGGAAAGGTAGGGATTGGGGGAGGCAACATGGTGTTAAAGGTGGACATGTTTGGAAACAGGTAGTCTCCAGGTTCTAAACAGAACCATGTGAGTAGAGCTCACAATCCTCCTTTTAATTCTTTGTCAACAGTCAATGTTGAAGAATTATCTCTGGGCCTAAAAACAAAAGAACAGGCCAGATGGAAGCTCCAAGAAGCCCTCTGGGATTCAGTGAATGCTTTATAATTCCTCTACCTGCTCTCTCCTAAGTAAAAATGACAAGAAATTTTCAGATTTGACTTCTAATATGATAAGACAGTATTCTTCTCAGGAGGACTTATAAAGGACTCGATAAGGGCTCCTGCTTTCATTTGGGATATATGTTCCCTGCGGATAATCCTAGGGCCAAGGCGGGGGTCTTTTCCATTTTAGGGAAAGAAAGTTTTGCAGTAAGCAGAGGGGGCATTTCATCCTGTGTTGTACCCTCCCTCTGGGCTTTGACAATGCGCCCAACCTTTAACGGGAAGAGTCAAGTTTGGTTACTTTCCTGCAGTCTTTGATTAATGAGCAGGGTCATTCATCCCATTAATGACCATGTCAGTGACTTTCTCAAGGGCTCTCAACTGGAGAAGTCAGCAGATGGCTGGGAATACCCACCTGCTGTTTATAGGCAGTACATGGCTTGTTAAGCTGATTCTTCCTGGACTCTCTGGTGGACAAGCGTAGCCACCATGTCACTTCATGCACATTTTCAAAATCTATTTTGTGCTCTTTGTTCAACTATTAAGTGGTTGAAAAATTTAAATGAAATATTTTTCATTTCCTCTCACTAAGCTAAAACTCACTGGGCACTTATGTGAAGACACAGAATTACATTACTAGTTTAGTAGTGATAAGGTGGATAGATGGCTTGGTATATCTGCTAAAACATGGAATGTAATCCATCAAT
Source organism: Talpa occidentalis (assembly GCF_014898055.3). NCBI lineage: Eukaryota > Metazoa > Chordata > Mammalia > Eulipotyphla > Talpidae > Talpa > Talpa occidentalis. The sequence goes on from NW_023604972.1 coordinate 78,264,578, forward strand.
CATTCTCTGAATGAGGAATTGGATGTGGAGAAAAATCTTGGGTCTCTTTCCTGGATGTAGCATTTATTTATTTCAGGGTGATAATGGGTTTTCCAGTGCTCTACTCTGAATTATAGCTTCCTTTAATTTGCAAAATGTGGACTAAAAACAATAAGCTAACATACTTCATTAGGCTATCACAAATGTCTATGGAGAACTATATAAGTGAAAGAATTTATAAACTATAAAACACAGTACAGAATATTTGTTGCCCATAAGCAGTGTATGTATATCACCTATTATGTCCCTGACAGGTTTAAGTGCTTGGGAAGATATAAAATAGATCAAAGATGTCGTCCTTCCCTCAGTGTTTGTATAGTCTAGAAAATTGAGAGTCAGATAAGACAGTATCTAATCAAGACCAAAAAGGACTGTTACAAAAGAAGTACCATTAGAGTTTAGAGGAAGATGAGGGTCTCCCTGGTGGCATAGGGGTTAAGTCTCAGTGCTATAACTGCTAGGACCCCAAATTCCATCCCTAACAGGGAGCTAACCCACATATAGTGCAGCAGACCTCACCTGTCTTGCCTCCTGCTCCCTTAGTAGTATATTTCAGTCAGTCTGCCTGTTCAGCTCCCCACTCTGTCTCTGGTGATTCCGCTCATCCCCTGCATCTCTGGTCTGCATCCCAGTCCTTCTATGTATAAATAAATAAATCTTTAAAAAAAATAGAGGAAGATGAGATAAGCAAGTGTTTTAGTGTAGATTGATACCAGTATGGGAGAGGAAGCCATTGAATTGCACTTTGAAAAAGGAAAATGTGGAAGCTGAAAAGACTGATATTCAAAGAATTTGAAAAAGGACTTATTTACACTGTAAGTTCAACCTTCTTCCAAAAATGTTCTTTTGTTTATAGGTTAATCTCCCATTGTCAAACTCCTTCTTTATAGCATGAGCCCTTTCTAATTCCTAGGATCTCTTCTCTGACCCTCCCTAGTGGAGCTGATCATTTCTTTGTGGTTCCTATCCTTGAAAAATACATATTTAGATTCTTAGAAGTATCTCATGTCAAATCAGAAGCACCATTAAATGAGACTTTTTGAAATGAAACAAATCTAGTTTCAGATTTACTGCTAATGGGTTCTTTGAGTTTAGAGCACTCATTTACACTCTCTGGGCCTTAGATATTTTTTATTTGTTTGAAGTAATGAGAAAAGCATAGAGTTATTATGACTCTATGGATACTGCATGTAGTGAACACTTCAAAGATGGCTTCCATTGTTAATCTTTATGGATCTGTTGCTCTTGGTAGATGGTGTAGAGCTCTCATTCTTTTGATAACTAGTTCCCAACAAGTTACAAGAGTAGGTATCTGATAAATACTTAAGCCAAAATGTAATCAAACCAGAGTAGATATTTTAAGAAATGGCAACAGCAAAAACAGAAATCAAAGTAGATAGAATATGTGAATAACAAGAGGGTGAGAATGGGAAGGAGGAGGTAATTAAATAATTCTTTTGATATGATCTAGGAAAATTTAATATAGGAAATAAATTGTGCTGGATGGGTTGGTGGGACACAGGTCGAGAACTAAGTCCAAGAGTTTGTATTTTTACGTGGCAGGTAATAAGGGTCATAGTTTTTTGAGAAATTGTGACATGATGAATAAATTAATGAAATTTGTTTTTAAATTGATAAAATTTGTTCATGGTCCAAGAAACAATTATTTTAGACTAGCAGCAATATCACTAGCCACTATGGCTATATATTTTTTGCCTTTTTGATTGCAAAAGGAGCAAGTCAATGTTTTTCTCTTCATTTCAAATTTTTAAAGACAAGGAAACATTTTTTCTTGCTAGATAAGGCTGTGTGGTAAGGACTCCTTTAAATCAGTGAAAGTACTCTTTTATGAAGACATCAAAGGGTGTCTTAACAATAATGATTAATGGCTTTAGGATGCCCATAAATCTTTGAGGAATGAACAAACTGCTAGTAGAACCATATGCTGCCCTATTCTTTGCATGGAACTTCCATGAAAGTCACCAGGAGTTCAGTGGAATGATGAAGAGAAGCATATGGTACTAGATCTGAACTAAATTAATAACAGTATGAAAACACAGTTAAATAGTGATAATCCCCCTTGTTATCCAGCTTTTTTCTTTCTCAGACAACCTTGTAGTGTATAGTTCAGCACCAAAAGACACTTGTTAAATGGGAAGAGTCAATGTGTGAGGAGAAACCATGTGGCATAGCTTTTGAAACAAGCTGAAGAGACTGTGATTTGGGGCTTCCTTGTTCAGGACTGCTATGAAGTCATTTAGAGATCAAAAAGGAACCTAAACCTGGAATTGCTTTGGGCTCTCCATCTGGCTCTGTCCCACACTGTTGCCATAGTCACCCATCTCCTAGCAACAATGAACAGCATTTTTCTATCTCTGAAGTAGAAAAGCATAAGAGTGAAAGTTACAAATGTAATCGCAATAGGCTAATGATCTGAGAGGTTATCTCATGGCTAATGTGCACTGTGAAGACCTATATGAATTTTTGATTTCATGATCTTATCTCTCCTTTGATGAGTTTTGATAAAACAAATTCCTGGTTCAAATAGAGGCAGTCCAAGAACTTGCCATTGAATATATAGACTATCACTACATGAACATTATAAAGTACAACTTTTTTTAGCCAAGAAAACCAAAAGTATGAGTTTGAATAACCTGGTTACTTTTATCTAAAATTCTAGGCAGAATGGACCAGCGGGAGAAAAACCCTGGCCTTGGGTCTGGAGAGAATGAATATTGCATTCTAAAACATTCAGGATCATATAATCCATTAGCAGTCTTTGCAGTGAACATTAAGTCTCAATTGAGGCCGCTAATCAGAAGCAGTAAAGAAGCTGAAATAAAGATGAAAGGCAAAGGCTATGTGTCTTATGCTTGTCTTTGAGGCAAAGTGAAAAACAAACTACACACACTTCTTAGAGGATGTTTACTTGTTTATTTATAAATGCTTGTACCATATTTCAAATAATCTTTATTTAAATATTCTGCCCAAAGAAATCCGCTGAGATTCCATTTTCATTTAAAAAAAGTATCAGAGCCATGAGTCCTAATAGACCTTGCTATTACACTGACCCATGTGCATAAAATGAGAGCTGAGAAGAGTTTAGACATTCACAGGGATGTTAGTAACAAAGAAATCAATGCCAATTTTCATTTTTAAAATGTCATTTTGTGTATTACTTACTAGTTCCATCAACTCTATCCCTTGACCCACATCCTCTTTAGAAACAAGAATATGTATGTCATGGTTTGAATACTGCTTTCCTGATTTTGCATCAGAACCTGTAAACTTGGTAAATGTCAATGAAATATGCTCCCAGTGAGAAGTAGATTCAGGAATGTCACTGAGAGATTTCTCTTGAGGGATAGGAGAGCATCAAAGCAATGTTCTCTCCAAGATGAAATAAATAATCTTCACCCTTAGACAGGTCATTATAATGTGTTTACACATTACATGCAGAGCGAAATTTAGTTGTGCTAACTGCTTTGTGAAAGGAAAAGCCTCCTGAAATTAAATAATCAAAGTAGATAGGTGAGTGCTGATTTTGTGAAATAAACAGTGATTGAGGAAAGAAGAAAAACCAGCAGGACTCAGCGTGAAGCAAATTAATTCATGTTGGAGATTTACTCTCCTGAAGAAATTAAATTGCCCACTTCCTAATCAGTACAGTCTTTGGCATGCCACTTCTTTTTCTTTCTTCCTAAATTTATTTCATGTTAGAACTCCTTAATTTTTCACTCTACTATTTTTAAAATGCAGTTTGCAACTCTAGTCTTTGTGTGCTTCTGTGAACTTCGGCACCCTATCCCTTTACCATTCATTTGATTTGAAAAGAAAATTCTGTCCCAATCTTCTCATTTGTTTACTTCCTTTCTCTCTGCACAGGAGGAGAACATGAAGAGACACCATGGCTATTGTGTCTCTTCTGCATGATGCTGACTTAATTGCCCAAGGCATAAGCGCATGTTTATTACAGTCACTTGGAATGACTGAGAGAAACCTTATCTTAGTGTCCATTCACAGTGTAAGGCTGTTCCAAGTAAACACAGATTGCTGGGTTCTTTCCCTGTTCTTCCCATCCTGCAGCAAAAGAAAGAAAAGCACAAACTGTTGTTCTTCCTTTTGCACACAGAGAAAGATGTCAACACACATTTAAACTAAACCCACATTTGAGAAGACACACAGAACTTTGCAAATGCCATTGCTGTTTGTAGAGCTTTGAGCTGGAGGGGATATCATATGTTTGCCAATCTGTTTTTTACTCTTTTACTGTCTTAAAATAAACCCTGTAATTCTTTTTTTTAATTTAAATTTTATTTTTATATTCCTCATACAATTACAATCCCCTTATTTTGACCCCCCACCCCTCATAGAGTGTCTCTGGTTCATAGTTGTTTGTTGATTTTGATAATTTTCTTTCTTATAGTTATTGTTTTTCCTGGTCCCTTATTTAAGTTTTCTAGATTCCTGCTATGAGTAAGACCATCCGGTATTTTTCTTTTTCTTTCTGGCTTATTTCGCTGAGCATGATCCCTTCCAGCTCCATCTATGTTGCTGCAAATTGCATGTGTTTATCTTTTTTGAATGCTGAGTAATATTCCATGGTGTATATGTACCACATCTTCTTGATCCAGTCATCTATTTTTGGGTATTTGGGTTGTTTTCATAGCTTAGCTATTGTAAATAGTGCTGCTATAAACATAGGCATGCAGGTGCCCTTTGGAATCGATCTTTCTGTGTCCTTTTGGTAAATCCCTAGGAGTGGAATTGCTGCATCATATGGAAGCTCTATGTTTAGTAGGTCCAGAAATCTCCACACAGCTCTCCATAGTGGATGGACCAGTTTGCACTCCCACCAAAAGTGCAGGAGAGTTCCTTTTTCTCCACATCCTCACCAACATTTGTTGCTGCTAGTTTTTTTAATATGTGCCATTCTCACTGGTGTAAGATGGTATCTCATTGTAGTTTTGATTTGCATTTCCCTGATTACAAGTGATGGTGAACATTTTTTCATATGCCTGTTAAACCCTGTAATTCTTGTTCTTGGCCTTAGAATGTGAATTATGCCATCGGTCTGTTGTGACTCATTTGCTGAAACATTCTAGTGAAGAATGTGTCTTCTTTCCTTTAATTGTTGTGGTTTCATTTTTGCCTAATGGAAGCCATTATCTGACAGGACTGATAAGGCAGGGAGGGCAGCTATGTGGCCAAGCACTGGATGGTAATCAAAGTTTTTAAGATTTCGTTTGAATCCTCTCTCACTTGTGGGCACAATTGGCTGGTGGGAAAATTCCATCGGCACGACCTGCATACCAGCTTTGACATCATCTGATGAGACCAGATTTCTAAAAGTAACGGATTGGAACACGGCCATGCCACAGAATTTATGCCAATATTACACTTTGCTTTCTAACTTATGCATGTGAAAGTAGTCTTTGTGATGACTAACATGCCCGACATAGATGGATTAGGCTGATTTGCAAAAAGTGTTGGGTGTGGTATTAATTCCTCTGGGGAATTAATTATAGCATCTTGTAATCATCAGAAAAGAAAAGGGCTACCCTGTATATCTAACCAGCTGAAGTGCTGCTAGTTATTCAATTTACTAAAGGCCAGGCTCTTTGTGGAAATTGAGTCTATTTTTGCTACTATGGTTTGGCGGTATTTTAATATTGTAAATGATCATTTTCTGACATGATATAGTTGGCATCCTTCTTTATTTTGTCCTTTATTGAGGAGGTAACATTGGTTTACAACACTACACGATTTAGGGGAATCGATTTGAGGAATCCTTTGAGGAAAGAGTGAGATATAGTAAACTAAAAACTCTGAGTAAGAAAGTGCTTAGTCAGCCTTTGCTCTTTGGAATTCCATTTCTTTCTATTTTGAAAATAATCCCATATTGGAAATAGTGCTTGAAATAAGGTCAAATATAGTACAAACTACAAAAGAAGGAGATAGAAATTTCTAGGGCTAGATGCAAGGGTTTGGAGATAATTGTGTTTGACATCTGTGTAACATGGACTGTAGAAAAATCACATTAGATACTGATTGCTACAGAAGGTGAATGGTAGAATGAGCCTCCATAGTTAATTTAATTCAAGTTTGTAGTTATAACAAATAAGTTACCAACTTTCAATACTTAACTCAATAGATACCTATTTCTCCTGATAATGCTCCTATGCAGATGTCTCAGGTAGGCAAGCTTGTTTCCTCTCTCAATCATTCAGAGACCCAGGTTCCTTGCATCTTGTGTCTCTGCCATTGGTAAGGACCTCAGTTGTAGGATTCAGTTAGTGAAAAGGCATTAAAAAAAAAAACAACACAGAGTAGATCCTCCTACTCATTATACTTCTTGTCACCACTGATGTTCATATTTAATTGGCAAGGAGTAGCTACACAACCTCATCAAGATATAAAAAAGAATGGGGTATATTGTCCAGCAATAATCTGACATTAGCCAAACTGACTTTGGGTGGATAGCCAAATGGCAAACATGTTTCAAGACAGCTGTAAGGGAAGGCTCTTTTCCTTTTATATAAAACAGAGCTTTATTATATAAAAGGCAAGGACAATACATGCTAATGTATCAGGTCAGCAGAAGAATAAGTGCAAATTTTATCATAGAGGAAAATATAATGAGTCAGGTTGGAGAAATAACCAGCGATTGCACAAGAAGTTCCAGCAGCACCAATACAAAATACCATGAAGCAAAAGCTAAATAGCTAGATCAAGTATTACCAGAAAGCTCTGGGGTCATGGGGTGGGGAGAATGTATAAATTTACAAGGTGTATATATATATTTCTATATATATTATTTATATATATATAAAATCAATATGTTTTCTTTTGCAGAAAGATGTTTAGTAACAAACGGTGTCTGATCTGGAATACTTGATGCAGCTTTCTCCACATTTTCATCAAGTCTCATTGGAGACACTGAAGAGGTGGCACTTACTACTAGAAGGTAAGATGATGAGAAAAGTTAGAAGTCAGTCACAAAGAGGGTAACAGAGGAAGTTCTTCGCTTCATTTCAAAGAGGATCAGCTCATAGTAAACCAGAGATATACAATACCCAGAGTCCCATGGCTTGGGGCAAGACTGGAAAACTGCTTGGACTGGAGACCAACACAGATGGCACAGAGGAGCCACAGAAGAGAGTCACATTTTGTTGAACAGGAGATGGCTGGAGAGAAATGCCTGGCAGCTTCAGTCCAAGATAAAATATAGAGGGCCTCCCTGGTGGTACAAGGAGTTAAGCACAGGACTGTGAAGTTATCTGCAGCCTCTGCAGCATGAGTTCCATCCCCGGCTGGCCAGGGAGCAACCCACATGGTGCAGCAGGCCTCTGCTGACTCGCCCGCTGCTCCCGTTACCAGTGTATGTTCGTAAGCCTGCCTGTTCTGTTCCCCACTCTGTCTCTGGTGAATCCTCTCACCTCCCACACCTCTGGCCTATACCCCAGTTCTTGTATGCACAAATAAATAAATCTTTAAAAAAAAAAGATTAGGGGCCTCCCCTGGTGGCGCAGCAGTTGAGCACTGGGCTGCGAAGCTGCCCACAGCCTCTGCAGCGCCGGTTTGATCCCCGGCCAGGGGTCCCACATGGCGCACAGACCTCTCCTGCTGCCCACTGCTTACCTCAGCAATGTACCTCGGTCCTTTTGCCTGTTCTGCTCCCCGCTCTGGCTCTGGTGAATTCTCTCACCCTCCGGAGCTTCTGACTATACCCAGTGCTTGTATGGATAAATAAATAAATCTTAAAAAAAAAAAGAAAATTTATTAAAAAAAAAGATTAAATATGGAGAAAGTGGGTTGCCAACTCAGCCAGGGACGCTGGTAAAGAGAGAGTGAAATGATGCGGAGGCAAATACCCTTGACCAAAGGGTACCATGTGGAGATGTCTGGATGGCTTCACACCTGCTAGGTCCCTAGAAGAAAATCAGAGTTTGTGCTGTAGAGTGTACTCCCCCTACCCAAACCCTAAGAACTGGTATTGACCTCACAAAACAAACTGCAGAGTCGTAGATCATGAACCTCAGAGAAAAGGAATATTGGCACATAAGTGGCAGGAAGAGCACAGAGCAGGTTTTCTTAGATCCTATGCAGACCAGATGGGTAAAGGAGAGTCCTGGAGCCCTTGGTGACTTTCTCAGGCTTTTATTAAGCTTTTACATGTAGTGCAGGTACAAGGCAGGCAGGCAGGTGTGTGTGTGTGTGTGTGTGTGTGAGGGGTGGCGGGAGATGGCCGGTAGTTCTCCAGGCCCTGGGCAAGTCTTCACTCTGGGCTTCTCTCTCTCTCTTCTGGCGTTCTTTCTCCCCTTCTCTCTCCTGCCTCTGCCTTTCTTAAGGAATATATCAATACTGCTGCTATGGCCCACAGAAGTCAACAACACAACTTACAACAATGTAACAAATTGCAGGTACCCCCCCAACAGGCATGCAATACTAATGGTGGGAGGACAGAAAAGCCTGAAAACAGTTTACCCTATAGCACATATGCCAGCTTTCTACCCATCCCTAGTACATTCTCACCAGTAAAGGAAGTGTGTAATATAAATTAAAGCAGAAATAAACTAATTAGAAATTTGAAAGATAGTCCAAAATATCTATGAAACCAGTCACTAGTTCTTTATCATATATTAACTGTCCCTGTAAGTGTGGGTTTAATTCTGGGCTCTTAAAACTATTCCATCAAGCTGTGTGTCTGAGTGTATTTATACATTGGAAAAAGAAAATCTCTTTACATAATGGTGTTTGGAACATTGGATAACCACATGCAAAAGGAAGAAACTGGACGACTAGCTCAGGCCATACACAAAAAGATCATGAATCAGATTTGGATGCAGGACTGGAAACCATAAAATACATAGAAGAAAGCATAGGCAAAATACTCCACAACATTGGTTTCAGTGATTTCTTCCAGCACGCAAGTCCAACAGCAATAGAAACAAGAGCAAAAGTAAATATATATGACCACATTAAACTTAGAGGCTTCCGCACAGCAGAAAAAACTATTAAAACAAAAAGATACTCTACCAAATTGGATAAAATATTTGCACATCATACATCTGAAAAGGGGCTTATGTCCGACATCGACAAAGAGCTCATACAAATTGTCAATGTGATAACAAATAACTCAGTCAACAAGAAAAAAGAAAGAAAAGGGACAGGAGAGCTGAACAGACACTTCTTTAAAGAATCACACAGAAGGTCAACAGACACATGGAAAAGTGCTCATCATCACTAATCAGCAGTGAAATACAAAGCAAAAGTGTGAGAACCATCTTAGATCTGTGAGAATGGCCCATATTGAAAAGTCAGAAACAACGTGTTGGGGCGTGTGTGGTGAAGAAGAAACCCTCATTAACTTTGCGGGGAAAGTAGCCTGAGCTAGCCCCGAGGAAAACCAGTAGAGAGCTTTCTCAAAATATTTAAAACATATGTGTCATATGGTTTAGCCATCTCACTGCTAAGCATCTAGAATGCAAAAGCACTACATCTAAGGGAGATATATATATTTATATATTAATATATAATATATTTATACAGTATATAATATATAATATCTATTATAATGTTATATATTATAATAATTATAATGTGTTGTATATTATATATTATTTATAACAATATATTTATATTTATAAATTTATATTTTATATATATAGATATTTCTATGTTCACTGCAGCACTATTTATAATAGCCAAGTATGGAAACAACCTAAGTGCCCAAAAAACAGTGGATCAAGAAGATATGGAATATGTACACAACAGAATACTGCTCAGCTATAAAAAAAGGAACTCTTGTCATTTGTGACAATATGGATGGAACTGGAGGGGATTATACTAGATGAAATAAGTCAAAAGAAGACAAATAGCAGATGAGTCACTCATGTGGAATATAGACAAACAAAAAAAAGCCAGGAAAAACTGAAACAAAACAAACCTTAGAAATCTGTAAAACTGAGGCTGCCAGAAAGCAAGGGTAGTGGGTAGGTAGCAAAAATGGGAAGGGGTCCAATGGACCACACAGTAGAACTATAGGTGCCTTGGTAGTGGGTGTGATGTGGTTATATACATCTAAGGTGTGAACCTGTATTTCTGAATCATATACGGGGTTTTACACCAACCTTACAAAAAATACAATTAAAAAAATAATTATAGGACCTTCCTGGTGGTGCAGGCAGTTGAGTGCAGTGTTGTGAAGCTGTCCACAGCCTCTGCAGCACCAGTTCGATCCCGGCCGGTAGGTGAGGGTCCCACATGGCGTGGCAGACCTCTCCTGCCACCCGCTGCTCCCCTCAGCAGTGTACTTAGTCAGTCTGCATGTTCTGTTCCCCGCTCTGTCTCTGGTGAATCCTCTCACCCTCCTGTGCATCTGGCCTGTACCCTGGTACTTGTATAAATAAATAAATAAATCTTTAAAAAAATTATACAATTTCTTCTTTTAAAATAAATAAATAATTCTAAATTGAATGCTACAAATGAAAAGAACCTTTCTCTTTCCAATTGTTAAAAAATAAATTGCCATCCCCTTTCCCGCCAACACTTGACAATTCCCATTCATTTTTTTTTTTATTTCTATGAATTTGACTCCTGTAGGACCTCTTGTAGGTGGGATGATGCAACGTCTATCATTTTGTATCTGAATTAATGCACTTAGCACAATGTCTTCAAGCTTCTCCACATTTTACCCTGAGTTTCCATTGTATGTTTATACTACATGTTTATATTTTTTTATCCATTCATTCATTGATGGACTTTGATTTGTTTCTTCCTTTTCTGATTGTGAATAACGCTGCTATGAACGTTAGTGTACAAACATTTATTTGAAGCAAGACTACGTTTCTATAGCTTACTTAACATAGGCCTGAGGCTCTAGTCTTTATGAGTGAATCTGGGCTCTTAGCACTGTGTCACCTCTGTACATCTTTAATACAATTACCATTGCACAAACTAATCTTTACTAGGTTATATGTTTTAAGTATTTCAGATATTATTTTAAGTGTGTTACCTATATTATGCCATTTAAACATCAAAACAAATCAATAAAATAGGTAATATAGTTAAATGTTATATGTATGGTAGATAATACAAAATTAATGTTATTTTATTGGGAAGAGCACTTTTTCAGATAGAGAGTTTTGCCCAAGGTCACACAGCTAGTACATAGCTAAGTATTCTTATCATTTCTTTGGACTTAAAGATGCTGTAGACCTATAAGGATTTCAAGTTCAAGTGACATGCTACATATCCAAGTCGGCTATAGTGTTGGTAGAACAACACTGAATAATAATAATAAGATGTCATTTTTGCCTCCAGTTCCATCAGGTATTTGTTTTTGTAAACAGCATGTTCTGGAAGCCAAAGCAGTGACTGGATATCTGTGAGCCCACTAATCAAGTACTATCGAATAGTCTCAGAACCTTACACAATCCTCCACAGACTGCTGGATTCTACAAGTTCCTACTCGTGGGCAGCAACTATGGGAAAATAAGCACAGATTCCAAGTCCCTCTTCCATAACTCCTGGGACTACATGTGTTTCAGAACTTAAAAATAAAAAAATTCTGTAAAACCCCCAGAGGGTTATGCATCATGCAAAGTTCACATTTTTATATTGTGCAACAAAATTTATGAATTTACATAATATATGAGATCAACTAAGATTATAAATTATGCTCATGGCCATAGCGAGAGACTGGCTGCTGAGATGAGCACTGCCTGGGGTGCTAAGAGCCTTCTGGCTTTAAGCCAAAAGGAAGATCTAGGGGATTTACCAAAAGATGACACCTGGAGCAGCAGTGAGGTGAGGGGGACAGCGATGCAGAGAGAAGTGCCAAAGGCTTCTGCAGCAGTCAGTTCCCTAGCTGGAAAGAATAGGTGGAACTTGGCTGACAGATCTGAGGCTAGTCTCAAGGTGTTGGAGTTCAATGACAGTTATGAAGAATCAGGAGAATAACTAGTCCTTTCAGATCTGCATGAGCAGGTTAAAACTTCACCTTCACTGGCCACTGTGAAAAAGCAGTTGAATAGAATCAAATCAAAGAAGATTGTGAAGTTACCCCTTAACAAAGAAGAGACTGAGTGGATTACAAGGGAGTGGCGTTCAATGAAACCTCACAGGTCCTCACCTGTAATCCCAAATGGGATCCCATCTTTGAGAAGACTTGCAGGCAGAACAGATGGTTCTGTCCCCCAACCTCCCAAACCCCCATCCCATGGGAACAAGGAAGTGGCAGCCCTTGGGCCCATTGAATGTGTGCTCAGTAGCTGGCAGGCAAGAACTCCCCAGGAGCAGGAAGTTTTAACCTCCTCCATCAGAACAAGCAGCCTATGACAGGCTCTTCGCTAACTCCCATGGAAAAGGCCTCTCTCAAAACCACAAGCCTGGTTGAGGCTAATACAAACCAGGAGAGCTTCATAGGGCCCAGGCGCTGCAGCCCTACTATAATGACTGTGCTCAAAGAGGGAAGAAAATCAAAAGCAAAAAGTATCACAGAGAAAGACAAGGACAAGAAAATCGAAAAGAGTTTCAGGCACTATGGAAGGTGGATCCTGCTGCAGCCCTGGAAGAACTGGAAAATTTTGACACTGCCACAATAATGGCACAAATGAGCCTTAAGCACCAGACTAGCGGGAAATGGGTGAAGTCCAAATATAACCTGGAGGCTCGCCAGGCCTGAAGGAACAATTCACTAGGAACAAAGAACTGATGGAAAAACACTAGGCAGTTTTCCAAAGTGGGGAAGAGGAGGGAGAGCTCCTTGTCCCTGTTGCAATGAACAAGGTATAGATGCAGGGAGCCAAACTCAACCCCTGGATGATCAGGAGTTTCTCTGCAGACGCCAGAGAGTGAAGTCCAGGAGGACCCAGAGCAGCATCCAGAGCTTGTGATCCCCAAGGTTTCTGATGGTAAACAAGAAAGACCATTGGCAGAGAAAGAAATGTTGCTGAAAGAATTGAAGGGAAAGCTATCACTTTGGAAAAAGTCTAGACTCAGCCTGGATGCTGAGGCAGGGGCTGTCAAAAGATTCGACCAGCCAGGAGGTACTTTCGAAATCAGGGCCCTCAGAAGCTCAGCAAGGAAAACCATCAGTCCAGAAAGCAAAAAGTGACTCCTGCAGGAAGAGCGCCACCAGACCAGAGAGTGGAGCCCGCCAAGGAAGAAGAGGGGCCCTTGTTGCTGCAGAGGACCGGGAGACCGCAGACTCTAGAAGAGTTTGAAGAACTGGGCAAAGAGGGATGTTTACAAAATGAGGAGCTTCCCAGGCCTAAGTTGGAAGGACATGGGTTAGATAGAAATCCCAGGAATCAGCCTGCTGCCCCAAGGAAAAGCAAAGGCAGGAGCAAATGACTGATCTGCAGGACCTTCTAACCATATAATCTCCTCCTGTGAAGTCTGTCTGTTCCCACAATAGAGGAATTGGAAGATGAAGTGGAGAGAGATCAAACAGATGATTAAGGAAGCTTTTGCCAGGGGTGATGTCATCACAGACTTCTTGAAAGGGAAGAGGGAAACAGTAGAGGCGAGTAAGCCAAAGGATGGTGTCCTGACTCTGCCTGGCTGGGGTGAGTAGAGAGGTGAGGGCTGAAATCTAGTGCCAAGAAGAGACAATGGTTTCTCTTTAAAATACTGAGGATCCTCCATGAAAGGCAATAATTTGCCAAATGTGATAATCAGTGATGAGAAGCAAAACATCCATGCCCTGACTTATGAGGTGTGGGTGCTTCCAGATCCACTCACCCACCATGAGCAATTTGAAAAGACGATCCAGACCCCTACAGGATCTTCATGGAACACCCAGTGGGTCTTCCAGAAACCCAAGATTGTCACCAAGCCAGGCCATGTCATCAAGCCAATAAAAGCAGAAGATGTGGGCTACTGGTCCTTCTCAAGAGCAGACCTCTCTGTCCTGCAAGGAATCCAAAATAACTGTCCTCTCATCATAAAAAACAGACGAAGATCTCTGAACACTGAGTTATTGGAGAAGTCACATACTGTGGGATCCAGAAGCCTGGACTGACCAGTGCTGGTTTTACTCCAAGCTTCAGGATCTGTTCCAAAACTCACTGAGCACACTGTGGGCATACTTAAGCCACATTTTAGAAATAAAAGCATTTTTACCTTAAAAAATAATGATAAATTGCCTCGTGTCAGTTCCAGCTAGGTTTTATCCAAAATAAGTTTTGATGCCAAATGATAAGCATATCTTTACTTTATAAGATATGGGGCCTCCCAGGTGGTGCAAGGGGTTAAGCACAACACTGTGAAGTTATCCACTGTGAAGCAGCATAAGTTCAATCCCTGGCCAGCCAGGGAGCAACCCGCATGATGCAGAAACCCTCTCCTGACTCGCCCGCTGCTCCCCTCAACAGTGCATTTCAGTCAGTCTTCCTGTTCTGCTCCCCACTCTGTCTGGTGAATCCTCTCACCTCCCATACCTCTGGTCTGTACCCCAGTTCTTGTATGCATAAATAAATAAATCATTTTTTAAAAAGTTATAAGAAATTTACAATGTCATCTCTGAGATAAGGGTTTATGGAAGTATGAACTGAAGTATGGATGTAGTGAACCTGTCTTCCCAAAGGCCAGTCCCTGTCCAGCCAGAAGGGCAGGTTCTGTGGACTTTGGGGTTCATTTCCTTCACTGGCAGATTCAGCTTTTGTGTGGCCTGAAACTTAATTTATTGGGAACCCATAAAGAAAAAGAATATAAAATTTCTAGTGGAATATTAGGTATGAAAGTGAATATTTATTTAGAATAAAAAATCACAACAAAGTGTAAGTGTAAAAAAAGATGTCATCGCAAATAATTTATTTTTGTTTTATGATTTTAGCTTCTACTTGAAAGCTTTCTTTTTGATACATTTGGATTTTGGTATGCTCAAAAAGTCTGAAAAATAAAAAAAAGACATCTGTAAGGAATATACAAGAACAAGTCAAATGTAGTATAGAATTGGTACTATGCTGTAATGGGCTTGATAATTATGCAATAAAATTACTAATAAATGTATACAGAATAAATATGAGTAGAGCTTGTTCACAGTGATGCACTAGTATATGTCTTTCTCTGTCTCACTAGATAAGCGACTCTTTCCTTTTCCTCTAGGCTTAACAAACCCTGTTTTTCTACAATCCAAAAGCAAAGATCCCCCTAAAAAGGTAACATCAGGATTGCTGGACACTAGATGATGGAGAAAACAAGCTGGAACCAACCAGAATCACCAGATGCTTGTGTCACAAGGATGGACATGCTGACCCTTGGCCCCGCCCCCCACGTCTTTGTAACTCTAGATAAATACCCCTGCACTCTGCCCAAGAGCAAGATGGTGGTTTTTCAGATGCTGGTCTGCTACCCTCTGCATATGTTGGCAAGTTAATAAATCTCCTTTCCTTCTCCTCAAATCTCTGTTCCTTTTATAGGTCAAGGAAACCAAGATTGGCTGGCATTTTGCTATTAATAGAAACACTTTTTCTTCAGGGCATTTAGTTGGCTTGGTGGCATTTTTGCAAGACATTTGGTCTGGAATCTCTGCTCTTCACCAGAACAGAAGATTGCACATACTAGATTGTGCTCTAATATATAGTAATTAAAGAACGTGACTCTACATTTTGCACTTATTTTTTTGTGCCTAGTGAAGGATGTTACCCTCAGATGTTCAGAATAGACCATTATGTGATGGGTCACTTTGGTGGATTACTTAGGACTCAGGTCAATTGTGAGTTTCAGGCTCACAAGAAACTGTTACCACTCCCTTAACTGCCTAGAAAAGTGAATATTAGGCGTATTAACCAGAATCAGGGTTTTTACCAGAAATAATTTTTCTATCAGAGAAAGTCATCTCTCTGGCAGGAAGAATAAATAATGACAGAGCATCTGGTCTTCCTCATATGAGTCATTCTTGTCATGTGAGTGCGCCTCCTCTCTCCTTGAAGCTCCAGGCTCCTGTGGGATTCTGGAGCTCAGGATATCTGCCCCCATTTTGCCTCACTGGTTTTTCAATTTTTGTTTCTGTGTACATTCACTGTACATATGTATTAAATTCACTTTTTCTCCCACTAATCTGTCCTGATGTTGTTAGCATGCAGACTGAGGGCTACCCTAGGGCCCCCAAAAGTGCACGCTCTGAAGAGATTCTGCCATCTACTGCATAAAGACAAAAGATACTCTTAGTGTGAAAAGACTTTAATAGAATAGCATGCATAGAGAGAGAAGAAAAGATAATAGTTTCTCAATAAAACACCCGAAGTTACTCATTCCATTGTGGGCAGAATAAATAACCAGCCAAACTACATTGGACTGGAGCAGGGCTGCAGAGGCCCAAAGGTTGGTCACAAGTCTAAGGCACCTTCTGGTGAGGACCCATAAGAAATGGGACAGAAGCAGCCAGGCAAGTCTGGAAGGAAAGGAGCAAAATTAGAGTACAAATCCAGATAACAGCTAACATTGTCAGCCTCCTCATAGGTCTCACACCCATGTCTGTTCCAAGCGTCTATATGTGTCTCCACTCCATATGTGTCCTTCCATGTCCTCCAAATCCTGACGAAAGTCTGAAGTTGAGAAGCAAATGCTCCCCTCTTCATCACATGTCTCTATTTCACGTGTTCCTCCAAGTTCACTCCCAAGTCCTCTCCTTTCTTTTTTTTTGGTATTTGTTTTTAATTTATATATTTTTACATCATTTTTCATTTTTGTACAAAGTATGCATTTTCATCTTGGTTATAGTCCCTGGGCCAAAAGTTTATTATTTATTATTTATTTATTTTATTTTATTTTTATATAACCCATACAATTGCAACCCCCTTATTTTGACCCCAATCTCTCCTTCCCCTGCCCCCAATAGTGTGTCTCTGGTTCATAGTTGTTTGTGTATTTTGATTTTCCAAGTCCTCTTCTTTTGCTCAGCTCCAACCTTCATTTGGTGGGGTAAGGAATATGTAACCTCCTTTTTTTATGGAGATTATTCCCTCTCTGCAACAATGTTAATTTGATTATTTGACCAATCCAACAAGGAATCAGAAGGTAGGGAGAAATTTCCTTTCCTAGCTGAAAATGTAAACACAGAAACACTGACAGATTCTTTTGTGAGTCATTTCATAAAAATGTACATTCACAATTGTATATGCTGTACTGTTGGCTGTATTTTTGATTGGAGAAAATGTCAGCTTTGATCAGTTATTGATGAGTCTTGTCTCCTCTAATTACATTTCTACATGTTAGGGGATTAGAAGAATTTTCCATAGCTCTGGATTTAAACCTCATTTCATTCTGACTTAATCTCATATATGTAAATCACAATAAAACCTTTGGCCCTATACCTTTCTTCAGATGAATCATCATTTAACTGTTCCTGGAAATCATTCCTGTATCAAGATGACTAATAATACACAAACCTATATAGTATGTGTCTATCTATCTATCTATCTATCTATCTATCTATCTATCTATCTATCTATCTATCTATCTATCTATCTGTCTATCTATCTATTATCTAGCTGTCTATCTCTCTCTCTCTCTCTCTCTCTGGGAGCCACAGTCAATCCATATTTGATAATTTTGTTCATTGGATAATTTTTTATCTTAAATTCCTCTTAACTGGATCTTAAATTTCATGGTTATTTCACTGCCACCAAACACATACAGCACTATAATAGAAAAGATGTTGGTGTGAAAAGAGACAATAGTCTTGGGCCTCCCCCGTGGTGCAGCAGTTGAGCACCTGGTTGTGAAGCTGCCCGCAGCCTCTGCAGCGCCGGTTCAATCCCTGGCTGCTCCCCGGCCACCGGAAGAGGGTCCCACATGGCGCACAGACCTCTCCTGCCATGCCCGCTGCTCCCCTCAGCAGTGTGCTTCGGTCCTTCTGCCTGCTCTGCTCCCCGCTCTGGCTCTGGTGATTCTCACCCTCCCATGCTTCTGACTGTACCCAGTGCTTGTATAAATAAATAAATAAATAAATAAATCTTAAAAAAAAAGACAATAGTCTTAATTGGTTGCAGTTAACTTATTTTGCAAATTTTCAAATAAAAAGAATCATATTATAGCCCCAGTAAAACTTCTCAGAGCCACAAACACACAGAAGAAAGTGAAGTAGTCTGAAGGTTAAGCTTCATTAGTGTCACAAAGATCTTCCTATCTTTCTAGTATAGGAATAACCTAGACTGTGTGTACTTGTTAGATCACCCAAATATGCAGTTTGTCTGAACATCCTGGTTTTCTGAGGTCATGAGGAATGTGACTTATTCAGATTGAATAAATCTTTTTACAGCTATTCTGAGCTAAAATGTGTAAAACGAGTAGTTCCAAAGCTCAATGGGAGACACTTTATAAAGTTCTTTGGAAACAATAGGGGTACTGGGATGCATATTCTGACGCAAAGAGAATGGTGGTGAATGCAGAATCTTATACATTACTTTGCTGTTATTTATCCTTGGGCTTCAGTGTCCTCATTTGTAAAGTAAAATAACACTACTGACCTCATGGGATTGTTCCAAGGATTAAAAAATTTGCTTGTTGAGTGTTTAACATTGCCACTGGAACATGTTAGAAATTCAGTAAGTACTACTTAAATACAAATGGGGAAAGAGCTCAAGACAAAGAGTGTTCACATTGCCACATTTTAACTTCTTAAGTCAATACTGTGACTGAATTTTCCATTTATTATGAAAGTACTCCTCTAATAAAAGTATATTTGTGGTTCATAATGATATAAATTTGTGTTATACTCAATAATATCTTATCATAAAACATTTGCAAGAGTCTATGTCTTGTTATCAGAGGCTCTCAGTGGCGACAGAGTGACTGCGCTTATGTGAAATTAGGCCGCAGCTGAAGACGAGATTGGAATTACCTTCCTGCCCTGGAATTTGATTGTTTGAATTGCAAAATGGATGTAGCATTCAGGTGCATTATTGTGCACTGCTCCCTCTTAAGACTCACTGGTTCCCAGGTGTGAGAAAGTACTGCTCCATGACCTCTCGGCCCCCAACTCAGACACTGTATTTGAGCAAAGACTGAAGAAGAAGAAATGAACGGCTGAAAGAAAAGCAAACTTAACCAAAATAAGTGCATTTACCAAGGAGATAAAAAAAGAGACAAAAATAAACAAACAAACAAACTGCAAAAATCCCTTCTCCTCTAAAACAACTACGCACATATGGCAAAATTTTCTACAACATAGAAAATGTTCCTATTGTATCTTTTAATACATGGAAAATGTACATGTTGAAGGTACAGTTTTAAAGATGTTTTCTTTCTATCTATCTGTCTATCTATCTATCATCTATCTATCACCTACCATCTATGTAATCTATTTATATATGACACTGGGTCACATCAAAGTAAAATTAATATATCTGGGTAGGAGCATGTCACTAGAGGATTTGGTGTTAACATTTGGCAGTATTGGAGCTAAGCCTGTGCTTTGGGAGTTTATATCCAGTTAATCTGTAAATGTGCTCTGTGATTATAGCGAAGCAGTGACAGCTAGTGCCTCAGGAGAGGACAGCACGTACATTATTGCTACTTGCTGTGCCATTTGTCTCTACCCACATATTACTTATTTCATAGCGTAACACCCCTGTAGAAGCATATCTGCAATGAGGAGGTAGTACCGCTAGGCCCCTTTTCTTTCTGATTCTTTCAAATAGCCTTCTAGAGAACAACCGGCAGACGATTCTGTCAAAATTTCTTGTTCTTCCTTTTACCAGAAATGTTGTGCCTGGAGTAGGATCGCAGAGCAAAAGCAGGTTTAGAAAGTGTCGGGGTATCATTTAAGAAGGTTAAAACCTAAGCTCCCACTCCTAGCCCAGTAGGAAGGTTTGGGAGGCTTGAATATATATAGGGAATTGATAAAGTTGCTATGGAAACCAGAATTTAAGACTTATCACTAAGACCACTAATGGTCTTAGCAGGGCCAGGACACATTCTGTGCCAAATGTCAATGCCTAAAACCAGACATCCCAGCACTAACTGGCCCGAACCTATGCCCTGGTCATGTAAAACCCACGAAAATGGGTTACAAAAGGGAACCCCAAATCCTTCTTCTCATGCAGACCTCTCCCATTTCGCTGGCTGCTTCTTTTAGCAGTATATTGCAATAAATCTGCCTTTCTTTTCTCCACTCTGGCTCTGGTGAATTCTTTCACCCCAGCACCTCTGGCCTCATCCCCTTATATCTCCCATCATAGAATTTTACATACACCCTACCTATAACTGTTTAGAGACTAGGAAGGCGATAGAAGAAAACAATGTCTTCCTCTGTAGACCTTGTGCCTACTTCCACTGTCACAAAATAACTATAAAATAACAGTCCAAACATTCATTGCGAACTTTTAAATATATCATGATTTTAAAGTGTCTTGTATTTATTAGGGTTTTTCTAATAAATCCAATCACAGATGAGATGTTATTATTTTGTATTTATTAGGGTTTTTCTAATAACATCTTATCACAGATGACATGCTAATGAAATGATGTGGGAACTACCTGTCAGGTATGTGTAGATTAATTTGTGGAAAACTGAAGTTTAGTTGCATGATGTCCCAGAATCATATCTTTAGGAAATACATGAATTATGAAAATGTTATTAAAATTTATTTTACATGTAATCATAAATTTAAAATTATTAAAATATATTAGTAATTTATAAGTGATGGCATTTATGAATCAAGAAATTAAGAAGTGCCTTTAAAAACTTATTCTACTCATTTCTTTTTTACAGATCAAGAAACCATGCTTACAGTTATTTTTGCTCTGTTCCATTAATTAATTAATGGATTAATTCAGCAAACTTTAAATCAGCTGGCTTTAAACAAGTTCTGTGCCGGCCATTATAATTATTGAGGAAAACACACACATTTTGTTCAATGGCAAAGCCAAGTGTGCTCTTAAGTCTGTGTAAATGGAATAGCAGAGAGAAGCGTAAGCCAGAACTCTGTCTTGTTTCCTGTGCATCTTTTTCTACAATCATGTTAAAATTCAAGGCATCATGGTCACATGCCAATCTTTAGAGGGAAGTCTAGGTTTTAGTCTCATCCTTCTCTCTTGTACTACCTCCCACCAAGAGTGTCCCACTCCACTTCTCTGCCTTCTCCAAGGAGTTTGAATTCTGATGTGAGTCACACACATTCATCTGATGAGAGGGAAGAAGTGTCAGCATTAATATTCAGAACCTTTATGCATGACACAGAAAGGCTAACATCCCATGCACGTGTTCTGTCACAGTTTCTTTTTCCTGCAGAGTGAAGGGGTAGTATGTCCTTGGCATATAGCTTAGGGGCCTAAAGAAAGATGCCAGAAGTGCATGTGGCTATTGCCACCAACATACTCTCTTCCTGTTTCTTTCTTTGGCTTGTTCCTGTGGATTTACTACTTTCCTGACATTGTGAGGTTGACAGAGAAAAGAAGTAAATGATCTCTCAGCAAAGGTCCCCCTTTCCTCTGGGTCTGTTCATCCAACATCAGGATCTTTTTTCTTCCTTCCTTCCCATGAGGTGCAGCAGTGCCACAGTGCCTTGAGACCCTCCCTTTGCCCCACGTATTGAGAGACCACCAACTGGAAGATTTGGTAGAACCAAGGTGACATGGAGAAAATGGTGTACCTGGAGAGCTAAAAAGAAGCTTCAAAGTTCAGGGCCTCCCTGGAGGCACAAGGGGTTAAGCATAGCACTGTGAAGCTATCCACAGCTTCTTCAGCACGAGTTCGATCCCTGGCCTGGGAAGTGACACACATGGCGAGCAGACCTCTCCTGACTTGCCCGCTACTCCCCTCAGCAGTGTATTTCAGTCAGTCTGCCTGTTCTGCTCCCCACTCTGTCTCTGGTGAGTCCTCTCACCCCCCCCCCCCCCCCCCGCCACACACACACACACACACACACACACACACACACACACCTCTGGCCTGTTGAGATAAGAATGGTTCCATTTGGAATATTGTATAAAATGGTGTGATTTGTCTAAAATTGTGATTTAATTTTCTGGCAAAATGTGAGACAGCCTGACCATAGCATCTGCTACTGCTCTGATTGCCAAGACTGATTCAACCAGTTTTAGTTTGGGTAACACTTCCCAATGTTATCCAGTTTAGAGTTACTTCAAGGTATGGGTTTTGTGATGACCAAAGAAAATTCAATTAATTTTCCCTACCTGATAACTCCTTGGAGGCAGACCATTGTGTGGAGAAGAACATAATTCAGATATGAAATTTCTTTAATTGTTGTTGTTTAATTGGCCGTATCTGTCCTCTGCACTGCCTTGGCAAGGTTGGGTAATGTTGGCTCATTAACTCTGTATCAACTTGCAGAAGCTTGTCCATCAATTCCATGTAGTTGTTAGTTCCCAGCCAGGGCTTGCTGCCAGGCACAATAGAGGCCCACTCATCCTCAGTGTCGCAGGTCTACAGCAGTGTCTGCCATGGACACTGGCAGCTGATGGTGGACTGACAGTGAATGTCTGATACGGTGGAAGTGAGGCAAAGTCTAGACTTAGGGGAAGAGGGATAATTTGGGAAAAGTCCACCTCATGATGAGTCTTTGAAATGGTTTTTAGAGAAAATTCACTCATCAATGGATCGATCCATTTATTTATCTATTTATTCACTTATCACATATTTCTCATGTCCTCCTATGTGATAGTATATGGAGAGGTATTATGTGTGAATACTCATTCTTTTTTTTATGATTTATTTATTTGTGTATACAAGAACTAGAGTATAGGCCAGAGGTGTGGAGGGTGAGAGAATTCACCAGAGACAGAGTGGGGAACAGAACAGGCAGACTGACTGAAATACACTGCTGAGGGGCAAGACAGGAGAGGTCTGCTGTGCCATGTGGATCAACTCCCTGGCTGGAGATCAAACTCGTGCTGCAGTGGCCACAGATAGCTTCACAGGCTGTATCTTAATCCCTTGTGCCACCAAGGAGGCCCTGAATACTCATTCTTTTGTGGTTTCTTTCTGGATTGAAAACTCAACTTTTTTATAAAACTGTCTAGAATTAAAATTTATAACCCATTTCCAAAACACTTGTAGGTTTAAATCTGGAATGAAGCATAAAGGATTAGTCTTTCAGCTATGCTTCTACTCCCTTATAGTCTTGATTTTCTTCTTTTAACTAAGTAATGAATGATTATGAACCTCAACTCTCTATTCTCTATATTGCTATTAGTAATAAACTGGAGATGAGCCATTGTGTGGGGGGCAGTCTTTCAAAAATATGATGATGACAAGTAAAGAAGAAAAGTCAAGTGATTAAGTTTGTATTTGACATGGTTGAAAAGGCTTGGAATCATTAGGGAAGATTTCTATTCTCATCTTTACTTCTTGGTGAGTACAGGATGTTCTTGGGTATGAGTGATGTGATTACTTTGGAGGATCAGGGCATTCATCTGTATATTTTAGGATTCATGAAATGGGACACATGGGAGGGGAGGACATTGCGGATAAGTCTTTCCCTTAGCTAAGAGTGCAGGGCTCACAGAAAAAAACAGAAGGGGGCCTCCCGTGGTGGCACAGCGGTTGAAGGCTGGGCTGTGAAGCTGCCCGCAGCCTCTGCAGCGCCAGTTAGACACCCGACCCTCCGTGAGGGTCCCACATTGTGCGCAGACCTCTCCTGCCACCCGCTGCTCCCCTCAACAGTGTATTTCGTCAGTCTGCCTGTTCCATTCCCCACTCTGGCTCTGGTGAATTCTCTCACCCTCCCGTGCTTCTGACTGTATCCAGTGCTTGTATAAATAAATAAATTAATTTTAAAAAATTGGCAGAAGAACCAAATGGGCACTTCTTCAAAGAACATGCAGATGGCCAACCCATATATGAAAAAATGGTCATCATCACTTATTATCAGGAAATGCAGATCAAAATCACAATGAGATACCTCCTCACACCTGTGAGGATGGATGCTAAGTAAATTACTGTGGTAACAATTTCACAATATTTGAAAGTTGAGTCATACTGTATATATGAAACAATCCTATGTTTATTATACCACAATAAAATTGTGGGGGGGGAGGAAAAAATAAAAACAAAAACAAAAACAAACAAAAACACCCAAAAACAACAAGTACTGGTGAGGATGTGGAGAAAAGGAACACTCTTAAACTATTTGTGGGAATGTAGACTGGTCCACCTCCTATGGAAAGCTGTGTGGAGTTTTCTCAATGCATTGAAAATAAATCTGCCATACAACCAAGCATTTCCTTAGGCAAGTTGTAAGAAGTAAATGTCAGTGTTATTATTTAGGCAGACACAATGCTAAGCCATGTTTGTTTCCCCCCCCACCAACTCATATGTGCCATCTTCATGTGTGGTGACACTAGTAGTGGGACTTTTAGGAGGATAGATACTCTTAGGTATCTACCCAGTGAACACAAAAACACTAATTTGAAAGGAAATCTCACTCCTATGTTTGTTGCAGGACTATTTAGGGTAGCCAAGATATGGAAACAACCTAAATGCCCCAAAACAGATGACTGAATCGAGATGTGATATATATACAGAATAGAATATTATCTATGATCAAAAAATGTAAACTCATGGCATTTGCGGCAATATGGATGGATCTAGAAGAGATTATGCTAAGTGAAATAACTTAGAATGAGAAAGATAAATATCAGATGGTTTCACTTACATGTGGAGTATAGAGAAACCAAACAAAAGGTCAAAGCAAACACTGAAAGCTTTCCACAGATATGAGGCATCCAGGAAAGGAGGAAGAAGGCGAGGGTGAGAGTGAGGGGGAGGGTTAAAACAAGAGGGAGAGCACATTGGATGATGACGAAGGCTACTAGAAGGCGGATGTGATGGGGTGGAAGTAAAGGAGGGAGGGGTGTACAATGGAGGATTACTGGGGTTTTGTGGTGGATGTGGTGCACACTATACATTTGTAGAGGTAAAAACCTATACCCCTAAGACATGTATTGTGATACTAATAAACATTATCTCAGTAAGATATAACTTTACAAAAAATAAAATTTACCAGTTTCCCTGGAAAACCAGATGCATGAATGCAATATGACACCTGCAATTTCTGCTACTATCATATGCTATTTGGGAATTCTTAAAGATTTCCTGAATAAATTTGGATTGACTGGTTGAAAAAATAATTTAATGGAATTAAAAATTGATGTATACATTAGGGAAGTAGTGGAAATCAACTTGCCTAAGGTGCATGAATTGAGAGGCCAGAGGTTATTTCTCAAAAAAAAAAAAAAAAAAAGGAATTTTCTGTCAGAAGAGGGAGAAATGGATTTTTCTCCAAAAATGGGAAAATGGTTGTTTCCATACACAAAAGAGGTGAAGAGGATCATTAAAAAAATGCATCGATTGATAAGTGACAACTAGGACAGGACATAGCTCTTTATAATCCTCTTAAACATGAAAGTTGTGGAATGTACATAACCTGTGAGAAATATTTTTAAAAGAAAATCAGTTGAAAAATCAGTTGTTAAACAAATATACTCACCTCACTAAAAAAAAAAATGTCTCTAGTTTCCTAAGGGATCTGATTTATAATGTCTTAGTATATGAAAAGTGGTAATGCTAATCCTGCAGATAAGATTTTGTAAGCGCTTACAATGTGAGATACTTTGCTAAATCATATGCTCATAACTACCCTACCAGCATATCATAATATTGATTCCATTTTACAAATAAGGACACAGAGACTGAGGGAGTCAAGTAACTTGACCAAGGTGCTGAAAGGGACAGAATCAAGATTCTAACCTGAGCCGTTTGACGAGAGTTGGCTCTCAACTGCATCCTTACAAGCAAAGTTCTTTTCTCATACCTAACTTTTTCAAGGGTTTAAGTCAAAACTACATAATATGAATCTTTCCCTTGTAAACAGAACATATTTGAATTAATTTAACTTCTTGATAACTCAGTGCTATCATGTGAAAATCAGCCACAGTGCTGTGATGCAGATTTTGGTGATGTTGGACACCAGAAGTGAAAATGTAGCACGGATAGAAAATAATTTGCAACATTATTCCTTGCAAGTACTCTTGGCATTAATTTTTAACCACCTAGGGTTTTTTCCTTACAAAAGGAGAAGAAAATTGTGCAACTGCTAAAACATTCCACGCTACTCAGTTGGCTGAAAAATTAGCAAGTTGGTGAGACTGAGGTCTTCTCTCCCAAGTTGTCACGTGCATTGTACATAGTAGTTTTGGTTTTGAATTGAATAATAATTGGGCTTTTCTGCCCTCCTGCCATTAGGATTGATGATGGATCTCTGCGGTCCTGAATGCATGCCTGATGGCGGGCACCTGGAGTGGGGTGTGGGCAGGCGTAGGTGGGTGCACCTGGGCTAAGACTGGGCTTATAAGGGCAGTGTCACAGGGATGCCAGCAGGACAGCAGACCACTAGAAGAGAGAGGAAAAGGCCATGAGAGAATGCCAGAGAGCCCAGAAAGAGTGAAGACTTGCTGGGCACCCCTGCCTGCCGTGTACCTGGTAAATCCCAATTAAAGCCTGCGAAAGCCACTGAGGGCTCCAGGACCCTCCACCTTTACCCCATCTGCTCAATGGGTACATTCTTCATAAAATATCATGTATCTGAAAGGATCCGCGTGGTAAAGAGGAGTGCCAGGCCAAGTTTCTCACAGGTGGGAAAATTTTATTGCGCCCCCAGGTGAGATTCATGGACCCAAGGTGGGGGTCAGTGAAATTGAGCACATTGCCAGGGGGAGGCAGGCTTTTCTAGGGTGAGGAGAGTTCAGGTGGGAAACTGGGTTTGCATGGCAGGGCGGGGTCGAGGAGGGAGGGGGAGTCTGCAGGGCAAAAAAGATTTGTAGTGTGGGAAGAGGTTTATTGTCTGATTTTTCCTTTTTTTTAAGATTTATTTTATTTATGCAAGAGCTGGGTTACGGTCTAGAGGCATGGGAGGGTGAGAGGATTCACCACAGGCAGAGTGGGGTGCAGAACAGGCAGATGGACCAAACGCAATGCTGAGGGGGGCAGCGGGTGAGACAGGAGAGGTCTGCCACCCCATGTGGGAATCTCTCTGGCCAGCCGGGAATCGAACCCGAGCTGCAGAAGCTGCGGACAGCTTCACAGAGATACCCTCAACCCACTGTGCCACTGGGGACGCCCTTGTCTGATTTTTTTCTAGGTGGGTTTTTGCATTCCAGCTCCCTGCATGGACCTTTCAGTATCATTCTTGAATAATATTTTGTGTGAAGATTGTCCAGCTTTATTTTTCCTGTGGGACTTCTTAGATCCTTTAATGTATAGCAACACATTACAAATCTCCTAAGGATCTGGACATGCAGTCTCTAAACTTCTTTAAGCACAGAATTTTTCTTTCTTCTTAGAAGATCTATTAACAGCTTTTACAAAGTAGGATTCTGCAGAACACTGTTTAAGAAATGCTGATTTAAGCAAACAATAGAGAGTACTCCAACCTTAAAAACAAACATGTACTGTACATCAGAGTTTAATGCAAATTATTTTTATTTCTCATGTCTTTTGACTATGCCATGACTCTAATTTGTTTGGATTACTCAGAGCTGATTCTATCTGTATTTAAATTTTTGTTGGGGAAAAAAAATATAGTGGTTCATTACAATTGTAGTCTTGAATCACTTGTAGGTTTATTAAAGGCAAAGATTATTAATGTGTAATTTTCAAAGATTAGGACATTGCCACTCATTGTCATCATAATTGTCATTTTTGGAGTGCGGGGTTCTTGAGTTCACTCTGGGAAAGGTTTCACCAGAGCTTCCGTTTCAACGGCACCAGGCAAGTTTCCCAGGCAAGTTTCTCCACAAGACAGAGACGGTAGTTATATTTAAAGAGCAGCTTTATTAGGGAAAGGGACAGGTTTGCTGAGTGAGGCCTGCATGTTTGCAGGCAGGCGGACTTGAGGAGAGCGGCCTCCACTGAGGGAGGTCAGTGAAGAGCAGTCCCAGCAGGTGCAGGTCACAGGCAGCCAGAAAGCTGCTGCCCTGCAGAGGGAGAGAGTTGGTGAAAAGAGGCACCTGCATAGTATAGTCACAGGTGGGCAGTAGGAGTGCTGCCCTTAGCCTGTGCAGACACTGAACTAATATATAGTCTTCTGTTTGGGAGGGGTTCACTCCTTGTGAGCCATCAGTTGGTTGCTAATTTTGGATAACTATGCAGAATCTGAAAGGGACTGGATATTCCACAATGGGCTCAATCTCCATATCTTTACCCTTGGGCCTCTGCTCTAGACACTCCCTACAGCAGTGTGATCCCTGCTTGGATGTTAAGCTTTATAATCTAGGCATCTGCCTCAGGATACTATTGTTGTCCATCCTCAGGATACTAGTTTCCACAACTGTGTGGATGGTTATGCTAATCTCTTCTGCCCCTACCTCTTGGTGTGAGCCAGGTTTCTGGTTTTGTGGGCTTCCTTTTTCAGTTTTTTTTTCTATTTTTGTCCTCCATCAATAATCATATAATATGGCAGCATGAAGATTTTCCTAAATGACAAAATTGGAATAAATGTCCTTCAGCTTCCGCATTAAATCAACCATACAATATAACTTGGACCAATTACATTAACCATCCTGTAAATATAAACAGGTATGGGTGATTTTCTCCCCCCCCCACCTTCTTATAGAGGATTACATTTCTGATATTTTTATTCATTTTTTTAAATTTGCCATTCATTTACACAGTTTTATAATCTGGGGAGTGTATCTTCATACCTCAACATGTGCACATGTTTCCCTCACTCACCACCACAGCCCCAGTGCCAACGCCTCCCTCACATTACCTCCCTCATTCTCACCTCCCTCTCCACTGCATTTCAGAAATTTTTGATGTGGCCTTTATGTGGAATTTATTGTTTGGGAGGCAAAAATAAAGGTTAAGCTGTATGCTTTGTTGTTGCTATCGAAATAAAGCGTACACAGTGATAAAAGTTAGTCAGCGTGGCTCTCCCCACTAAGTTTTTAGAGATGTCTCACATGGACTCCTCTCCCCAACCGCGTTCCTTTCTTTCCTTTTTGGCCTCCCATCCATTCACAGCAAATCGAAGACTGTAGGTTGAAAACGAATTTACAGCGGACAGTATAACTCTTGGCTGTGCAGTCTCTCAGAGAATTGAAACGGCACTATATGATTGTATTTAATAATTGAATTAATGTGTAAGGTAATGTAAAAATATTAAAAAAGTTTTACCTTTTTCTTAAATTGAATCATAAGAACCAAGTCAAAAAACTCCAAGTTAAAATTGCTTTATGTGAACTACTTACAGAGTTACTGTAGCTGGCGGGAAGGACCACAGTGCAGGTTTTCTGATCCCATGCAGACCGGGTGAAGGAGGAGTCAGAGTCCTCAGTGGTTTTGCAGGTTTTTATTGGGATTACCAGGTACACAGCAGGCAGGGGTGCTGGGGGGCCGGTAAGCTGGCAGGCCTCCCAACCCCCAGCAGGTCTTCACTCTGGGCTCTCTGGCCTTCTCTCTTGGTTCTGTTTGTTCTTGGCTTCTCCTCGGCTTCTGCTGGCGTCCCCGTGACGCCGCCCTTAAAAGCCCAGTCTCAGCCCAGGTGAATCCCATCTACCTATGTCTACACCCTATTCCAGGTGCCCGCCATCAGGCATGCATTCAGGACCGCAAGGATCCATCATCTATCCTGATGGCGGGAGGACAGAAAAGTGTGACATTTTTCCTTACCCTATAGTTACCAAAAAGCTCAGTGTATAATTTCTTCCAGATATCTACCCAATGATTTAATCACTACTAACTTATTTAGTCAAATTTCTTTGTTTTTTTGCACTTTAGTTTCTTTATTTGGCAGACACCATACAGCTAGATATTTAGTCAGGTTTTTGTGATTAAACCCCTGTCATTAACTTTGTTTCAAGTTTACTTAAAATGTTATTATAATCAGGTGTTGAATTTTCAAAACGTTTTTTCCTCATCTCTTAAGAGGACCATATGGTCTTTCTTCTTTAATCTGTTAATGTGCTCAATTATAGTCCTAGACTTTCTAATTCAAAGCATCCATGCATTTGTGGAATGAACCTATTTTTGTCATGAGTCTGCTTCCTTGATTCAATTATGCATTAACAATAAAACAAAACAATGGTGTTGGTTCATTAGCTTTTTGGCCACCTTTGTTCTTTTAGTATTTCTCTAGTAAGAATTGGTTAAAATACAACATGAAAGATGGTATACTGGACAAATAATTTCTGATTTCTCTGCACACACAAAGACTGTATTCTAATGAGAATCTCCTTCTAGAATCAAAGTAAAATGGTTTCATGTTTAATTGAAGAATTTATAACAGGGTGGTCCCCAGGAAAGGGGGAGTTTCCAGATTTCCTGCCCCACCCAAGGGAGGGTGGGGCTGAGAGGGAGGGAAGAAGCCGCAGAGGAAACTGAGGAAGGAAGGAAGCAGGATGGAGCCAGAAGGAGACCCAGAGGAGGCACATGGAGCAGAGAGACACGTGAAGAAACTGTGCTTGCCTTTTGGTCGTGGACTGGGTGACACAGATGTGGGTGGGAGACCAGTGGGGAGGTGACAATGGCAGTTTTTGTCTTGATTTTGATTTTGCTCTTTTCCTTCCAGACTCGTCTGGTTGTTTCTGCTCCTTTTCTGTGGGTCCCCACTGGAAAATGCTTTTGACTTGGGGCAGGCTTTGGGGCCTTGCTCTGGGCCAATCTTGCTTGGGTGGACTTTTACCCATGAGGGGATGGGAAACTTTGGGTGCTTGATTTAGAAACTATATTCTTTGCCTCTCCTGTATGTTTCCTAATTATATTAAACTTCCTTCCCATTAAAGTCTCATATGTTTTGTGTTGATGTGGCGGATGGCAGAACCCATTTAGAGTAGGCAGGTTTGCGGGATCTGGGGTGCCCCTCTCCCTGCCCTGTAACAAATTGATCCCTATTTTCTTCATAAAAAGAGTAATACATGTATGATACGTATTTGTAGTGGCAGGAAGGCATAGAGCAGGTTCTTTACGGAACCTATACAGAAGAATGAAGGAGGAGTCCTGGAGCCCTTCGTGGCTTTTCAGGCTTTTATTGACTTTTCCAGGTACACAGGAGGCAGGGGTGCCACGGGGGTAGGGGTTGAGACAGGAAGCTGGCAAGGCTCCCAGCCCCCAGCGAATCGTCACTCTTTCTGGGCTCCCTGGCTTTCTCTTGTGGTCTCGGCTTCTCCGCTGGGTCTGCTCTCTTCTCATTCTACTCTTTTTCTCCTGTTGTCAACATGATGCCATGCTTATAAGCCAGTCTCAGCCCAGATGTACCCACCCATGTGTGCCCACACCCTATTCCAGGTGCCCGCCATCAGGCATTCATTCAGGACCACTGGGATCCATCATTAATGCTAATGGCGGGAAGGTGGAACAGCCTGATAATTTTTCACTTACCCTACATCATAGTCATAGTAATGAGTTAAAATACCGCCATAAGAACTCCATTTTCCTTATCTTTGAAGTGTAATATTTAATTATTTTGACTAAAATTTGAGACTGAAGTATTTTCGGGATCTCAGGAGGGTGACTTTAGAACTATTTCTAAGTAAATCACTTAGTGGTCATCTATTCACATGCATTTTGGTTCAATCTCAGAAACGAAAGTCCCTAAGTTAATTCTTTTTTTAAAACAAATATTTATGCATACAAAAACTGGGGTACAGGTCAGAGGTGTGGGGGGGTGAGAGGATTCACCAGTGATAGAGACCACTGGGATCCATCATTAATCCTAATGGCAGGAGGGCAGAAAAGCCTGATAATCACTGTAGGGTCGGGAATGACACAGTGTAGGTTTTCTATGATCCAGCAGACTAGGTAAAGGAGGAGTCAGAGTCCTCAGTGGTTTTTTGCAGGTCTTTTATTGGGATTACCAGGTACACAGAAGGCAAGGGTGCCTCCCAGCCCTAGCAAGTCTTCACTCTATCTGGGCTTTCCAGTCTTCTCTGCTTCTCTCTCAGCTTCTGTTTGTTTTCGGCTTCTTGGCTTCTGCTGCTGCTGGCATCCCCGTGACGCCGCCCTGAAAAGTCCAGTCTCTCAGCCCAGGTGTACCCACTTCAGGTGCCCGCCATCAGGCTTGCATGCAGGATCACAGGGTTCTCTCATCTATTCTGATGGCGGGAGGGCAGAAAAGCCTGGTACCTTTTACTTACCCTACAATCACTTACCCTACAGTGTTCAAATGCAGAGATGAAGTCATCTTTCTCTTGATAAAAGATATCTCTGAGATTTCAAGAACTAAGACCTAGGTTACATTTGTTCTCAAAGTCGGAATAAGTCATTATTTAAAATGCAGACAGTTCTTAAAATTTTTGAACATTTACTCTTTCAAAGATGAGAAGGCAAGGTTACGGTGAAGGTCTGAACAACCTGCGGAGGCCTAATAGACACCCCTTTGCCACTTTTTTAAGAAACTTGGTGATATTTTTATAGGGCACTAGACACAGTTTGAAAACTAGATCTGAGACCCAGGTGTTAGATGATGAACACATCATGGCTTAGTTACGGTGTCAGCTTCATCTCTTCTGGTCTCAATTAAGCACTTCACTAAACCTACTGGCAGGACCGGAGCCACTTTATTAAGAGCTCTTCCCACATTGAGTAATCTCCACCGGCATCCTGCTCATCCTTCAGAGGTGTGAGAGCGGGCTGGGAGGGTGTGTGTCCTCTGTGCTCCCCATTTGAGGAATGGCATGTGAGGAGCAGCTACAGGAATAGCTGGTTTGGGATTAAACAGGGCTAAAGGAATGCAAAATATAACACTCAGGTAAGAATAAAACTTGGAAATGTGAACAATGGGAAGCAGGGTGAGCTTTTGCTACACTTATCAATGAAACATACTACTAGATATTTTTGGCAGGAGAATATTAAACTTTCCAGACCTCTCAACACTTAACCAATAGATACCAGTTTATGACACTGATGGCAATTTTAGTGGCGTGACATGATAAGTTAGCCAGACCAGCCATTCATTTCCCTTGGACCATGACAATGCCCTACATGGTTATAATTTTCTCTTCACACTTACATGACCCAAGGTTGAATCTCTCATTCTCATTTTCTTTGGTATGAAGCATTTAAATGTTAATATTTTGGTAATGAAAAGAGACTGGTCCTTAAGAATCATAAGGTTATGAAATTTCATATGCTGAATAAAGCATAAGTAAATGTAAGTATCAAAATATTTGTAAATAGTGCTACAGTGAATGTAAGAATGTATATATCCCTCAAATTATTGTTTTTGCATTATTTGGGTTGCCTTTTTAAAAAATATTTATGCACACAAGAACTGGGGTACAGGCCAGAGGTATAGGGGGTGAGAGGATTCACCAGAGAGAGAGTGGGGAGCAGAAGAGGCAGATCTACCGAAATACACAGCTGAGGGGAGCAGCAGGTGAGCCAGGAGAGGTCTGTGGTGCCATGCGGGCAACAACCTGGCTGGAGATCAAGCTCACGCTGCAGTGGCTGTGGACAGCTTCATAGGTTGCGTCTCAACCCCTTGTTCCACCAGGAAGGCCCTGGGTTGCCTTCTTCTGTGGTCTACAAAGCATAGAGATTATAGATAACATTTTTACTGTTGCTCCATTTAAGGAAAACTAGTATCCATTACAATTATCATCCAAGTTAATATTAATATGCAATAATATATTTGTAGGGGAAGTGAAATGGTCAGCCTTTTACACCCCTGGCTGCTGTGGCTATCACCTGAGGCCCCTATTATGTTAATTCAGGAGATGCTTGGGAGCGTGGGCTCAGGGCACACATGCCTGATGGTGGACACCTGCAGTATGGTGTGGGCATGTGTAAGTGGGCACACCTGAGCCTGGAGGCTGAGGCTATCAGGGTGGCATCACAGAGAAGGAGGAGCAGAACAGCGACAAGTGACTATGAGAGAATGCCAGAGAAAGCCCAGAGGAAAAATCATGTAGGGATTCACAGAGGGGCCCACGTTCTGTCTCCCTGCTGACTTGTTTCTCCTGTGTATATTAAAAGACCTGTGGGGATGATGCCAAGGGCTCCCAGTTTCTCTTTTAAGCTGCCTGAACTGACGATGAGCCTACCTGGCCTGGGATGGTTGCAGAACAATATTAAATTTGATGTAATATATTGTATATACCCTAATTAATTATTAATTTAAAAGCAGTATATCTGGGAGCCTAAGATGGCAGAATAGGAAGAACTTGTGCTACCTCCTCTATGCTCACAACAAATCTATACCTAAATATGGACTAAACTGTACAGACGCTGACCTGAAACCCAGACAAGTAGTGCTTCCCCAACAAAGGATAAAAAGGTAACACCCAGAAGAATGGATGAGACAGATGCTCTCACCGAGGGAGGAACACCAGCACAAAGGCAGCAAGACCCAAAAGCTCTAGGTGTTGGACTTTTCCCTCAGAAGCAGGAGGAGGGGTGTGCCAAATACCCAATGCCCCAAGCCTATGATTCTGCACAGCTGAGACAAGCTCTGGGACGCCCTGGGACAGAGGGAAGTAATCCCAGGAAAATGGAAAAGACAGTAGAGACTAAGAGGCCCTTAATAGGGATGAGACTAGACGCACTTGCTCTGGGACTCAAAACAATAACCCCTATTTTTTTATTTTAAAGAAATATTTATTTATTTATACACGCACTGGGTACAGTCAGAAACGCGGAAGGGTGAGAGAATTCACCAGAGCCAGAGTGAGGAACAGAACAGGCAGACTGACAAAATACTCTGCTGAGGGGAGCAGCGGACGCAGCAGGAGAGGTCTGTCGCGCCATGTGGGACACTATCTGGCCGCCGGGGATTGCACCGGCGCTGCAGAGGCTGCGGGCAGCTTCGCAGCCCAGTGCTGAACCGCTGCGCCACCAGGGGAGGCCCAATAACCCCTGTTTGAGCAAGGCACAGCCCATATGAAGGAACCACGTGTAATATCCTTACAGCACTGGGCCGGGAGGCAAAGAACACTAGGAAATCATGTGGTATTGGGGGTTACTGGAAGGCATTATCTAGGCAACCTTCAGAAAACTTGCCATTAACAGCATGGGTGGGCACCATTTAGGAACCAATCTTCCATCCAAGGTCAAATCTCTGAAGAGCATTTCATCCAGATTGTGAAAGTAGCCTGGCTAGCCAGGGGTCAAGAGACAATGAGCAAGAAGTCCCCTGCCCACAAATAGGCTAGGCTCCTGCTATCTATGTAATGCCTGCTTGCAGGCCGGCTCGCAAACATGCCAGGGCCTACTAAAACAGATGGCCAGCAAGTGGATACTGCTACTAGCCCAACATTTGCCAGAACCACCCCTGCAGCTCTCATGTGTGCTTTGTATCCTGCATCAGTGGATAATGGATAATGCCCCTTACATCGATGGATAAATCCTCCAGACAGAAATCAGTAAGAAAACATCCATCTGAAGTGACACATTTAGACTAGATGGACATAATTTAGATATACAGAACATTCTATCTCCATCCAGAGCAGTAAAATACACATTCTTCTTTAGTGCA
Organism: Talpa occidentalis; assembly: GCF_014898055.3. Lineage (NCBI taxonomy): Eukaryota > Metazoa > Chordata > Mammalia > Eulipotyphla > Talpidae > Talpa > Talpa occidentalis. Next base: position 78,300,061 of record NW_023604972.1, read on the forward strand.
CATTGAATTTTTTTAAAAAATTTATTTCTGCATATAAGAATTGGGGTACAGGCCAGAGGTGCTGGGGGTGAGAGGATTCACCAGAGACAGAGTGGAGAGCAGAACAGGCAGATCTACTGGAATACACTGCTGAGGGGAGCAGCAGGTGTGACAGGAGAGGTCTGCTGCACTGTGTGGGGTCAGCTTCCTGGCCAGGGATCGAACTCGTGCTGCAGTAGCTGCTGATAGCTTCATAGTGCTGAGAGTTAATCCCTTGCGCCACCAGGGAGGCCCACACATTGAACATTCTTAAGAATAGATCACATGTTGGGACAGAAAGCAAAGCTCAATAAATGGATTTATTATTATTTTTTTTTTAATTGAGGTAACATTTGTGTGCAACAACTGTATATGACTCAGAGCTAAAGGATCACATCTTTGCAGATATATTTTACCACCCCACGCTGAACCACAAATGTAACCATAGTTACATGGTCAACTATGCCCCTAATTCCTTTGCTCTCTAACTTGTCCTTCCCCCACAGATAGCCTCAACTTTACAGTAAAATTTGTAAAGTTTGTTTTGGTTTGGTTTTGTCTGACCCCTGGTTTTGTTTCTCTATAGGCTCTATAGGAGTGAAATAATCTGGAATTTGTCTTTCTCTTTCTGGCTTATTTCATTTAGCATAATCTCCTTCCAGTTCCATCCAAATCATCACAAATGGGAAGAGTTCATTTTTTTAAATTGTTGAGTACTATTCCATTGCACACACACACACACACACACACACACCATTGTCCTAATCAACTCCTCTGTCCTTTGGCACTTAGGTTGATTCCATAACTTGACTTTTTTTTTAAAGATTTATCTATTTTATTTTTATACAAGCACTGGGTACAGTCAGAGGAGCGGGAGGGTGAGAGAATTCACCAGAGCGGAGAGCAGAACAGGCAGAGTGATGAGGTACACTGCTGAGGGGAGCAGCGGGCGGCAGGAGAGGTCTGTGCGCCATGTGGGACCCTCGCCTCGTGGCCGGGGATCGAACCGGAGCTTCAGAGGCTGCTGGCAGCTTTGCAAGCCACTGCTCAACCACTGCACCACCGGGGAGGCCCCCATAACTTGACTTTTGTAAATAATATTGCAGTGAATGTAAAATTATATACATTAGTTTTAACTCAATTTATAAAACGAAAAAGGAAAACAATGTATCTTATCCCCAATAGACTGCAATGTGTTGGGTAGGAAGGTAGGAAAAATATTGCATTGTGATTCATTCAATATTAATTGAATAAGTCAATGAAGTATTACTGGATCTTTTAAAATAAATTATCATGAATACTTACTACATGTTTGGCTGGCTAAAAGAAATATTTCATTTGTTCCAAATGGCCTGTGTGAAATTATATACTTTTAAAGTTGCATTCGGAGTTTGAACACAAATCTTCCACATCTTAGTTACAACTGTGACTTAGAATTAAAATAAACATTTAAAAAATATACATATAATTGTGTTTTTTGTTTGCTTGTGTTCATAATAAAAAATAGACTTAGCGATACTACATTTGCTACAAATGTGAAGGTACCACGACATGTGAACCATTGGGTCTTGGGAATTGGTACTCTTATAATCCTATGACCCTAAGATGGTGAAAATCTCTAGTTACTTAGTTGAAACATGTTAGGGCAGAAATACCTGCTGAACCTGAGAGGATGGCCTGAGTCAGAGCTCACCAACCTTCCCCAAGAGGTCTGGGAACTCTGCCAGTGAGACTGAAGGATGAGTCATCCAGGGGAAACACTTACTCTCTGTGATTTATTAATGGACATTTTGTGATTTTGGTTTTAGTTGGAGCATTACGAGGGAGAAATGAGAATAACTTGGTCTTGAATTCCTGTATGATTTAGGCTTCTGGTCTTCAGAGATTTCTCTCAGGCCAACAAAGAAAGCAAGATATATTTGTCAAGAGATACTGCCCTTGGTTTCAACTGGAAACACAGTGTGAGACAAGGATTCCATTGCAAGTAGTTAATGCAAGATCATCCCAGGAAACAACAGCAGGGGACTGAGTGAGTTAGGGCAAGAAAGGAAACCAATAAAGACTCAGTCATAAAGCAAGTGACTAATGTGGTTAACTGTTTTAAATTGATGCTCATTACCTCTGGGAAACAGAGCCAATATAAAAGGTGCACCTCAAGTTACGTAACCCTAGGAGTCAGGCAGACGAGAGATTCTATCCATCAATCTCTTTTAGTGTCATTGACTAATCTCTGAGATCAGTAACTGGCACGTCAACTGGCCAAGAATAAGCCAAATGCTTTCAATAGCTAGAGGTGCAGGCCAGAGGTGTGTGTGTGGGGGTGGGGGGCGGTGTGAGGATTCACCAGAGACAGTGGGGAGCAGAACAGGCGGATCTACTGAAATACACTGCTGAGGGGAGCAGCGGGAGAGGCAGGAAAGGTCTGCTGAGCCATGTGGGTTTCTCCCTAGCCAGCTGGGGATCGAACTTGTGCTGCAGTGGCTGTCGGTAGCCCGATAGTGCTGTATTTGATCCCTGCACCACCAGGAAGGCCCTATGCATATTCTTTAACATAGTGTAACTCTTAACACTTAGAGGTATGGATGTCAAGTTGGCTTTTAACATATTCTCTTCCTTCTACCTATGCAATATCTCTAAATAACTTTGTCCTTGCTGTTGTTATTACTCTAGTTCAGATCCTTTTTCATCTCATTTGGATTAAACTTTATGACTTGTATCTTAAATTCTTGCCTGTTGCCATATGGATTTTACTGCAAAACACTTCATCTCTTGTCATTCCCTGCCCCCAACTCTTTGGTCTAAAAACCAAATTCTACATTGTTCAGCCTGGGATTTGAAAGTTTCTTAGGTGGGCTGCTGTCCATGTCGGGTCTCTTTAGCTCCTTTGGAACATGTACTGTGCCCCTGTTGGTATTTATTTGTATTGATCCTTCCTGGAAGTTTCTTCCTTTCTGTGTACGGGACACCATTCTTTGAAAGTTTAAGTGTTAGAACAAAAAGTCTCTCCTGATATGTTAAAAATAATAATTTTTACTACCTCATCTTGGCATAGTTATACGGTCAATATCCGCATATTAGTTTTATCCACCGTAGTAGGTTGCATCTTTTACAGCTTCTTGCTCATGACAATGTTCCAAATACGTTGATTTTTTTTCTTAATGGCTAAAGGAAGGCAATGTATCTCTTTAGCTGGAACACCTAGATAATGATGTTAAACATCTTTGTATTGTTTACTATCCATGGATACTGAGTGACTTTTAAGAGGTACAAATTAAGATATATTCTTAATGCCATGTAGCACATCTATAAATGATGCTGATGAGTCAAACAGGAATGTGTGAAAAGTCATTGTAAACTTTGACAGTTGCAGCCTTTAACAAGGACTATAAATACCTAAAGAGGACTCTTGAAGAGTGAAGGATATTAATGGAACACAATGTTCTATTTAGATTATTTAAACACATGATTTTGAAAATGCAAAATTACAATATTGTTTGTAATTTTCTACACACTGGGTCTTAGCTGATTATTTTCAAACCACTTGAAAATAAGTAAATAAAAACATACATGGCTGGTTTTAATGTTTTTGATCCCATGTATGTTTTTTTTTCCCTAGATCATAGTTTTTGAACGCAAACATTCGTCTTTCCATTAAGGTCATTCAGTTTCCCTGTTTCTTTTCTCTTCCATGCCACGCCCAAAGACCCCTTCGACCCGTTCCCTTGATCCCTCCTTCTTAAACTCAGACACTTCATTTATTAGTGTGTTCAATAAATTTTATAGGTGTTTTACTTACTGATTTGTCTGCTATGGAAATGTCCAAGTTTGTCTTTGACATTCTGATTTGCTTTACTATCTGTAATACTGTCTGTAAATGGCAATGTTTTATTTTTCCTTATAGCTGAAAAGTATTCCATTGGGTGGATATACAATTTCTCCTGGATCTAATCCTCTGTCAGTGGACACTTAGATAGTTTCCATATTCTAGTCATTACAAACAATACTTTCATAAACACTGTAGAGAATGTAATTTTTTGAGTTGGTAGTTTCATGTATTTTGGATAGATGCCCAAGAGTGGGATTACTGGGTAATATAGTATTTCTACTTTTATTTTATTTTTTTAAATATTTATTTATGCATACAAGAGTTGGGGTACAGGCCAGAGGTAGGCGGGGGGAGGATCCACCAGAGACAGAGTGGGGAACAGAACAGGCAGACTGACTGAAATACACTGCTGAGGGGAGCAGCGGGTGAGCCACAAGAGGTTTGCTGCGCCATGTGGGTTTCTCCCTGGCCAGCCCGGGGTTCTAACTCTTGCTGCAGAGGTGGATTGCTTCACAGTGCTGTGCTATAGGGTAAATGGTTTTTCAGGCTTTTCTGCCCTCCCACAGTTAGGATTGCCCTGCCTGATGGGGCACCTGCAGTAGTTACATTGTTGCAAACTATCTTGTTTACTTCTGTGGGCCATGGGAGGAGTATTGAGATAGTCACCAGAAGAAGCAGGAGAAGAAGCAAAAGGGAAGCAGGAGAGAGGCAGGAGAGAGAAGGTGAGAGAGAAGCTAGAGAAGCCCAGAGTGAAGACTTGCTGGGGGCTTGGAGGCGTAGTGGCCTCCTGGCCCCACCCTGGCACCCCTGCCTGCCGTGTACCTGGATGCTGCACTACATGTAAAGCTCAATAAAAGCCTGAGAAACCTACCGAGGGCTCCAGGACTCCTCCTTCACCCAACTGCCGGATCAGAAAACCTGCTCTGTGCCCATCCTGCCCCTACAAGTCTTTAACCCCTTGCACCACCAGGGAGGCTTCCACTTTTATTTTTTTAAGGTAAATTCAGATAGCTCTCCAAAATGGCTATAGCAGTTTACAATCCCACCAACTATGTAATAAGGTTCCTCTTTCTCTGCATCCTCTTCAGCATTTGTTATTGGGGGTCTTTTTGATATGTACCACCCTCTCAGATGTAAGATGATATCTAATTGTGTATTTGATCTCATCTCCCTTTTCAAAAGTGATAATGAACACTTTTTCATGGATCTGTTGCCTCACTCTGTTACCAGAAGACAGCACATCAATTGGATAGCTTCTGGAGAGCCTCTTTGGTGAATTGTAGGTTTAGATCTACTGCTCATTTATTTATTAGCTTGTTTTTATTATCTGGTTGAGTAAGTTTTTATATATTTTTTGGATAGTAACCCCTTGTTGGTTATATAATGTGTAAGTATTTGTTCTGATTTGGTAGGATATCTTTTTAATTCACTCATATTTTCTTTCCCTGTGTAAACACTTTTTAATTTGAGGTAATCAGTTTTTAATTTACTCATATTTTCTTTTCCTGCATAAAGACTTTTTTTTTCTTTTTTTTTTAAATAATAAATTTTATTTTTATATTCCCCATACAATTGCAGCCCCCCCATTCTGACCCCAATCCCTCCCCTCCCACCCCCGCCCCCCTAAAAGTGTCTCTGGTTCGTAGTTTTTTGTTGATTTTGATTTTCACTTTCTTATAGTTATTCGTTTTCCTGGTCCTTTATTTAAGTTTTCTAGATGCCTGCTATGAGTGAGACCATCCGGTATTTTTCTTTTTCTTTTTGGCTTATTTCGCTGAGCATGATCCCTTCCAGTGCCATCCATGTTGCTGCAAATTGCATGTGTTTATCTTTTTTGAATGCTGAGTAATATTCCATGGTATATATGTACCACATCTTCTTGATCCAGTCATCTATTTTTGGGCATTTGGGTTGTTTCCAAAGCTTAGCTATTGTAAACAGTGCTGCTATAAATATAGGGGTGCAGGTGTTCTTTGGAATTGATGTTTCTGTGTCCTTTGGGTAAATACCTAGGAGTGGAATTGCTGGATCATATGGAAGCTCTATGTTTAGTAGGTCCAGAAATCTCCACACAGCTCTCCACAGTGGTTGGACCAGTTTGCACTCCCACCAACAGTGCAGAAGAGTTCCTTTTTCTCCACACCCTCGCCAACATTTGTTGTTGCTAGTTTTTTTAATATGTGCCATTCACACTGGTGTAAGATGGTATCTCATGGTAGTTTTGATTTGCATTTCCCTGATGACAAGTGATGTTGAACATTTTTTCATATGCATGTTGGCCATTTGCATTTCCTCTTCAGAGAAGTTTCTTTTTAGCTCTTCTGCCCATTTTTTGACTGGATTCTTTTCTTTGTTGTTGTTGAGTCTCATCAGCTCTTTGCAGATTTTTGTGATCAGTCCTTTATCATTAGTGTTGTGTGCAAAAATGTTCTCCCAGTTGGTGGGGTTTCTCTTTGTTTTTGTTATTGTCTCTTTTGCTGTGCAGAAGCTCTTTAATTTGATGTAGTCCCAGCTGTTTATCTTCACCTTCACTATCACTGCTTTGGGTGATGTGTCTGTAAAGATGTCTTTGATGTGCAAATCACGTAGTGTTTCGCCTATATTTCCTTCTATATATTTTATGGTTTCAGGTCTTATGTCTAGTTCTTTAATCCATTCTGAGTTGATTTTTGTGTATGGTGTGAGGTAGTGGTCAAGCTTCATTCTTTTGCATGTAGCGACCCAGTTTTCCCAGCACCATTTATTGAACAAACTTTGTTTGCTCCAATGCATAGTCTTTGCTCCTTTGTCAAAGATTAGTTGACCATAAATCTGTGGGTTTATTTCTGGATTTTCTATTCGATTCCATTGGTCTATATGTCTGTTCTTGTTCCAATACCATGCAGTTTTGATGATTATGGCTTTGTAGTAGTGTTTGAAGTCTGGGAGTGTGATGCCTCCATTCCCTTCTTTTTTTTTCAGGAGAGCTTTGGCTATTCGGGGTTTTTTGTGATTCCATATGAATTTCATCAATAATTGTTCTATTTCTTTGAAGAATGACATTGAAATTTTGATTGGAATAGCATTGAATCTGTATATTGCTTTTGGAAGGATGGCCATTTTAATAATGTTTATTCTTCCAATCCATGAGCAGGGGATGTCTTTCCATTTCTTTGTGTCTTCTTCTATTTCTTTTAACAGTGTTTTATAGTTTTCTTTGTATAGGTCCTTTACCTCTTTTGTTAGATTTATTCCCAAATATTTGATTATTTTTGTTTCAATAAAAAAAGGGATGGTTTTTTTGATTTCTTCTTCTTCAGATTTATTGTTTGTGTATAGGAAGGCTACTGACTTTTGCGTGTTGATTTTGTATCCTGCCACTTTACTGAACTGATTGATGAGTTGAATTAGTTTTTCTGTGGACTTTTTGGGGTTCTCTATGTATATTATCATATCATCTGCAAATAGTGATAGTTTGACTTCTTCTTTTCCTATTTGGATTCCTTGGATGTCTTTCTCTTGTCTTATTGCTCTGGCTAGGACTTCCAGTATTATATTGAAAAGCAGTGGTGAGAGTGGACATCCTTGTCTTGTTCCAGATCTTAATGGAATTGCTTTCAGCTTTTCACCATTGAGAATGATACTGGCTGTTGGCTTGTCATAGATGGCCTTTATGATGTTGAGGTATGTTCCTTGTATCCCAAGAATTTCAAGGGCTTTTATCATGAATGGGTGTTGCACTTTGTCGAAAGCTTTCTCAGCATCTATTGATATTATCATATGGTTTTTATATTTCTTTTTGTTGATGTGTTGGATAACGTTGATTGATTTTCGGATGTTAAACCATCCTTGTGTCCCTGGAATGAATCCTACTTGGTCGTGGTGAATTATCTTATGGATACATAGTTGGATTCTGATAGCTAAAATTTTATTGAGGATTTTTGCATCAGTGTTCATTAGGGAGATTGGCCTGTATTTTTCCTTTTTGTGTTGTTCTTGTTTGGTTTTGGTATTAGTGTAATGTTGGCTTCATAGAACGTGTTTGGTATTGTCCCTTCCTTCTCAATTTTTTGGAAGAGTTTGTGAAGAATAGGCACTAATTCGTCTCTGAATGTTTGGTAGAATTCATTTGTAAATCCATCAGGTCCTGGGCTTTTGTTTTTGGGGAGGTTTTTGATTACCATTTCAATTTCGCTGCTTGTAATTGGTCTGTTTAGGTGTTCTATTTCTTCTTTATCTAGCTTTGGGTGATTGTAGAGTTGTAGGAATTTGTCCATCTCCTCTAGATTGTTAAACTTGTTTCCATATAACTGTTCATAGTAGTTACTGATTATTCTTTGGAATTCTGCTGTGTCCGTTGTGATTTCTCCTCTTTCATTGATGATCCTGTTTATTTGTGCTTTCTCCCTTTTTTCCTTTGTGAGCCTGGCTAGGGGTTTGTCTATTTTATTGATTTTTTCAAAGAACCAGCTCTTGGTTTCATTGATCTTTTGGATTGTTTTTTTAGTTTCAATTTCATTTATTTCTGCTTTGTTTTTATTATTTCTTTTCTTCTACTGGTTTTGGGGTTTTTTTTTTTGTTCTTTTTCTAGATCTTTGAGCTTCGAGATTAGGTTGTTTCTTTGAGTTCTTTCTTGTTTTTTGATGTGAGCTTCTATTGCTATATATTTTCCTCTTATTACTGCTTTTGCTGCATCCCATACATTTAGGATATTGGTGTCCTCCTTGTCGTTCAATTCAAAGAATTTTTTAATTTCTTCTTTGATCTCCTCATTAGTCCAGTGGTCTTCCAGTAGTGTGGTTTTTAATCTCCATGAAGTAGGAAAGTTCCTTGCCTTCTTTTTATGGTTTATTTCTAGTTTGATGCCTTCATGGTCAGAAAAGATGGTTGATATGATTTCAATCTTGGTGTATCTGTTGATGTTTGTCTTGTGCCCCAGTATGTGATCGATCCTGGAGAATGATCCGTGTGCGCTTGAGAAAAATGTGTACTCCGTTTTTTTGGGGTTTAGTGTTCTATAGATGTCTGTTAAGCCCAATTGCTCTAGGTCCTTATTTAGAGCTTTGGTTTCTTTACTTATTTTTTGTCTTGTTGATCTATCCATTGTTGATAGTGGTGTGTTGAAGTCTCCCACTACGTATGTGTTTTCTCTGATGTCTGTTTTCAGAGAGGACAACAGTTGTCTGATATATTTTGGTGCTCCTTCGTTTGGTGAGTATATGTTAATGAGTGTTATTTCTTCTTGAAGTATTGTCCCCTTGATCATAATGTAGTGACCATTGGGGTCTCTTTTTATCTTTTTGAGTTTGAAATCTGTTTTATCTGATATAAGTATAGCTGTTCCTGCTTTCTTTTTTGGTCCATTTGCTTGTAGGATTGTTTTCCATCCTTTAACTTTGAGCCTATTTTTATCTTTTGTAGCTAAATGTGTTTCCTGGAGACAGCAAAAGGTTGGGTTTTGTTTCTTAATCCAGGCTGCAACTCTGTGTGTTTTTATTGAAGAGTTTAGTCCATTTCCATTTAGAGTTAATATTGATATGTTAGCATCTGTATTTGCCATTGCGTTTGTCTTTCCTTTGATTTTATTTATTTATTCTTTTAATAACTTTTTTTTTTTGGCCTTCTTTCATTGTTATTCGTCCCTCTGAGGTTCTGGCTTTAGGACTCCTTGTAGTATTTTTTGTAGTGGGGGTTTAGTTGCAATGAAATTCTGGAGTTTCTGTTTGTCTGGGAAGGTCCATATTCTTTCTTCAAAGAGGAAGGAGAGCTTTGCGGGATAGAGAATTCTTGGTTGGCATCTGTTTTCTTGGAGTCTGTTGACTATGTCCCTCCACTCTCTCCTTGCCCGTAGTGTTTCTTCGGAGAAGTCTGATGTCAGCCTGATTGGCTTTCCTTTGAATGTTATCTGTTTCTTCCCTCTTGCCAGCTTCATTATTTTTTCCTTGTCCTGGATTCTTGGGAGCTTTACTATTATGTGTCTTGCTGTATTTTTCCTTTCGTCGTGGAAGTTTGGTGTTCTTCTTGCTTCTTGTATATCAATTTTCAGCTCCTTCTTCACATTTGGGAAGTTCTCTTCAATTATCTCTTTGAATATTTTCTCTGTTCCTACATCTCTCTCCTCTCCTTCTGGGATTCCTATAACTCTTATATTTCCTTTCCTCATGGAGTCAGATAGTTCCCGAAGTCTTTCTTCGTTCTTTTTCCTTCGTACTTCTCTTTCCTTTTCTGTTTTGGTTCTTTTTATTTCTGTGTCTTCAAGAGTACTTATTCGTTCTTCCATTTCATCTATTCTGCTTTCATTGCCTTTCCCAGAATTCTTTAGTTCTTCCATTAATTCTTTGATCTCCTGCATTTCTTTTATTTCCCTCTTTAGGGACTCAATTTCATTCTTCTGATCGAGTTACTGGACCTGATTACATTTTATAAAGATCTGCCTTTACATGGCACCAAAAAAGGGGGGGGGCATTTATATTGAAGGCTGTAGTGATACCAAGCAAGTATTTATGATGTGTCATTCTATCATCTGGTCATTATCAGTTGATTTAGCTGTTATGGTTGTTTGTAATCAGTCCCATTTCACTTATTTTATATGAATTGGCCATCTTTGCTTTATTTCTGTGAATTATGTAAATTTTAGTCATTTCTATACCCCAAATCATCAAATTACTATGCTAATGAAGACAGGCTATATATATTTAGGTCACAGACTCTAAATGTCCTACAAGAAACACTGTTGCTTTCCTAAATCATATTAAATGTGATAAAAAAATTTGCAAGAAGAAGGAAATTGGCCCTGAAAAATTTTAGAGGTTGAACAGAGCAATTACAAGCACAAAACTCCAAAGAGTAATCAGAAGTATCCCTAAGAACAAAAGCGTAGGACCACATGGTTTCACTAGTCAGTTCTATCAAATTGTCAATAAGGATTCAAGCCTTCAACAAGGATGTAATGCCCATTCTTCTCAAATTCCTTAAAAAATTGGAGAGGGGAATTTCTCAGCGAATTTATAAAGTCAACAATGCTTCCATAGAGAGAAAAAATTGGAGACATAGTAAATTCATTATTTGTATCTTATTGTTTTTATAGTTTCTTTTTTGGAATATTTGCCATTCCATCAAATAAAATAAAATACAGACTTCAATCAAATCCCAGCATATTCCACATGGTGATTCCTTTCTTTCCTTTGGTTGATACAGAGTGTTCTGGTTGAGTCAGTGCTGAGACTCATCAATGCTATTTGCATGTAGTTTGACAAACTTTATCTCCCTAGTTGCTAACCCACTGGTAATTTTTTTTTTCCTTCCATATGTTCAGTGCAGGCAAAGTCCTCTTAACTGTCATTGAATCCTTGGGGATACTTTTGGCCTCTTGAGAGAAACATTCCTTACTGCAAAGAAATGATATGGGGTAAACTAGACTTGATAGCAAGCCCTACAGTTTTCAACCCATCAGGGACCACATGAAAAGTGTTAGCAGCATTGAAAAGGAAAGAGAATGGGACAAATGTGGAAGAAATGTATTACTAGGGTCTCTTGTCTCTTTGCTCCTGTGCTTAAAAGAGATCAGATGAAGAGCCCCAAGAGTGGGTAATCATGGAAGAAAATGCTTTAAAGTAGTGCTTCTCAAAATTTAGCAAGCATGAGAATCACCTAGAGAGCTTGTAAAAGCAGAATTCTGAGGTGGTGATTTAGTACATATAGATATTTTATTTTAATAAGGACACAGTTTATCTGCTGCTGACTATGGACCACACTTGGAGCAGATCTATCTGAAAACAGTGACTTTCAAAAATTTGTGAGCATCAGAATCAACTAAGGTTTGTTAAAACACAGATTCTTGAGCTCTGCCCCCAGTAGTTCTGACTCATAAGTCTGGATGAGGACACAGGAGACTGTATTTCTACAAGTTCTAAGTCATGCTGATGCTGCTGGTTCAGGGACCACGCTTTGAAGACGACTCTAAAATGTGGAAGTAAAGGTTGAGTCAACAACACTATATAAAAAGCCCAATGGACCTATCAGTAGGGGTTTTGGGGCAGAGCCAATTTGGAGACTGACTAAAATGCTCTAAGTAAGTAGTCGCAATGACAGTGCTTGGAGCAGTCATTTGGAGACATTTTGTTCAAATCAAATTTTACCTGACTCTCAAAAAACAAGAAATTTTCAATTAATGTATACTTTTGTAGGGTAAGGAAAAATATCAGGCTTTTCTGTCCTCCCACCAGCAGGATAGATGAGGGAACCCTGTGATCCTGAATGCATGCCCGATGGCGGGCACCTGGAGTGGGTACACGTGGGCTAAGACTGTGCTTTTAAGGGCGGCGTCATGGGGACGCCAGGAGAAGCTGAAGCAGAAGCCAAAAGAGAAGCCGAGAAAGAAGTAGCAGAAGCCATGAGAGAAGCAGAGAACACTGGAGGGCCCAGATAGAGTGAAGACTTGCTGGGGGCTGGGAGGACTGCCAGCCTCCCAGCCCCCCAGCACCCCTGCCTGCCATATGCCTGGTGAACCCCAATAAAAGGCCTGCAAAACCACTGAGGACTCTGACTCCTCCTTTACCTGGTCTGCTGGATCCTAGAAAACCTGCTCTGGTGCCTGTTCCTGCCCTTTACAACTGTGTAAAATTTAAAACAGAAGATACAGTTGTAGGGTAAATGAAGTTACCAGACTTTATTACCCCCTCCCTCCATTAGCCTCTATGACCCACACCTGTGGTCTTGCTCTCCTCCCATGATTATGGACACCAGGGCCCAGGGAGCTGGGCATGCATGTATGTATATGTGCATACCTGGCCCAAGGAGAGAGGGGTAAGCAGTTGGTGTCATTGTAAGACATGGCTACAGGGCAACTATGATGATGACTACAAGACAACATTAGACTCAGAGGGAGAGAGAAGAGTGAGCTCGCGTGGAGATTCATTGGGGCAGGGAGGCTGGCAGCCTGGCCCCTGCCCACGCATACCAGCTTATGTGGCAGATTCCTGGATTCAACATTAAAGACCTGTAAAAATCCACCGAGGGCTCCAAGATTCCTTTACCCATCTGCCCAAATCCACAGTGAACCTGTCCATCCTGTGAGTGCTTGCACTAGAACTGTGTTCCAGATTGACTCTGATTATATCTAAGATAGTCTTCCTTTCCTAGAAATTCAAAAAGGCACTAAGATAAAAGTAGAGGAAGATGCATTCTTTTCCAGTGAAAATAATTAGATGAGGAACAAACTCTTATCTTACCCGGGCCTTATGTATTAAAGAAGGGAGTCATTTGACTGTAATATTTTAATGAGCATATGTAGTGCCAGGAAGGCACAGAGCAAGATCTCTATGATCCAAGCAGATGGGTAAAGGAGAGTCCTGGAGCCCTCAGTGGCTTTCCAGGCTTTTTTTTGGCTTTTACCAGGTACAGGGCAGGCAGGGGTGGTTGGGGGCCGGGAGGCTGGCAGGTCTCCCCGTGCCCAGCGAGTCTTCACTCTTCCTGGGCTCTCTAGCGTTCTCTCATGGTGCCTGCTTCTCTGCTGGCTCTTCTTGTTCTCTTCCTTGTGCTCTTTCTCTTCTGCTGTTGTCCCTGTGACGCCGCCCTTATAAGCCCAGTCTCAGCCCAGGTGTACCCAACTATGCATGCCCACACCCTACTCCAGGTGTCCGCCAACAGGCATGCATTTAGGACTGCAGGAATCCATCATTAATGCTAATGGTGGGAAGGTGGAAAAGCCTGATAATTTTTCACTAACCCTACATCATAGTAATAGTAATGAGTTAAAATACTGCCATAAGAACTCCATTTTCCTTATCTTTCAAGTGCAATATTTAATTTTTTGGCTAAAATTTGAGACTGAAGTTTTTTCAGGATCTCAGGAGGGTGACTTTCAAAATATTTCTAAGTAAATCACTTAGTCGTCATCTATTCATGTGCATTTTGGTTCAATCTCAGAAATGAAAGTCCCTAAAGGAATTCTTTTTTTTTTTAAATATGCATACAAGAACTGGGGTACAGGTCAGAGAAGTGGGGGGTGAGAGGATTCACCAGAGACAGTGTGGGGAACAGAACAGGCAGATTGACTGAAATACACTGCCTAGGGGGGCAGTGGGCAAGACAGGAGAGGTCTGCTGCACCATGTGGGTATCTCCCTGCCTGGGGATTGAACTCATGCCTCAGTGGTTGCGGATAGCTTCGTAGGTTGCGTCTTAACACCTTGTGCCACCAGGGAGGCCCCCCTAAGGGAATTCTGAACCCAAATACTCCTTTGGAATAAAACCTTCCTCTATGACAGAGGTATTAACTGGAGGCTGAAATCAACCCATCCTGAGGATGCTTGACCAGAATCACCTGGTGGGAAAGCGCCACATGTACGTGATAGCCTCACACGGCTGCTTTCTCCCCAACTCCCTTTCCTCCCACTCAGAATTCTAGCCAACCTATGGATGAGAATTTGTAGGATTCTTTAGGGATGATGGGGCAGAAAAAGGTAATTAAATACTGGATTTGAGCCTGGTGTATTAAGATTATGTTCGTAGATTTCATCCACTGAGAGTTTTCATCAGAGCATACTCTTTCCCTTAGGTCATGTATTTCCCTCTTCTAGGAAACTCAGGGAGATGGTTTTAAATGGTTGAGCACAAATTGGTCCTCCTTGCTAGAAGTAACTCAGAGTTCATAAGTGATTTATCAACTGTGGGTAAGCCGGTGACTTTCCCATATGTAAAAAGTAAACATATTGTAGGGCAAGTGAAAAAAAACAGTTTTCTCAAAGTTTCTCAGGCTGGTTTTTGCTGTGACCTTCCAGCACAGGTTGCCTAATAGATAACATGTAACCTTGAGATGTGGTCTGCATGTGCAGGAAGCACGAAATACTAATGTAACCCTGATGAATAGTGAAGACTTGCTTACATAACCTAAGCATAAATTTGGCCCCGTGCCAGTTTTATTTATAAACCATATAAAAGTTAATAGGTCTCCGAAGGGGGCCACTGCTCTTGTTGCTGCTGCTGCGACTGAGGAGCCAGCCCTGGGCTCCCTGCCCTCCGAGGAACCACCACTGCTGCTGCCTCTAGAGGTACCAGGCCAGCTACCCACCCCAGGCTGCCGATGCTGCTGCTGCTGCTGCTGCTGCTGTGTATGTATCGTGTCTCCTGCTGCTTCAACAAAGACATATTGTCAGGCCTGCCCAGGGCTCCCTGTCTCTTCTCCTTCTGCCAGCTTGGGGCGCTGGCCCTACACAAATAACTCAGGAAGACACAGTGATAACTTGACACCATTTGTAAAAAGTCTTTCGGATACAGAGGACCTAGCAACAGTAGTTTAAATGTTTGCTTGAAGTCAATGATTAAAATTCTTTCCTGAAGTTGTGCTTTCTCCTGATAAGTCAAGATTAGGAATTTGGGGACTGGAGGAGGGCTAATATTCTGCTTCGAAAAGAAAGCAAAGACAATGATCACTTGAATCAAGCACATCGTTATGAAGGTAATGATGATTCTCTCCTTTGGTTCATTACCTTTTTGGAAGGTTATACATTTGAAAATATCACACTGAACCTCTTTTTAATATTACAAAATGAAGAAGATAAATTTAAATAAATACCAAGAATTAATCAACGAACAGAAGAGAGAGCAAAATTGAATAAAATTAATGTGATTTGCATTAAAATACAGTTCAGCTCAGTTTAACAATCATTTATGAATAGACATTAAATTCTAAGTACCAGTGACACGAAGATGAATAAAAAACCTTTGTTTTCTGTTAATCCTAGCTAAAGTATGTGTGGAGAACTGAAATAAAGAATCCACGCAGAAATAGGAGGTAAAATGTCACAGTGGATAATGTACAGACTTTGGAACTAGAGAGACCTTAAATAAAATCCTGGGCCTTGATTTACTTGTGCAACTTTATTTTTATTTTTTAAAGATTTATCTTCACTTATTTATGCATACAAGAACTGGGGTGGGCTTCCCCGGTGGTGCAGCGGTTGAGCTCCTAATTGCGAAGCTGCCCGCAGCCTCTGCAGTGCCGGTTCAATCCCTGGCTGCTCCCCGGCCACCGGAGGAGGGTCCCACATGGCGCGCAGACCTCTCCTGCCGCCCGCTGCTCCCCTCAGCAGTGTACTTCGGTTCTTCTGCCTGTTTTGCTCCCTGCTCTGGCTCTGGTGAATTCTCTCACCCTCCCGTGATTCTGACTGTACCCAGTGCTTGTATAAATAAACAAACAAACAAATAAACAAATAAATAAATAAATCTTTAAAAAAAAAAAGAACTGGGGTGTAGGCCAGACGTGTGGGGGGTGAGAGGATTCACCAGAGACAGAGTGGGGAACAGAACAGTCAGATCTACTGAAATACACTGCTGAGAAGAGCAGTGGGCGAGCCAGGAGAGGTTTGCTGCACCATGTGGGTTGCTCCCTGGCAGTCCAGGGACAGAATTCCTGCTGCGGTGGCTGGTGATAGCTTGACAGTGCTGACTTTAATCCCTATTTCATCCAAGGTTTAAAAACAGAGATATTTTATTTAAATCCCCAGATTTTTTTCTTGCTTTTCTTGGAAATTTGTTCCACAATTTGTAATTGCTCATGGGAACAACTGGTGGGAGTTGAGGGGAGGCCACCCCTCATGTGCATGTGTTCCCTTGATGGGTAACGAAGAAACTTGGAAGGTTTTAAGCATTTTGATTATGTAATGTATATGCCCTAGGACTGTACTTGTCTCTTCCTGCTGCAGTTGAGGGAAAGGACACAGGTCATTGAGAAGGGGTGGCTGGGCATGGTTTCATCCAAGAAGAGGGATTTGTAATGTTATTCAAGGGAGAAATACTAAAATGAGTAAAATAAGGTTAAGCTTTCTTCTAAGTGAGAGAATATGAATGACACTATCTCCCGTCACCTGCATCCCCTTTCCTTTGAGAGGCTGGAGGATTGGCAGAAAAAGAATCAGTTGTGGACTTTTCTGACCAGAGATGGAGGCAGAGCACTTCCCCAAACATTTTTCCTCCCAGAGGAGCACTGCACACCTTTAGCCTTTGGATGTAGGTGATGTGCCTGGGCTACAAGTAGATATATCACTGGCTGCATATACTAGAATAGGGGCAGGGGAAGGGGTATCAACTTTTCTTTTTTTTAAGATTTATTTATTCATGCATGCAAGAACTGGGGTACAGGCCAGATGTGCGGGGAGGGTGAGAGGATTCACCAGAGACAGAACAGGGAGCAGAACAGGCAGACTGATGGAAATACACTGCTGAGGGGAGCAGAGGACTAGACAGGAGAGGTCTGCCACACCAGGTGGGTGTCTCCCTGGCAGCCCGGGAATTGATCCCATGCTGCAGAGGCTGCAGACAGCTCTTCACGGTGCTGCGCTCAACTGCCTCCTCCACCAGGGAGGCTGAGGGGCATCAACTTTTAAAAATAATTTTAAGAAAGAAAAGGGCTTGAATTAAATCTTGGGAGTAAGAATAGAAATGAGAGAGATTTATATATATATATATATATATATATATATATATCATGTCTCTGGGCTTTGCATACTCCTTTTGCTCCATCAATACACTGTTGCACTCATTTCCTTATCCATACACTATCTCTACTGTGAAGACTTCCATAAGAAGATTTAGATATTTCTTCTTCTCTGTATAATTTCTATTTTATAAATAATTTTATCAAGGAGGTGTTTTGCTGAAATCCTGTCTGCCTGCTTACCAGAATATATTTCTTAAATTTAGGACATAGTGTCTTTGAGAACTGTGACTACCTAACCATATCAATGTACCATAGTTAACCGGACAAAGAATAAAGACCACCAGTGTCAACATGACTTAGCATTTTGTTCCAGAAAACATGGGCCACAAATAGATAAGACTACAAACCAATAGTTTTATTTTCACATCAGGTAATTCCTGCAAATCATTTTATCTGAGACAACAGTCTGCGCATCTAGAACAACATTTCACTTATCAAACTGCAATTTCCCTATAAAGATCCTCCTTTCTTTATGATAACAACCAATCCATTAGAATTATGTCATTATCAGTGTTTAATCCCAATCAATTTTGTGCTTTGAAAGACCTTCTTACTTGGTCTGAGACCGCCAAATTCTATGTATTTTCTCTTCTATGATGATGCTGACCTTGCTTTGGTGATGTTCACTTTTACTGCAGAAAATGATGTTGTCTGGTGCTGACGTTTTGGGATATTGGCATCTTTCAATCTCAATCCAGTCTAGTAGACTAGCACATAGTAGTGTTCAGCAAATATTCATTGAAAAAGGAACTTTAGAGAGAACATCAATCTGGCATGGTGCTTTGGCTGGACAAGGCCATATGGGGAAGAGGCAGGGATGCATCCAAAGCACTAATGTTAATTTGTGCCATCACTTAAAAAATGGTAAAAAACATAAGAAAATATTTTCAGTGAGAAGGATTTTTTTTCTATGTATTTTGAAATTGAGATTCCTGTGATAGAGAAGTAGATATCCAGTTCTATTCTTAGCTCCAGAAGTTCCCCAAAATATAAGGATAGATGGTAGAGGTTGAAAAGATTTTTTTCCTAATCCATGGTTCTTAAAGTATGGTCTTCATGTCAGCGGTCTCAGCACCACCTGGGAGCTTACTAGGAAATGCAAACTTGGGGTTCTGCACCAGACCTACTGAACTGAAACCACTATTGGAAGGGTTCAGGATTTATACATGCTTTCCAGGTGATCCAATATACCATAAAGTTTAAAAACTTTTGCCTTAGTGATTAATCAGAATCACCAGGGTCAAAGATACGAGATTTTATGTTACCCAAACATTGGATTGTGGGTTGCAAATCCTAAGTGGCCTGTTCAGCCATTATTTTGTTACCTACAGTTCTAAATCCTAAGCAAGGTAAGAACAGCCTGGCCAGTTAGGTACAGGAGCCCAGCTCTGCAAGGTGCCTTTCACATCAATCAAGAGCACAAAGCTGGATCATGCTGGGAAAGCTGTGCTCCACGAGGTGGGAACACCCGGTGGGGCATGAGGACCAATGCATAAAACGTACTCCTGTACTTGTACTCCCTACTTATACATCACAAAGTGTGACCGGGAAAGCCTGGGACACCGAAGACCGATGTCTAAAAAGGGACCCCAGAAGCTGACCAGTGGAAAGCCTTGTTGATAAGATTGAAACCAAGTCTGGGGAACTAGGGCTGGATCTCTATTACAATACCAAGTTATCAAGCAGATGAGAAGGGCCTGGAGGGCAGATTCACAACCCCTGATACTATAGATGACAGAGCACCTTTTCTAGTTCACCCATCCCTTTTCTCTTTGTCCTCCTTCCTCTCAATTGAGGCTGCATAATTCTTCTATCAATAAAAAGGCCAGGATCTTGCTCTTTAGCAGCATCTTGCATTTGCTCCATGACTCCCATTTCTTTATGAGTGTGGTGTTTCCTGATGCAACATTGGATGGTGTGCTAGCTAGGAAGTGCAAGTACTGATCCTTCCTACCATGGAGACCTGTGAGGCTGTACAGCAAAGATATTTAACAGATTTACATACTGCATTTACTTTTTTAAAATTTATTTTTGTGGGGTGTGGGCCAGAGGTGGGGGGGGGGTTTGAGAGGATTCACCAGAGGCAGAGTGGGGAGCAGAACGCTTAGATCTACTGAAATACACTGCCAAGAGGAGCAGCAAGCAAGACAGGAGAGGTCTGCTGCACCATATGTAGGTTAGCTCCCTGGTTGGGGAACAAACTCAGGCTGTTGCAGTGATAATGCTGAGACTTGAGCCCTAGGCTGCCAGAGAGGCCCTCCTCCCACACACTACATTTAAATCTCACTATGTAATATTTTCTACTGTGTGCCTTAGGGAGTAAATGTTCTACCCCTGTAGCCTAGGTTTCTAATCTATATGATGATTAAATGAGTTCATATAAATAAAGTGCTTAAATCTGTAATGTTTGTTCCTTTAAAAATATTTATTTTTTTCATAAAGTCTCTACCCTTTTATCTGCTCCACTAAGCATTTCCTGTCTTTATAAGTTCACCCTACACTCTCACCTATCAAAAGTTTCTGCTGCTTAGCTATCAGGTTAATTATCTTACATTGCTTGGCTCACATGAGCCCTTTAATAAATGTATTAGTTGAGTGAATGCATACTTCAGTCTGCAATTCTTTAGGCTTCTCCAAATTTTATAGGTCTTAATATCAGTACTTCTTGTTTGACACTAAATTATACATTCTTACATTATGGCTTGTTTTCTGTTTACATCATAAGCTCTTGGAAGGAAGCATTGTGCCTTTATTCTCTTGTCCACCTACACAACACCTGGCAGAGATGACAACAAAAAGGGATTTCAACAATAATCTATGAAAAATAAAGAACTTAATTTTTTTTGTTCTCAAATCTATTTACCTTACTAATACTTTTGCATTTTTTTAGTCCCTCCTGTGCCTTTCATCAGTATAATCGCAAAACCTCAAATCTCAACTTCTACCTTCTCCCAAGACTCACAAAATGGGGCCTTCCTGGTGGTGCAATGGGTTAAGATGCAACCTGTGAAGCTATCTGCAGCCACTGCAGCACAAGTTCGATCCCCGGCCAGGGCGCAACACACATGGCGCAGCAGACCTCTCTTGACTTGCCTGCTGCTCCCCTCAGCAGTGTATTTCAGTCAATCCACCTGTTCTGCTGCCCACTCTGTCTCTGGTGAATCCTCTCACCCCCCTCACATCTGGCCTGTACCCCAGTTCTTATATGCATAAATAAATAAATCTTTTTTAAAAAGTCACAAAATGAAAGAACAAGGATATTATTCCTGTGTCTGATGTCATCCAGAAAGATGACTTACTATTTTGAACCTCCATGTCAACCTCCTGATTTCTGCATAATATTCCTAAAATTATTTCTTGAGCAAAAGCAAGGGTATTATGAATGACCTGTTACTCTTAAACCAGAATAATGTTGTGCCATCGCTTTCTTTCTAGAAACAGATCTTTAAGGATAAGATACTTATCCTTTATGTAGCCTTATTTTTACCAGCACTTTCCTTCAGCTTTCCCTTACTCTTAATGTGAGTTCTCTGCATTGGGTAATGCTAAGTTAAAATTCTGCTGGGATGTAGGGTTGAAAATTTGCCTTCTTACATAGTTATAAAGCTCTTTAAATATATAGAAAATTAGTGTAATGTATATTATGATAGAAGGCAAACTTTGCAGTCAGAACTGAGATCAATATTCTAGCTGTTACCCATTTACTGTGTGGCCTAATGTAAGCCATTCAACATGTCAGAGTCTATTTACTCATCTATAAGCCACGACATATTCACCTTATGAAATAAATTAAATAGGACAGGTTATGTATTGTACCAAACCCATGGAAGGTGAATTGATGAATATTATTACAAAATAAAGAGAGTAACATACTATAAATCTCAGAAACACAGGCCACTATCAAAACTAAACATTATCATCATCTATAAAGTATGATTTCTGCTATTGTGGACATTAGTTCTATTCTGAAATTCTATTTATGTTCTGTTCAAGAGTACCTCCATCAAATCTCAAGTCTTTTTTATATTTGATTACTGATCTTCAAATAAGAACTTAATTAAATATGTAAGTGAAGGCCTCTCCTATTGAGTGGGAACTCGCCACATTTCTACCTCTCAAAACACTATTCACTGGTCACCTGTGATTCAGTAGTTGAGGATTTTCATGATCTATAGGGAAAATCTGGCTACACCTAACTATTTGCTAAGCCCATGTTAGTATATCCTTTGGGAAACCTAGAATGTCCTTCCTCTAAGTCTGCTAGGAATAATGGTTCTTCTCAAATGCTCTTCCAATTTTTTTCATAAAACTCTAAAAGGAACAGTGAGATACTGGAAATGCAAAACCCACTTATTTTCCTCTTCAGAATAGCATATGCATTCAAAAGGAAAACTGAAAAGAGATCTGTTCTAGGTAGGCAAGATCCAGGTAGTCCTAGGTGGCTAAGAGACCTCTGAAATGCTGTTGGGAAATACTAATATGGCAGAATAGAAATGTATCACATGGTTTGAGAGGGTTTATTTCCATGCTAAGTACTTGGGAAAAAAATCCTGATTAATATTCTGAATCTAATTGTAAGTACCACCAATTAACACATGAGAGTAACTACTACTATTCCTGTCCTCCTCTATCATTATCTTCTCCCACAGGGGACAAAGTTATCTCAGGACCAATCAAGGGGGCAGTGACATTCTTAGATAATTTGTGGTTTGGGGCTGGAGGCAGAGGAGAGCTAAAGTTGGTTTATAGAATTTGATTTCAAATTCAAAGAATTTAGTTTCAAATATGCAATCAGAGGTAGAATAGGCTGTAGGCTCTCTTCACATTTCTTCTTCACAATACCAAACAGAGACTTATTTATATTAATAAAATAAGCATTCTTTTAAAGATTCATTTATTTATGCATAAAAGAACTGGGATACAGGTCAGAGGTATGGGAGGATTCACCAGGGACAGAGTGGGGAACAGAAGAGGCAGACTGACTGAAATACACTGCTGAGGGGAGCAGCGGGCAAGTCAGGAGAGGTCTGCTGCACCATGTGGGTAGCAACCCGGCCTGTCAGGTATCGAACTCATGCTGCAGAGGCTGTAGATAGCTTCACGGTGCTGTGCTTAACCCCTTGTGCCACCAGGGAGGCCCAATAAACAATTTTAAAAGGGAAATCTTTCTAAGAGATCTAGAAATCCAAGTCACTCACACATTGGCATGGATTGCTAACTTAAATTCTATAAGTTATTACTGTTTGGCACAAATGTGTGGATAGACTGAACAGAAAAGTAAACCACTGACCCCTATAAATAATGGTGGGGTTGATCAAATTATAGCTAAATAAACTTTATGCTGTAATTTCATTCTCTATCCCTTTTTGTCCTAAAGAAAAAGATGAAGCTTTTTTTTTATTCTTTTATAAACATGATTCTTAATCCTTTCAGTTATGACTATAGCAAAATATGTGTAGAGTTAACAATAGTCAGAATGTTCTTACTTTTCAAATTTGGTTTTTATTTATGAAAGCCCTTTCCTGGCCTTGGGATTCCTTGCTAGTTCAGTGCTCTTTCCCTGTCACGATCGCTACCTTTTGTTTCGTCATCTCTTTTGGTATCTTGAAAAAGTGGTCTACATTCCTTCCACCTCATCTTCCCCTTTTACTTTTCAAATCTTTGTAATCAAAATTCTGTCATCACTGTTTTACTAATACACTTGCCAAAACAAAAAGGTGCTGTAGTGGCAGAAAGGGCACAGAGCAGGATTTCCATGGTCCGAGCAGACGGGTGAAGGAGGAGTCCTGGAGCCCTCAGTGGCTATTCCAGGCTTTTATTGAGTTTACCAGTTACATGGCAGGCAGGAGTCCTGGGGGGCCAGGAGGCTGGGGGGCCAGGAGGCTGGCAGGCCTCCCAGCCCCCGGCAAATCTTCACTCTTCGTGGTCTCTCTGGTGTTCTCTTGTGGTGTCCCTGCTGTCTCTACTTCTCTGCTGGTCCTGTTCTCCTTCTGGTGGTTTTCTGCTGGTGTCCTCGTGACACCGCCCTTAAAAGCTCAGTCCCAGCCTGGGTATACCCATCTACTTATGCCCACACCCCACTCCAGGTGCCCGCCATCAAGCACGCATTCAGGACTGCAGGGTTCCATCATCAATCCTAATGGCGGGAGGGCAGAAAAGCCTGACAATCATTTACATTACAGGTGCTCACCTGTTAAGTTAGCTTTGAAGACCTCCTCTATGTTCTCATTCACTTAATTTCACTGCAGAATGGAATCACCTTCTACCTTCCATTCACTGGTTTTCCTTCTACTTCTTAGAACAACTGACTTCTCTTCCAGTGTCCATAGAATAAAAGTAAGAATTTCTTCAACATTCTTCCACTTGGGGCCTCAATTGTGGTGCAAGGTATTAAGTCTCAGCACTAACAAGCTATCACCAGCAACTGCAGTGGGAGTTCGATCCCTGGCCAGGGAGCTATCCACATGGCACAGCAGACCTCTCCTGACTTGCCTGCTGCTCCCCGCAGCAGTGAATTTCAGTAGTTCTGCTTGTTCTGCTCCCCACTCTGTCTCTGGTGAATCCTCTCACCCTCTTGCACCTTTGGCCTACACCCCAACTCTTGTATGCCTAAATAAACAAATCTTAAAAAAAAATTCTTAAACAGGTTAAACCAGTGGTTCTTAATCTTGACTCTACTTTAGAATCACCTAGGAAAGCTTTACCTACTGATGATGCTCAGGTCCCACTCCCAGAGGTTCTGATTTAATAGTTCTGGGGTGTACCTCAGTTTTGGGAGATTTTATTAATACCACCCCAGGTGGTTCTAAAACTGCCAGAAATGGTAACTGTCTGGAACTGTACCTCAGACTTCAGGAGGGGTGATTATTTTCTTAGAGACTTGGACAAAATTGACTCAAGCCCCTGCCCCTTAGGAAAACCTAAGTACTCTTTAAAATAACTGAATTCTGGGGGGGGGGGCCTCCCGATGGCGCAGCGGTTGAATGCTGGTTTGCGAAGCTGCCTGCAGCCTCTGCAGCACTGGTTCGATCCCTGGCTGATCCCGGCCACGGGAGGAGGGTCCCACATGGCACACAGACCTCTCCTGCCGCCCGCTGCTCCCCTCAGCAGTGTACTTCGGTCCTTCTGCCTGCTCTGCTCCCCGCTCTGGCTCTGGTGAATTCTCTCACCCTTCCGTGATTCTGACTGTACCCAGTGCTTGTATAAATAAATAAATAAATCTTTAAAAATAAATAAATAAAATAAAATAACTGAATTCTGAGGGCTGATATTCTCATGGTCCTTTCTGGTTCCTCGTTCCCAACTGTAGTGCCAGGAAGGAATAGAGCAGGATCTCTATGATCTGAGCAGAATGGGAAAGGAGAGTCCTGGAGCCCTTGGTGGCTTTTTCAGGCTTTTATTGGGATTCTGCCAGGTACACGGAGAGTCAGGGGTGTGGGGCAGGGGTTGGGGGCTGGGGTCACAGGAGGCTGGCAGGCTCCCATCCCCTGGAAATCTTCACCCTTTCTGGGCTATCTGGCATTCTCGTGGTTTTCTGGATTCTCTGCTGGTGCTGCTCTCTCTGCTTGTTCTCTTGTGGCGTCTCCATGACGTCGCCCTTATAAACCCCAGTCTCAGCCCAGGTGTACCCACCTACATATCCCACACCCCACTCCAGGTGCCTGCCATCGGGCATGCCAATGCTAATGGTGGGAGGAAAAAAGCCTGATAGTTTTCCTACACAAAACCCTGAAAATCTGGTATAATTTTGCATCTCAACTAAACTAGTGGTCCTTTTGCATTGTGTTCTACACAGGCAATAGATACAGTTCATTTTCCTTTGCTGTCTCTCTGAACTGCACACTGAAGATAGTTTCATGTTGGGAGGCTTACTGAAGGGTCAGTGGAAGGGATTTACACTAAAACAAATTGAGACGAGCAGTTGTTTTATTAACATCCAACTTCCTGCCATATAACTGAGCCTTGTCTTGCATTAGAACTTTCTTTTTCTAAAATTGTAATTGAGGTAATACTAGTTTATAGAGCGTATATGACAGGAGAATAGGGTCACATCTCCTCAGATGTATACTGCCTTGCCACACCCACCACCAGGGCACCCATATCCCTTTATCACCCAACACTGATATATGGAGTCATATATAACCTCCCCCTTCGTTCTTCCCCATCTCACTCATCTAATAGATTCAATTCTGCTGCGATATTTCCAGTGTCTGTCCTGGCTTAGTTTTGTCTGTTCCTTGGTTTTGTCCCTCTGTATTCCATATATGAGTTAATCATCTGTTATTTGTCTTTATTCCTCTGGCTATTGTACTTAGCATAATTCCCTTCAGTTCCATCCATGCTGTCACAAATGGCAAGAGTTCATCTATCTTTTTATAGCTGAATAGCCTTCCATCATGTGTATGTCCCCCATCTTTTTAATCTACTCTTATGTGGAGCACTTGAGGTTTGTTCCAAAACTTGGCTGCTGTAAATGTTCTGCAATACACAGGAGTACATATGACCCTTCAAATTAGTGCTTTTGCATTTTTGGATATTGCCTGGGAGTGGAATTGCTGGATTATATGATATGCCTGTTTTTAATGTTTTTGAGACACTTCCACATTTTTTTCTATAGAGGCTGGACCAAAATGCATGAGGGTTCCCCTTTTTCTCCATAACTTCAACAACATTTGTTACTTCTGAGTGTTCTTTTTTTTTTTTTTGACATTAGCCATTCTTATGGGAGTGAGGAGATATTTCATTGTGGTCTTGATTTGAATTTCCCTGACAGTAAATGATATTTAACACTTTTTTATGTGTCTTTAGGCCATTTGCATGTCTTCTTTGGAGAAGTGTCTATTTATCTCTTCTGCTCCCCCCCCCTTTTTATGGAATCCATTCTTAGATTTTAATTATCCTTGTGTAAGGGGAAAAAGGATGTCCTAAAGCTAATTCCATACAGGTTTTGTGGACTCCCCCCCAATCCAGACCAAAGCCATCAGGACATTGGAAAGACAATCCCATCACCACCAAAGGAAGGTTGCTGGAAACTGAGGGTGGAGTTAAGCACCAGGTTTGATATAAAACCAGACACGTGGGCTTTGGGGGGGCGCCCTTTTGGCTCTCCACCAGCTCGCTGCTCTCGCCAGCTCTCAGAGTGCCATTGGGTTTCCAGGTCGGCGGATCGGGTAGGACGCATTTAAGATTTTTTCCCTATTTTCTCCCCGAGTTGTACATTCCCTCATTTCCCCTTCCCTTGTAAATAAACCTTTTATTAACCTTTTGTGTGTGCCTGCAGTGGGGTATTAATAAGTCCTTTTTAAGCGCGCGGGTGAGGACACACAGCCAGGCAACCCGTTTTATATCGGGGCTGCTCTGTAACACTTGTATTACTATATTAAATAATTTATATTTCCATTTCCTTGGCATCTCTTAGAGTCTGTCTTCTCTTACCAGTGTCTTAAAATACTGGAGTAGGATAATATATTGATTAATTTTTCCTCTGATTCAAATTTCATCTTCTCACTCCTTGCTCCTCACCCTTACCTATCTTAAAAAGTACTCACATTCAATCTGGAGGCCTTTTAATCACCACACATGGCTTCAGTTATCAGTTGCTGTGGTAGGCAGAGTCCTGGAGGTGTTTCTTCAAGACTCCCATCCTCTGTAATTCAACGAAGCTCCTATCGAAGGTACTACTGTGAAGAAACAAATGCAGATCCATTTACTTATGCATCTTAAATAAGGTGATCACCTTATTTTATCCATGTGGCCCAGTAGAATCATATGAACTCTGAAAACAGAGGTCAATAGAATAGAAAGTCCGTTCATGGCTTTCATCAGGGTGTGGTATGGTAATCACTTCTTGAAGAGATGTGAACCTATTCCCCTACATCTACAGTTGTAAGCCAGTGTTACCCCTAAACAAACAAAAAACAGACAAACAAAATCTCTTGCCAAAGACCCAAGAATAGGATGGATCTTCATGTTTGATGAAACATTCGACTCAATAGCTGTGGGACTTCAGCTACAAGCTTGCCTGGTTCTCAGGGGCAGCAGAAAAGAAAACAGGTCATGAAATACACATAGGGGAAGGCAGGAAAAGTCTTTGTCATGAGGCAACAGGAGATACACAGGTAGCAGCAGCACACAGCAGTACCAGTCCTCCTGAGTTCTGGCCACAGCATTTTCCCCATGCCTGTGCCTTGTGAGTGGCCATAAGAGGCCTGTGAGAGGCTGTGAGATATCTCCCCGCCCCCTGCAGGAAACCAATTAGCTTTTATATAATTTATAGACAAAGCTGCACCGGGTCAAGTTTAGACCTTGCTTATAGAAGTCTGTTCCACGCATGTGAACTGTATCAGCAAGGTTACAATAGTTAATTACTACTCTCTGTATATGCAGACTACATCTCAGTCTACATGTTACCTACTGGGCCACGTGTGATGGAAGGTCATGGCAAAAAATAGTCTGAGCAAATCTATGTTTTCCTGTGGGCCCCACATACTGGATTTGTAGCCCAGGTGGCATAATAATGAGTTACTTGATCAATCCCTGTGACTCACACATATGACAACAAAGGAATATAAAAGGAAGGGGAAAAGCAATTT